>NC_083105.1:89500402-89815406 GCF_949774975.1 Lagenorhynchus albirostris
AAGGAGAAACACACTGAGACACATAGTAATCAAATTGGCAAAAATTAAAGACAAAGAAAAATTATTGAAAGCAGCAAGGGAAATATGACAAATAACATACAAGGGAACTCCCATAAGCTTAACAGCTGATTACTCAGCAGAAATTCTACAGGCCAGAAGGGAGTGGCATGATATACTTAAAGTGATGAGAGGGAAGAATGGATAACCAAGATTACTCTACCTGGCAAGCATCTCATTCAGATTCGATGGAGAAATCAAAAGCTTTACAGACAAGCAAAAGCTAAGAGAATTCAGCACCACCAAGCCAACTCTACAACAAATGCTAAAAGAACTTCTCTAAGTGGAAAGCACAGGAGAAGAAAAGGACCGACAATGACAGACCCAAAACAGTTAAGAGAATGGTAATGGGAACATACACATCGATAATTACCTTAAACGTGAAGGATTAAATGCTCCAACAAAAAGACACGGGCTTGCTGAATGGATACAAAAACAAGACCCATATATATGCTGTCTACAAGAGAAACACTTCAGACCTGGGAACACATATAGAGTGAAAGTGAGGGGATGGAAAAAGGTATTCCATGAAAATGGAAATCAAGAGAAAGCTGGAGTAGCAATACAGATATCCTATAAAATAGACTTTAAAATAAAGAATGTTACAAGAGACAAGGAAGGGCACTACATAATGATCAAGGGATCGATCCAAGAAGATAGAACAATTATAAATATATATGTACCCAACATAGAGCACCTGAATACATAAGGCAACTGCTAACAGCTCTAAAAGAGGAAATCGAAAGTAACACAATAATAATGGGGGACTTTAACACCCCACATACACCAATGGAGAGATCATCCAAACAAAATTAATAAGGAAACACAAGCTTTAAATGACACAATAGACCAGAGAGACTTAATTTATATGTATAGGACATTACATCCAAAAATAGCAAATTACATTTTCTTCTCAAGTGTGCATGGAACGTTCTCCAGGATAGATCACATCTTGGGTCACAAGTCAAGCCTCAGTAAATTTAAGAAAATTGAAATCATATCAAACATCTTTTCTGACCACAACGCTATGAGATTAGAAATCAATTACAGGGAAAAAAACGTAAAAAACACAAACACATGGAGGCTAAACAATACATTACTCAATAACCAAGAGATCACTGAAGAAATCAAAAGGAAATAAAAAAATACCTAGAGACAAATGACAATGAAAACACAATGATCCAAAACCTATAGGATGCAACAAAAGCAGTTTTAAAAGGGAAGTTTATAGCTATACAAGCCTACCTCAAGAAACAAGAAAAATATCAAATAAAATATCTAACCTTACACCTAAAGGAAGAAGAGAAAAACCAAACAAAACCCAAAGTTAGCAGAAGGAAAGAAGTCATAAAGATCAGAGCAGAAGTAAATGAAATAGAAACAAATAAAACAGTAGCCAATATCAGTAAAACTAAAAGCTGGTTCCTTGAGACGATAAACAAAATTGATAAACCATTAGCCAGACTCATCAAGGAAAAGAGGGAGAGGACTCAAATCAATAAAATTAGAAATGAAAAAGGAGAAGTTACAACAGACACCACAGAAATACACAGCATCCTAAGAGACTACTACAAGCAACTCTATGCCAATAAAATGGACAACCTGGAAGATATGGAAAATTCTTAGAAAGGTATAACCTTCCAAGACTGAACCAAGAAGAAATAGAAAATATGAACAGACCAATCACAAGTAATGAAATTGAAACTATGATTAAAAATCTTCCAACAAACAAAAGTCCAGGACCAGATCGCTTCACAGGTGAATTCTATCAAACATTTAGAGAAGAGCTAACAGCCATCCTTCTCAAACTCTTCCAAAAAATTGCAGAGGAAGGAACACTCCCAATCTCATTCTATGAGGCCACCATCACCCTGATACCAAAACCAGACAAAGATACTACAAACAAAGAAAATTACAGACAGACCAGTATCACTGATGAATATAGATGCAAAAATCCTCAACAAAATACTAGCCAGCAGAATCCAACAACACATTAAAAGGATCATACACCATGATCAGGTGGGATTTATCCCAGGAATGCAAGGATTCTTCAGTATATGCAAATCAATCCATGTGATGCACCATATTAACAAATTGAAGTCTCCAGAAAGTGGGCATTGCAGGAACCTACCTCAACATAATGAAGGCCATATACAACAAACCCACAGCAAACAGCATTCTCAATGGTGAAAAACTGAAAGCATTTCCTCTAAGATCAGGAACAAGACAAGGATGTACCCTCTCACAACTATTATTTAACATATTTTTGGAAGTTCTAGCCATGACAATCAGAGAAGAAAAAGAAATAAAAGGAATACAAATTGGAAAAGAAGAAGTAAAACTGTCACTGTTTGCAGATGACATGATACTACACGTAGAGAATCCTAAAGATGCCACCAGAAAAATTCCTAGAGCTAATCAATGAATTTGGTAAAGTGGCAGGATACAAAATTAATGCACAGAAATCTCTTACATTTCTATACACTGATGATGAAAAATCTGAAAGAGAAATTAAGGAAAGACTCCCGTATACCATTGCAACAAAAAGAATAAAATATCTAGGAATATACCTACCTAGGGAAACAAAAGATCTGTATGCAGAGAACTATAAGACACTGATGAAAGAAATTAAAGATGATACCAACAGATGGAGAGATATACCATGTTCTTGGATTGGAAGAATCAATATTGTGAAAATGACTGTACTACCCAAAGCAATCTACAGATTCAATACAATCCCTATGAAATTACCAATGGCATTTTTTCAGGACTAGAGCAAAAATCTTAAAGTTTGTATGGAGACACAAAATACTCTGAATAGCCAAAGCAGTCTTGAGGGAAAAAAGCAGCTGGAGGAATCAGACTCTGTGACTTCAGACTATACTACAAAGCCACAGTAATCAAGATAGTATTGTACCTGCACAAAAACAGAAATATAGTTCAACAGAGCAGGATAGAAAGCCCAGAGGTAAATCCACGCACCTATGGTCAACTAACCTATGACAAAGGAGGCAAAGATATACAATAGAGAATAGACAGTCTCTTCAATAAGTGGTGCTGGGAAAACTGGACAGCTACATGTAAAAGAATGAAATTAGAACACTCCCTAACACCATACACAAAAATAAACTCAAAATGGATTAGAGACCTAAATGTAAGACTGTTCACTATAAAAGTCTTAGAGGAAAACATAGGAAGAACCCTCTTTGCCATAAATCACAGCAAGATATTTTTTGATCCACCTCCTAGAGTAATGGAAATAAAAACAAAAATAAACAAATGGGACTTAATGAAACTTAAAAGCTTTTGTAAAGCAAAGGAAACTAAAAACAAGAAGAAAAGACAACCCTCAGAATGGGAGAAAATATTTGCAAATGAATCAATGGACAAAGGATTAATCTCCAAAATATATGAACAGCTTATGCAGCTCAATATTAAAAAAAAAAAAACAAGCAACCTAATCCAAAAATGGGCAGAAGACCTAAATAAACATTTCTCCAAAGAAGACATGCAGATGGCCAAGAAGCACATGAAAAGCAGCTCAACATCACTAATTATTAGAGAAATGCAAATCAAAACTACCATGAGGTATCACCTCACACCAGTTAGAATGGGCATCATCAGAAACTCTACAAACAACAAATGCTGGAGAGGGTGTGGAGAAAAGGGAACCCTCTTGCACTGTTGCTAGGAATGTAAATTGATACAGCTACTATGGAGAACAGTATGGAGGTTCCTTAAAAAACTAAAAATAGAATTACCATATGATCCAGCAATCCCAGTACTGGGCATATACCCAGAGAAAACCGTAATTCAAAAAGACACATGGAGGCTTCCCTGGTGGCGCAGTGGTTGAGAGTCCGCCTGCCGATGTAGGGGACGTGGGTTCGTGCCCTGGTCTGGGAAGATCCCACATGCCATGGAGTGGCTGGACCCGTGAGCCATGGCCGCTGAGCCTGCACGTCTGGAGCCTGTGCTCTGCAACGCGAGAGGCCAGAACAGTGAGAGGCCCGCATACCGCAAAAAAAAAAAAAAAAAAAAAAAGACACATGGACCCCAATGTTTATTGCAGCACTATTTACAATAGCCAGGTCATGGAAGCAATCTAAATGCCCATCAACAGACGAATGGATAAAGAAGATGTGGTACATATATACAATGGAATATTACTTAGCCATAAAAAGGAATGAAATTGGGGTGTTTGTAGAGATGTGGTGGATATAGAGACCGTCATACAGAGTGAAGTAAGGCAGAAAGAGAAAAACAAATATCGTATATTAATGCATATATATGGATCCTAGAAAAATGGTACAGATGAACCAGTTTGCAGGGCAGAAATTGAGACCCAGATGTAGAGAACAAATGTATGGACACCAAGTGGGGAAAGCAGCGAGGGGTGGTGGTGATGGTGTGATGAATTGGGCGATTGGGATTGACATGTATACATTGATGTGTATAAAATGGATGACTAATAAGAAGCTGATGTATAAAATAATAAAATAAAATTAAAAAAAATCATATACCTGCTATAGACTATAAGAAGGTATTCAAATGCATTTAACCAACAAAGCATTATTATCTGAACATATAAGTATTCTTACATTTTAGTAAGAAAAATGCAAACAGTGCAATAGAAAAATAAGCAAAGGGTGTAAATTGAGAATTCACAAAGGAGAAGTTACATGGCCAAGAACATTAAAAAAAAAGCACAACTTCATTGGTAATTGAGGAAATGCCAACTATTAGAAAGATACTTCACGTTGACGAAATTCACAAAAATTGAAAAGGTTGACAAAACACACCTTTTCATTGTCAGTTATTACTTCCACTACATTTCTTCATTTATGCTAGAAGTTCTAGCCAGCACAACAACATACCTCAACACACAAACATATGAGATAAACCGCATAAGGATTGGGAAACAAGACACAAAAGTGTCATTATTTATAAAGAGTGGAATATTTACCAAGAAAATCCAACAGAAACTCCAACTATTAAAACAAGATAGTTTAACAAGTTAATAGGACTTAAGATTAAGAGTTTTTAAAAATTCAATTTTTACAACCAGTGATCAAACAATTTATAGTAACTATGATACCCATTAACGCTGTTCAATAAATCATTTTGATTCTTAGTACACGGCAGGATTTTACTTTCTTGTCCCTTTAAAGTTAGCTTTGATCATATGACTGTCTGTGACAAATGAAATGTAAGCACAGTGATGCCTGTCACTTCCAGGTGTAAGCTTTGGGAGCCTAGTACATTACTGGCTACAGTTTTTCATTGTTCCTTAGAACATGGCAATTTGCCTGATAACAGCTGCTCTATCAGTTGGGCCCTGGGGTGAGCACAAAAGAGAGCAGTGGCCCACCTAATACCTGCCAGACACACAGCATAAACAAGAAATAAACTTTGTTGCTTTAAGTCACTGAGATTTTAGTTACTTGTTAATAACCTAGCCCATCCTGAGTCAATAAATTAATGTTTGTTAAGCATTTATATGTACCAGGCACTGTTTTAAGGGCTTTGCATCCCATCTCATCCCCCCTCCCCTGTTTATTTATGTAATCATCACAGCAATCCTATGAGGCAGCCATTATTAGAATACTTGATTTTGTAGATGAGTGAACTGTCTCCCACAGGCAAAAACAACTTAAATAACTTGCTTTAGGTGATACACCCTGTAAATGGCAAAGTCAGGATTTGAACTCAAGTCTCTTGGTTTCAATATCCAAACTTGTCCTGTTAATCATTTGGTAGGCTGTCTCCCTTAGAAAATGTTCTATAAAAGCTTTATATATCATTTATAATGGAAAACAGACTGGTATTTAGAAAAAGAAACTTATGAAAGGTTATTATGACCTTTATTGAGAAAATTATAAAACTTTATTAAAAGAAGACAAATATTGGAGAGATGTAGCATAATTGTGATACCATGATTTACGAATGGGAAGAATCAAAGTCATAAAGATGGAAGCTTATCCCAAATTAATCTATAAGTTCAATTCATTTTAAATAAAAAGTCATCAGTTTCTTTTTAATGGGATTTCACAAGCTAATCCTAACATTTATGTGGAAATACAAAGGACCAAGAGTAGTCAACACAATCTTGAAGGAGAAAAATGGTGGATTTGCCTGACTAGATATTAAAACTTCTGTAAATTCATAAGAATAAAATCTGTGAGGGTTGACACAGGAAAAGAATGGAATGGAAAAGAAAAAGAAGTTTGGAGCCAAACCTATTTACTTGAGGACTGTGGTAATAAAGTTTGGCCGAAACAAGGTGGATTATTAAATAAATGGTATTTTGACAATAATTGATATGGAAAAAGTTTATATCTGTACATATATACAAATTGAATTCCAGATGGACTAAAAGCCTGAATTAAAAAAGTAAAATAATAAAATAATTAGAAGAAAACGTGGGAAAATAATATTTTAATTATACAGGTCTACATTTCTTATATATGATGCAAAAGCACAAACTAATAGGGAAAATACTAATAAATCTGACTACATAATAACTTCTGTAAGTTACCATGAACAATGTGAAAAAAGTAGATAAAAACGGCCAGAAATTTGTAATGCATATAACCATCAAAGTATTAGTATCCAGAATACATAAAGAGATTCTACAAATTAATGATAAAAAGAAAACCAGCCCAATAGAAAGATAGGCAAAGGCCATGATGGACAATTCACAGAAGAAAAAAAACTGAATGCCAATGAAAATTTGAAAAGGTTTCAACGTTGCTAGTATTCAGTTAAAAGTTATGACATACTATATCAGACTTATATAATAAGTACAATGTAATAATTCTGATGACACCTGCTGGAGAAATTATGTATTAACAATGGTGTTATAAATATGAGGATTGTTGTGTGCTGTCACCCAGCAATTATGCATTTTTAGGGAGAAATTCAGGTGTATAAGGAGACACATGTATAATTGTTTTTCAACATCGTGTTATAGAGCCATACAAATAAGCAAACTAGAACTGCAGGTACCAACATAGATAAATCTCAGAAATATATTTTTTGGAGGAAAAAGATTAAAAGGTTATGTTTAGTGTGTATGTAAAGTTTTAAAATACACTAATATTAGTGAATTTTCTTTATGGAGGTAAATGTCCCCAAACTTGTATGAAATGATACACAACAATTTCAGCAAAGTGGTTGTTTGAGAGGAAGAAGAGGAAAAGAAGGGAAGTAGGTCTTTAACTTTAGCTGCAACATTTTGTTTTTTCATATAAAGGGAAATATCTAAAACATATAATGGAAAATGTTAACATCTGTTTGTATTAGTGATATGTCAATAGGTAACTGTTATAGTATTTTCTACACTTTTGATGTTTGAAGTATTTCATGATTAAAATTTAAACTTGAAATATCCTGGGATGGTATATCTTCACATATGTACTGTAGTACAGTTTTTCTTAAATCTTGAAGCTGGGTTTTCCTGGTGGCGCAGTGGATAAGAATCTGCCTGCAGATGCAGGGGACACGGGTTCGATCCCTGGTCCAGGAAGATCCCACATGCCGCGGAGCATCTAAGCCCGAGTGCCACAACTACTGAAGACCGCGCCTAGAGACCATGCTCCGCAACAAGAGAAGCCACTGCAATGAGAAGCCTGCACGCTGCACGAAGAGTAGCCCCTGCTCACAGCAACTGGAGAAAGCCCGCGTGCAGCAATGAAGACCCAACACAGCCAAAAATAAATAAAATAAAAAATAAATAAATAATCTTGCAACTAAACTTTATCATTGGTTCTTTGTTTATCATATATAAGATAGACACTTTTTTCCCAACTGTTCTTTTTTAAATCCATGTTTTAAAGCAGGTGGCTTAATTATTTCTGGGATCTTTAGCAATAATTGTGTATGTTCTTAAAACACTATAAGGTCTATAGGCTTATTTCCAAGGTGTTAGCTTTATTGTCACACATGCTCCCAGGAAGTAGATGCTACAATCTTATATGGAGATAATGGGACTGGAACAGATTGCCTACAGTCATCTATTGAAAAGTAATAAGGCTGTTCCTTGTACTTAGGATTTCATCCCCTGAATCAAATCACTCTTTTCTGCTTTCAACTGTCTTCATTTTTTGTTTTGTTTTGGTGCATGATGGGGTCTATAGTGGACAAAGGAGATCTAGAAATACAGCTCTTTGGCCATGGTCTTGGTGATCCCCTTCCTAGCTAGTACAATAAGTCTCCTACATACAAACGAGTTCTGTTCCGAAAGCACACTTGTAAGTCCAGTTTATTCGTAAGTCCATCAAAGTTAGCCTAGGTACCCAACTAACACAATTGGCTATATAGTACTGTACTGTAATAGGTTTGTAATACTTTTCACACAAATAATACATAAAAAACAGAAAAAATAAAACACTTTTAATCTTACAGTACAGTACCTTGAAAAGTACAGCAGTACAGTCCAACAGCTGGCATACAGGGGCTGGCATCGAGTGAACAGGCAGGAAGAGTTACTGACTGGAGGAGGGAGAGGAGGTGGGAGATGGTAGAGCTGAGGGATCGTCAGCAACAGGAGACGGAGGGCAGGCTGCACTTTCACTCACGCCTGACGCTGATGGCACAGGGTCTGGTTCCTCGCTGGAATCAATTCTATCTACCCTCTTGAAAAAAGGATCCATTGATGTCTAGGTAGTAACACGTTTGCATCTTTGAAAGCTGGCAACTTGAAGGTTTTTATGTAGGGGTCTTACTTCATTCACATTTGCCTCCAGTGGATGGGAATACTAATGATTTTAAGTCCTAGCATAAAAATACAGGCTATAAACATTTTAAAGGAAATACTTTTGGCAAGCATTATAAATTCTGAGGGAATAAGATGTCCTTAAAGTAACAACTATCTACAGGAAGAAGGAAGAAGTGAGAAAGGTGAGGGTGAAATGAACAAAAGAGAGGAGGAAAGCAAGATGTTGGAAGCAGAGAAAAGAGAGAGAAGAGGTATAAGGATCTGGGATGATAAAATGCTGCTGACAACTGCCTCATGGGCCTAAGGTTCCTTTGCATCTTCCATCATCCATCCTTTCTGGTCATGCAGAGTTTTCAAGGTGGGAACCTGACATTTAGGAATGAGGCATGCAACCCAATCTGTTGCAGTCCATGCACTGACTGCATGTAAAGCTGGCAATTGGCATTGTTGAAAGTGGAACCAGGCAAGATACTAGAAGGGCGAGGGGGGTTTCCCCGGTGGTGCAGTGGTTGGGAGTCCGCCTGCCAGTGCGGGGGGTGCGGGTTCGGGCCCTGGTCCGGAAGACCCCACATGCTGTGGAGCAGCTGGGCCCGTGCGCCACAACTGCTGAGCCTGCACTCTGGAGCCCGCGAGCCACAACTACTGAGCCTGAATGCCACAACTACTGAGCCTGTGTCCCTGGAGCTGGTGCTCCGCAGCGGGAGTGGCCACCGCGGTGAGGAGTGGCCCCCGCCTGCTGCAGCTGGAGGGGGCCTGCGCGCAGCAGCGAAGACCCAACGCAGCCAAAAAATTAAATTAATTAATTAATTAAAAAAAAAAAGGCGAGGAAGGGGGAAAAACTTGGACATGCGGGAACTGTAGGAGGAGAGTCACTGGAGTGTGTGACGTGTAGGTCGTCTGTCTGCCAGGCGGAGTTCATTCAGTGGCCAGCATCTATCACTTTCAGCTCACAAACAGAAAGATAGCAATGACAGCTCAGTTGTCACTATTAGATAAGACAACTCTTTCTTGACACTATTCCTCCAATTAAAGAGAGTATCAAATCAGACATTGGAAAGAATATAATTAAAATGTATGATCGGCAAACTTTTCTACATAAATTGCATTTAAAAATATCGGAAGTGAAGACATTTTAGCTATGTTCTAGCTGCAATTTGTATACAAAAAGAAGAAGCAAACTTAGTGGAGGTATTTTTCATAAACGTGTTATGTATGAAAGAAAATTTTAAATACAGATAGATTTTTAAATACTGCTGTTTAAAAACACTATTAAGAGATGCAGATTCTAGCAAAAGTAGGGAGAATAATAAAATAAATATGAATGGAAAGATCTCTAATGGCATTTATTTAACAAAATACCTATCTTGCCGTATGAGAGAGATGCACCTGGTAATTGAACTAATTTTTTCACTTGTTAAAATTCATATATTAAACTCATATTTATTGAGGGTCTGTTCTGTGCCAGGCATTGTTTTAGGTGTTTGGGATGTATAAGTAAATCAAAGGTACAAAATCCCTGCTCATGTATGTCTTACATTATGCTAGTGGAAGAAATAAACATAATAAATAGGGAAATAACATAATACATTAGAAAGTGATAAGTGCTGTAAAAATCAAGCAGAGAGGGGGTCAGGGAGTGTGTGTATCTGGGGAGAGGCAGGCTGTGCAGTACAGTTTTGTACTAGGTAAGGCCTCATGAGGAGATGATATTTGATCAAAGACTTGAAGGAGGGGTAAAGACCATTTCATGCAGAGAGAACAGCCAGTGCAAAGCCCTCAGGTTGGAGCTTGCCTGGTGCATTCAAGGAACAGCATGGAGGCCAGTATGATTGGAGAAGAGTGAACAAGATGGTGGGTAGAAGATGATATCAGCAAGGTAACCGGGGCCATAGCACCTGGAACGTATAGGCTATTGTAAGGCTTTTGCCTTCAGGGGGCCTTTGGGGTGTTTTGAGCAGAGGAGTGACATGATCTAACTTAGATTTTAAAAGGCTCACTGTTGAGAATAGACTGTGGAGTGGCAAGTGTGAAAGCACGTAGATTGGTAAGGAGGCTAACACAGTAATCCAGGTCAAAGATGATGGCTGGAGCAGAGGGTAGCAGTGGAGGTGGTGAGAAGCAATTGGATCCTGGATATATTTTATGAGTGAAGTCAACAAGTTTCTCTGATAGAATGGATAGAAAGAATGTGGAGTGAAAAAGAAAGAAGAATAACTCTAAGGTTTTGACAAGAGTATCTACAAGAACAGAATTGCTGTCAACTGAGGTGGGAATTCTGCAGGTTTGGACTGAAAGATTAGGAGTTTGATTTTGGACATGTTAAATTTGAAATGGCTACTAGGTATACAAATAAAGATGTTGTATAGTAGGTAGCTGGATAAAGGAAGCTGGACTTCAGAGGAGAAGTCTGGGTAGGAGGCATAGAAATCATCCCATGACCCAAAGTGATGGGATGGGATAAGATTACCTGGAAAGTAAATGTGGATGGATAAAGAAAAGAATTCCAAGGACTAAGCCCTGGAGTCCTCCAATATAAAAAGGTTGGGAGAAGAGGAGAAACTAGCAGCAGAGACTGAGAAGGAAACCTTGGTGAAGTAGAAGGAAAACCAAGAAAATAAAGTATCGCAAAAGACAAGTGAACAAAGTGTATTAAAGAGGAGTGGGTGATCAAATATGTCAAGTGCTAGTGATGGGATTTAACAGTGGGGAGGTAGTGGTGACATCAAAGGGTCTTTACCCATTGTGGAGTCATGAGAGCAAATGGCTTGTGGGAGCAGATTGTTAACGCCTTCTATATTTTACAAAACATTTTTCAAAGCTCTATAAAAAATTAGTTACAAGCTTGTCATTTAGTGTAGACTTTAAAACATAAACTTATTTTCATTTGTCCAAATCATACCCTCTTTTCCCCTTACCACTTTGTTTTGTTTTGCTTGGTTTTGTTTGCAATGCAACCAAGAATACGTAATACCCACACCATGTCAGAGTGATATTGTTTGTAATTGTACTGTATTGTTGAGTTAATTATTTTCTCATTTGCATTTATTTTTCTTCACAGAGTAACTATGGTAATTTTGGGACAGTTGTGTAATACTCAGAATTTTCCAAAATACCATAATACATTAATTGAAAAATCTTTGCTTTAACTACAACATGCACCTTGGCTGGCAGCTTACTCCCAATATGAGAACGTATTATTTTTAAAGACACAAATGTTGAAATATTTAATCCTGAGATGTGGGTTTACTGTGATGAAACACATATAGTCACATTTTGTTTATTTACTAGGCAAAAGTTCAGTGACAGTGGACAATTAGTCACCCCTCCGTAAATCCACATCTTTGCAGTGCCCTTCTACAGTGGGTAGGATCACCTTTCCCACTCCTTGACAATGGGTTCAGCCATGTGGCTTGCTTTGGCCAATGGGATGTTCACAGACATAGCATGTGAAGAGGCTTGAAATGGGCTTATGTGTTAGGGTTTGCTCTCTAGTGCCTCTGCCATCACCATGGGAACTTATTCAAGCTCTCCTGCTAGAGAATGAGAGACATGTCGAACCGAACCATGTCTCTCCAGTTGTTCCGGTCAAGACTAATAGAGATCATCCAACTGCCAGCTGACTCCCAAACATGTCAGGGATAAAAACTCACAAAAGCCACTGAAGTTTTGTGGCAATAAATAACTGACATTGTACCCTTTTCTACCCCTTAAAGTCAAGTGTATTTCTCGGTATAGTCATGCCACTGAAAATGGGTAATTGACTTATAGTCAATGCAGCTTAGAAACTTTTATATTTTTCTCTCGTTGATACATTTCCAATTTGAAACCACTTAACTGTCTGCAAGCCTATAGTTAAAACCCTGCCCCCATTTCTAAGCAGGTGACTTCTCCTTCTACTTTTCTGAAAAGATTAAATTAATTAATGTGGCCTCTTTTAATTTCCTCCCTGACAGCACCTTAATTTAACTTTCAACTGTTATCTTTTTTTGCCTTCTTTCAAGCTCAGCAGAAGAAACACATCCTTTTCATGGCTAACCCTGCCAAATTGTTCTCTTAATTCATCCCTTTACCGTCTCCCTGACTTTGCTCCTCCAAGTATTCTTTTTATTTTCTATCCTCACTGTATTTTGCCCTACCTGCTCCTTCCCTTCAGCGTATAGATTAACTTATGTTTCTTCGGAGAACAGAACTTTTTCCAGTGTATCCATGCCCTGAAGTTACCATTAAAACTCTCTGCATAATTTTAATTTTATTGTGTCTACGTTCTCAGTTCTTACTTAGTTTTTCACCTGGAGCTGTCTAAATCCTGCCAGCTGAAACTGCTCTCTTAAAGACCACCATTGATCCTCTCCAGCCTTATAGTAGGCAACCCCTTAAGGTCATATAACACAATTGACTACTGTATTTCCTCTTTTGTGAAACTCTCTGTCCTAGATTCTTGAGATACAGCACCCAGCCATTTCTTGTCCCACCTTGTTTCTTGTTTTCTTTTCCTTTTCTAATCTGTTACATTTAGATATTCCCCAAAGCTCACCTTTTGGCTTTCTCCGCTCTTCTCCTTTTCTTTCCCCTTTTCCTCTTGGTGATTTCACAGGCTCCTGTGGCTTCAACTATAATCTCTATGCCCAGGACTCGTAAAACTACCTCTTTAAGGTCCTATCTGATTCCAAATGGGTATTTCCGATTGTTAGCAGGATAACTCTAGTACTTCAAACTCACACGTTCATAATCAAATAAATTATTTTCTCTATTTTCATGCATTTGTGCTGCAGTATTACAAATGGCATCATTATTCTCCTAAAATGGTAACTTCTCATCCATCTTTAATGCTTCCATTTAGTTTATATTCAACCTCTAATCTTTCGCTGTATACTGTGGAGTCTACTTATTCAACATCTCTCTTTTTTCTGATCTCCCAGCCATTACCTTGTTTTAACTCTCATTATCTTTCAACTGCATTATTTCAGTAATTCTCTAACTAGTCCTTTCCTGATCTAATCTGCCTCCTCTGAATTCTAGAATAGTCTTTCTAAAGCAGAATTCTGATTAGATTATTCCTCTTCTTCAAAACCTTTATTATTTCTTTGTCACGTACACACTAGAGTTTAAGTGAGGGTTTCTCAAGACAACCTAAAACAGGTCAAGCTGGGATAATTGTTGAAATGCAGATTTTCAGGCTCATCCTCAAGCCCTCTGAATCGGACTCTCTGGGAATGGAGACCTGGAGTGAGCAATAGCCTGCTCTTTGAGTGATTAAGTACACTAATGTTTGCAATTCACTAGCTTAAATTTGCCTGCATGTTGAATTGGATACATGGATTATTTTATTGAATCAAGCTTGATTTGTAATTCCACATGGAGTTTGTGTTATTCAAATCTACTTGGATTTTTCATATAATTTTGTAAATAATAAAAATGTTCTTATTCTATATGTCAAATTTCTGTTTATGTTTTTACATCTAAGGTAATTATGTTCAAGGATAAGTGCTTTCTGTTACTTTTAAAGAAAATTATCATTATTTTTGTGCATCTGAGGGAGCAAAATGTCCTCCAGTGACTGAGACAAGCCTCTCCCCATCCTGTGTCTTTCCATCCTTTTTTTTTTTTTTTTTTTCAGTACGCGGGCCTCTCACTGATGTGGCCTCTCCCATTGTGGAGCCCAGGCTCCACACGTGCAGGCTCAGCGGCCACGGCTCACAGGCGCAGCCGCTCCGTGGCATGTGGGATCTTCCCGGACCGGGGCACGAACCCATGTCCCCTGCATCGGCAGGCGGACTCTCAACCACTGCGCCACCAGGAAAGTGCCCATGTGTCTTTTTGAATTATGGTTTTCTCTGGGTATATGCCCAGTAGTGGGATTGCTGGATCATATGGTAATTCTATTTTTAGTTTTTTAAGGAACCTCCATACTGTTCTTTATAGTGGCTGTATCAATTTACATTCCCAGCAACAGTGCAAGAGGGTTCCCTTTTCTCCACACCCTCTCCAGCATTTGTTGTTTGTAGAGTTTCTGATGATGCCCATTCTAACTGGTGTGAGGTGATACCTCATGGTCGTTTTGATTTGCATTTCTCTAATATTTAGTGATGTTGCACAGCTTTTCATGTGCTTCTTGGACATCTGTATGTCTTTGGAGAAATGTTTATTTAGGTCTTCTGCCCATTTTTGGATTAGGTTGTTTGTTTTTTTAATATTGAGCTGCATGAACTGTTCATATATTTTGGAGATTAATTCTTTGTCCGTTGATTCATTTGCAAATATTTTCTCCCATTCTGAGGGTTGTCTTTTCGTCTTGTTTATGGTTTCATTAGGCCCCATTTGTTTATTTTTGTTTTTATTTCCATTACTCTAGAAGGTGGACCAAAAAAGATCTTGCTGTGATTCATGTCAAAGAGTGCTCTTCCTATGTTTTCCACTAAGGCTTTTATAGTGTCTGGTCTTACATTTAGGTCTCTAATCCATTTTGAGGTTACTTTTGTGTATGGTGTTAGGGAGTGTTCTAATTTCATTCTTTTACATGTAGCTGTCCAGTTTTCCCAGCACCACTTATTGAAGAGACTGTCTTTTCTCTATTGCATATCCTTGCCTCCTTTGTCATAGATTAGTTGACCATAGGTGTGTGGATTTATATCTGGGCTTTCTATCTTGTTTTTTGATCTGTGTTTTGTTTTTGTGCCAGTACCATATTGTCTTGACTACTGTAGCTTTGTAGTATAGTCTGAAGTCAGGGAGTCTGATTCTTTCAGCTCCATTTTTTTCCCTCAAGACTGCTTTGTCTATTTGGGGTCTTTTGTGTCTCCATACAAATTTTAAGAGTTTTTGTTCTAGTTCTGTGAAAAATGCCAGTGGTAGTTTGATAGGGATTGCTTTGAATCTGTAGATTACTTTGGGTAATATAGTCATTTTCAAAATATTGATTCTTCCAATCCAAGAACATAGTATATCTCTCCATTTGTTGGTATCATCTTTAATTTCTTTCATCAGTGTCTTATAGTTTTCTGCATACAGATTTTTGTCTCCCTAGGTAGGTTTATTCCTAGGTATTTTATTCTTTTTGTTGCAGTGGTAAATGGGAGTCTTCCCTTAATTTATCTTTCAGATTTTTCATCATTAGTGTATAGGAATGCAAGAGATTTCTGTGCATTAATTTTGTAGCCTGCAACTTTACCAAATTCATTGATTAGCTCTTGTAGTTTTCTGTTGGCATTTTTAGGATTCTCTATGTATAGTATCATGTCATCAGCAAACAGTGACAGTTTTACTTCTTCTTTTCCAATTTGTATTCGTTTTATTTCTTTTTCTTCTCTGATTGCCGTGGCTAGGACTTCCATAACTATGTTGAATAATAGTGGCGAGAGTGGACATCCTTGTCTTGTTCCTGATCTTAGAGAAAATGCTTTCTGTTTTTCACCATTGAGAATGCTGTTTGCTGTGGGTTTGTCATATATGCCCTTTATTATGTTGAGGTAGGTTCCCTCTATGCCCACTTTCTGGAGAGTTTTTATCATAAATGGGTGTTGAACTTTGTTGAAAGCTTTTTCTGCATCTATTTAGATGATCCTATGGATTTTATTCTTCAATTTGTTAATATGGTGTATCGCATTGATTGATTTGGTATATTGAAGAATCCTTGCGTCCCTGGGATAAATCCCACTTGATCATGGTTTATGATCCTTTTAATGTGTTGTTGGATTCTGTTTGCTGGTATGTTGTTGAGGATTTTTGCATCTGTATTCATTCGTGATATTGGTCTGTAATTTTCTTTTTTTGTAGTATCTTTGTCTGGTTTTGGTATCAGAGTGATGGTGGCCTCATAGAATGAGTTTGGGAGTGTTCCTTCCTCTGCAATTTTTTGGAAGATTTTGAGAAGGATGGGTGTTAGCTCTTCTCTAAATGATTGATAGAATTCACCTGTGAAGCCATCTGGTCCTGGACTTTTGTTGGTTGGAAGATTTTTAATCACATTTTCAATTTCATTACTTGTGATTGGTCTGTTCATATTTTCTATTTCTTCCTGGTTCAGTCTTGGAAGCTTATACCTCTCTAAGTATTTGTCCACTTCTTCCAGGTTGTCCATTTTATTGGCATAGAGTTGCTTGTAGTAAGTAGTCTCTTAGGATGATTTGTATTTCTGCGGTGTCTGTTGTAACTTCTCCTTTTTCATTTCTAATTTTATTGATTTGAGTCCTCTCCCTCTTTTTCTTGATGAGTCTGGCTAATGGTTTATCAATTTTGTTTATCTTCTCAAAGAACTAGCTTTTGTTTTATTGATCTTTGCTATTGTTTTATTTGTTTCTATTTCATTTATTTCTGCTCTGATCTTTATGACTTCTTTCCTTCTGCTAACTTTGGGTTTTGTTTGTTCTTCTTTCTCTAGTTCCTTTAGGTGTAAGGTTAGATTGTTTATTTGATATTTTTCTTTTTCTTGAGGTAGGCTTTTATAGCTATAACTCCCTCTTAGAACTGCTTTTGCTGCATCCCATAGGTTTTGGATTGTCGTATTTTCATTGTTATTTGTCTCTAAGTATTTTTTGATTTCCTCTTTGATTTCTTCAGTGATCTCTTGGTTATTTAGTAATGTATTGTTTAGCTTCCATGTGTTTGTATTTTTTACGTTTTTTTCCCTGTAATTCATTTGTAATCTCTTAGTGTTGTGGTCAGAAAAGATGTTTGATATGATTTCAATTTCCTTAAATTCGCTGAGGCTTGATTTGTGACCCAAAATGTGATCTATCCGGGAGAATGTTCCGTGCGCACTTGAGAGGAAAGTGTAATTTGCTGTTTTTGGATGGAATGTCCTTTTAAATATCAATTAAATCTATCTGGTCTGTTGTATCATTTAAAGCTTCTGTTTCCTTATTTATTTTCATTTTGGATGATCTGGCCATTAGTGTAATGAAGTGTTAAAGTCCCCCACTATTATTGTGTTACTGTTGATTTCCTCTTTTATAGCTGTTAGCAGTTGCCTTATGTATTGAGATGGTCCTATGTTGGGTGCATATATATTTATAATTGTTATATCTTCTTCTTGGATCGATCCCTTGATCATTATGTAGTGCCCTTCCTTGCCTCTTGTAATATTCTTTATTTTAATGTCTATTTTATCGTATATGTGTATTGCTACTCCAGCTTTCTTTTGATTTCCATTTGCATGGAATATCTTTTTCCATTCCCTCACTTTCAGTCATATGTGTCCCTAGGTCTGAAGTGTTTCCCTTGTAGATAGCATATATATGGGTTTTGTTTTTGTATCCATTCAGCAGGCCTGTGTCTTTTTGTTGGAGCATTTAATCTATTCACGTTTTTGGTAATTATTGATATGTATGTTCTTATGACCATTTTCTTAATTGTTTAGTGTTTGTTTTTGTAGGTCCTTTTCTTCTCTTGTGTCTCCCACTTAGAGAAGTTCCTTTAGCATTTGTTGTAGAGCTGGCCTGGTGGTGCTGAATCTCTTAGATTTTGCTTGTCTATAAAGCTTTTGATTTCTCCATTGAATCTGAATGAGATCCTTGCCGGGTAGAGTAATCTTGGTTGTACGTTCTTCCCTTTCATCACTTTAAGTATATCATGCCACTCCCTTCTGGCTTGTAGAGTTTCTGCTGAGAAATCAGCTGTTAACCTTATGGGAGTACCCTTTTGTGTTATTTTTCGTTTTTCCCTTGCTGCTTTCAATAATTTTCTTTGTCTTTAATTTTTGCCAATTTGATTACTATGTGTCTCAGTGTGTTTCTCCTTGGGTTTATCCTGTATGGGACTCGCTGTTCTTCCTGGACTTGGGTGGCTATTTCCTTTCCCACGTTAGGGAAGTTTTTGACAATAATCTCTTCAAATGTTTTCTCGGGTCCTTTCTGTCTCTCTTCTGCTTCTGGGACCCTTATAATGCGAATGTTGTTGCCTTTAATGTTGTCCCAGAGGCTCTTAGGCTGTCTTCATTTCTTTTCATTCTTTTTTCTTTATTCTGTTCTGCAGCAGTGAATTCCACCATTCTGTCTTCCAGGTCACTTATCCATTCTTCTGCCTCAGTTATTCTGCTATTGATTCCTTCTAGTATAGTTTTCATTTCAGTTATTGTATTGTTCATCTCTGCTTGTTTGTTCTTTAATTCTTCTAGGTCTTTGTTAAACATTTCTTGCATCTTCTCGATCTTTGCCTCCATTCTTTTTCCGAGGTCCTGGATCATCTTCACTATCATTATTCTGGATTCTTTTTCGGGAAGGTTGCCTATCTCCACTTCATTTAGTTGTTTTTCTGGGGTTTTATCTTGTTTCTTCATCTGGTACTTAGCCCTCTGCCTTTTCATCTTGTGTATCTTTCTGTGAATGTGGTTTTTCATCCACAGGCTGCAGGACTGTATTTCTTCTTGCTGCTGCTGTCTGCCCTCTGGTGGATGAGGCTGTCTAAGAGGCTTGTGTACGTTTCCTGATGGGAGGGACTGGTGGTTGGTAGAGCTGCTTGTTCTATATTTTCTCTTAATTTTACCCAATGCTGAGTTAAAGTTTTTAGATTTACTATTAGTATTTCCACTGAGTAAAAGAGGAAAAACAGGCATGAGACTGACACACACTGACCTCAGCAGAGTGATGACCTCTGGAGAGTAGGGTGAAGAAAAATGTTTGTAGGGGTGTCTTTCGCTCTATATGTACCAATTTATCTCTTTAAAAAAGATCAACCATGTGAAGCCATTTTCGCAAAATATTAAAATCTGCTTAATCTCTGTGGAGACTGCACATGTATTGAATTATTTTCTGTTTGAAATGTTTTATAATTAGACATTTAAAAAGGAGGGAGTGGAGGAGTAGAAATTGTTCTCAGGCTAATCCTGTAGTGTTCTGACCACCTTAGATTAAGCATGTATTAAATCCAAGGTTTCTAGGTGATTTATAATAATTATTTTTAGTTTTTATTGATAAACTGATGGAGCTTTCTACCCCTTTAAGCTTGCCTGTCAATGGCATCTGCTGGCTGACAGCCTTAGTACCAGGCTCCTGCATTTCACAGGCACCTGGATATATACACCTATATCTCCCAATCTTATTCCCAGCCAAGCTCTTGCTTCAGTTCCTGTGTCTGTCCAGGCCCACGATCAGCTTTATAAGCCCTTGCTCATGACCCTAGATTGGCTTGATACAGACACTATCTCCAACTATTAGGTTCTCTGGGCTGGATCTATCTACTTAATTACTAGCTTTATGTTGCTTGGGCTGATGTCACCTGGTTCTCAGTATGGCTCTATCTATCTCAGGCAGTTTTGTCAGAGCACTTTCCCAACCTTTCCCAGACTTTTTGTGAGCAGTTCCACTCACAGCCTTTCTGCTGTTTCTGTCTCAAATTTACTTAATCCTAAAAGCAGCTGTTTGGTGAGCACTGGAGGTTAGTGACCACAGTTTAAAAAAGAGGCCAGGAATGGAAATAAAGACTTGAGAATTATAAAGATATAGTCAACAGAAGATATAATGGGAATGAATGAAATTATCCCAGAAGAAAGCTTAGAAATGAAAAAGAAGAAAACAAAGACTGAACTCTGGGACAACCTAAAATGTATGGCGCAAGGCAGTGGAAGAGGATTCAGTGAAGAAAACAAACCAGGTCAAGTGAGAAGAAAGAGAACCTGAAGGGAATGCTACCTTGGAAGCCAAGAAGTAGAAAGTTCCCAAGAAACACAGAGTGGTAAAAATGGTCAGTGTTTTAGGATAGTTAGTGAGAATAATGTCACTGGAGCTGAAATTAAGATGTCATTGGATATTTCTGCAAGAGAAGAACAGAGTGGGGTAGTAGAAGCCAGACTGAAATGAATCAAGTATGGAGTGAGGAAGTGGAAATGAGGACAGACCATACCAAGGATGCTCTAATGTGCATCAAAATCATTTGGATAGCATGATGAAGATTTTAAAAAATAGATATGTCCAAATCTCACTCTCAGAAGTTCTAATTTAGTCTTAGCAAGGGCCAGAAGTTTGCCTTTTGAAAAGCTTCCCAGTTTTAATAAAGTCTGGACTATATTTTAAAAAATTGACAATGAAAAAGAGGGAAGATGTGGGGAAGAAGCCTAAATGCTGGTGGGGGTGACAAATACCTTATAATTCTAAACTTGCTCCCCGCTGCAAGCTTTCCCCCAGGGCAGTAATGTGTTGTCCGGCCAAGCCAAAGAGCAGCCAGCTTAACAGTTGTGCTTTTCATGGTAAATTATTTAATTGCCTTTTGGTTTGAATCAATTTGGGCACCATGACCTAATATATCCTAGGCCCTGATGGCCCTTGGATAAACTGAATGTTGATTTCTTTAGCCTTCAAAAAACATTTATTGTTTGATTTTAGCTCTACAGCTCCTAGAAGCCAAGTACTTGAGGGTTAAAAAAAAATTCTGAATTCTTTCCCGACCATCATTTCTTCAGCCTCCATTCTTATTTGCCAAGAACAAAGATTACTAGTGATAACCTTCCAGGCAATCTTTGCAAAAAAAATTCTTTTACTGTTTTCAGTCTTTCCAAAAAACCTTTTATTATTTTCAGAGTCCTTGAGAGCTCACTCTTTTCAAACATTTGCCATCTGAATTCTACCCTTCCTATTCTGCTTAAATTATACCATTTAAGGTCACCCAATGATGTCAAAATTCACATTAAATTTTTTGTTGTTGTTTTTAATTTTTGACTACTCTGAAGCATTAGAGATTGTTAACGTCACTTTTCTAAAATTATCTAGTCTTTGGGTGTTTCCTATTCTCCATATTGCAGCCTAATTGTGGATGGCCACAAAATACCTGTTTTCCAACATTTACATAGTAGTCTCATCTACTCCTAAAAATACAAATGTAAATTCTATGCAGTTTATTTAGAAATTTCTTATTTTCAGCCCTGCCTTTCTTTTTTAGTTACTATCTTTCTCACTGCCTTTCAGGCTTTTTAACTTGATTGGCCTGACCATGACAGTGTCTCAAATGCAATGGCAAAAGTTGAAATAAACATTCATGCCCTTTTAATTCTTTTCCAGTCATTTTGCTGTTAGTGCAACTGATTTATGTATGTTGATTTTGTATCTTGCAACTTTACTGAATTTGTTTATTCTAACAGTTTTTTGGTGGAGTCATTAGGATTTTTTATATATAAGATCACATCATCTGCAAACAGAGACAATTTTACTTCTTCCTTTCCAAGTTGAATGCATTTTTCTTGCATAATTGCTCTGGCTAGGACTTCCAGTACTACGTTGAATATGTTTTGTAAGAGTGGGAACCTTGTCTTGTCCTAATCTTAGAGGAAAATCTTTCAATCTTTCACTACTGAGTATGATGATAGCTGTAGGCTTGTCATATATGACCTTTATTATGTTGAAGTACATCCCTTTTATATCTACTATGTGGAGAGTTTTTATCATGAAAGGATGTTAAATTTTATGTTAAATTTTGTCAAATGCATTTTCTGCATATATTGAGATGATCATATCATTGTAACCTTTCATTCTATCAGTGTGGTGTATCACATTTATTAATTTGTGTATGTTAAACTGTCCTTGCATGCCAGAGATAAATCCCACTGATCATGGTGTGTGACAATGCACTTTTGAATTTGGTTTGCTATATTTTGTTGAGAGTTTTTACAACTATTCTCATCAGCTATATTGGCCTGTGGTTTTCTTTTCTTGTGGTATCCTTATCTGGCTTTGGTATCAGGGTAATGCTGGCCTTATAAAATGAGTTTGGGGATGTTATTTCTGACTCTTTAATTTTTTGAAGGAGTTTGAGAAGGATCGGTATAAATACTTCTTTACTTGTTTGGTAGAATTCACCAGTGAAACCATCTGGTCCTGGGCTTTTCTTTGTTAAGAGATTTTTGATTACCGATTTGATCTCCTTACTTGTTATTGGTTTGTTCAGGTTTTGTATTTCTTCATAATTCAGTTTAAGTAAATTGCATGTTTCTAAGAATTCATCCATTTCTTCTACGTTGTCCAATTTGTTGGAGTGTAATTGTTCATAGCAGTCTCTTATGATCCTTTGTATTATATTTCTGTGGTATCAGTTGTAGTGTGTCTTTCATTTCTGATTTTGTTTATTTCAGTCTTGTCTCTTTTCTCAGTCTAGCTAAAGTTTTGTCAATTTTGTTTATCTTTTAAAAAAAACAGTTCTTAATTTGTTGATCTTTCTATTTTTTTCTGGTCTCTATTTCATTTTTTTTGTCCTGATCTTTCTTATCTCCTTCCTTCTGCTAATCTCAGGGTCAGTTTGTTTCTCTTATTCTAGTTCCTGAAAAAAAAATAAGGAAAAGCATCTAACTTACAATATCATTAAAAATGATAAAATATTTATAAATAAATTTAATCAAGGAGGTGAAAGATTTGTACACTAAAAACTATAATATTTTGATGAAAGAATTTGAAGAAGGCACAAATAAATAGAAAGATATCCCATGTTCATGAATCAGAAGAGCTAATATTGTTAGAATGTTCATACTACCAAAGCCATCTATAGATTCAATGCAATCTCCATTGAAACTCCAATGACATTTTTCTTAGGAAAAAAAAAATTTCTACCACAAAAGACCCTGAATAGCCAAGGCAATTCTGAGAAAGAACAGGAAAGCCAGAGGCATCATGCTTCCTGATTTCAAACTATATTACAAAGCTATAGTAATCAAAATATTATGGTACTGGCATGAATACTCAGTGGAAATAAAGGATAGACTCTTCAGTAAATGGTATTGGCAAAACTGGATAATCATATGTAAAAGAATAAAATTGGAAATCGTGTCTTACATCATTCACAGAAATTAACTCAAATGGATTAAAGACTTAAATGTAAGATCTGAAACTGTAAAATTTCTAGAAGAAAGCAGGAAAAAGCTCCTTGACCTTAGTCTTGGAAATAATTCTTTGAATATGACACCCAAAGCACAAGCAACAAAAGCAGAAATCCACAAGTGGACTACATCAAACAAAAATCTGCACAGAAAAAGAAACAATCAACAAAATAAAAGCACAACTTATGAAGTGGAATAAAATATTTGCAAACCATCTTTCTGATGAATTAATTAATATCCAAAAAATAAGGGGAACTCATACAACTCAATGGCAAAAAAACTCCAAAAAATCTGATTAAAATGGACAGAGGATCTGAATATACATTTTTCCAAAAAAGTCATACAAATGTTCAACAGGTACATGAAAAGATGCTCAACATCACTAATCTCAGGGAAATGCAAATTAAAACCACAATGAGATATCACCTCACTCTTGTTAGAGTGGTTATTATTAAAATGAAAAAAAGAACAGGAGATAATAAATGCTGGCAAGCATGTGAAGAAAAGGAAATCCTTGTGCACTGTTAATAGAAATGTAAAATTGGTACATCACTGTGGAAATTAGTATGGAAGTTCCTCAAAAAATTAAAAATAGAACTACCATATGATCTAGCAATTCCACTTCTGCATATTTATCCAAAGTAAACAAAATCACTATCCTGAAGAGATATCTGCACTCTCATGTTTATTGCAGCGTTATTTATAATAACCAAGACATGGAAACAATCTTAGTTCATCCACTATTGGATGAATGGATAAAGAAAATATGGTAGGTATATACAATAGATTTTTTTGTTTTTTGCATTTTAGAAATTATTTTTTTGCTGGATCTCATTATTTATTTTCTATTCCACATTTTAAAAATTGAAGTATAGTTGATTTACAATGTTGTGCCAATCTCTGCTGTACAGCAAAGTGACTCACTTATACACATACATACATTTTTTTTTTACATTCTTTTCCATTATGGTTTATCCCAGGAGATTGGATATAGTTCCCTGTACTATACAGTAGGACCTTGTTGTTCATCCATTCTAAATGTAATAGTTTGCATCTATCAACCCCAAACTACCAGTCCGTCCCTCTCCCTCCCCCCTCCCCCATGACAACCTCAAATCTGATCTCTATATCTGTGAGTCTATTTCTGTTTTGTAGATAGGTTGATTTGTGCCATATTTTAGATTTCACATGTAAGTGTTATCATATAGTATTTGTTTTTCTCTTTTTGACTTACTTCACTTAGTATGATAATCTCTAGTTGCATCCATGTTGCTGCAAATGACATGGACATTTGTTTCCATGTTTTAGCTACTGTGAATAGTGCTGCTATGAACATAGGGGTGCATGTATCTTTTTGAATTATAGTTTCGTCCAGGTGTATGCCCAGAGTGGAATTGCTGGATCATATGGTAATTCTATTTTTAGTTTTTTGAGGAATCTCCATACTGTTTTCCATAGTGGATGCACCAACTTACATTCCCAACAATAGTGTAAGAGGGTTCCCTTTTCTCCATACCCTCTCCAGCATTTGTTACTTGTAGACTTTTAATGTTTGCCATTCTGACTAGTGTTCGGTGGTACCTCATTGTAGTTTTGATTTGCATTTCTCTAATAATCAGGGATGTTGGGCATCTTTTCATGTGTCTACTAGCCAACTGTATGTCTTCTTTGGAGAAATGTCTATTAAGGTCTTCTGCCATTTTTCGATTGGGTTGGTTTTTTGTTTGTTTGTTATTGAGCTGTAGGAGCATTTGTATATTTTGGAGACTGAGCCCTTGTCAGTTGCATCATTTGAAAATACTTTCTCCCATTCCATAGGCTGTCTTTTCTTTTCTTTTTTTTTTTTTATGGTTTCCTTTGCTGTGCAAAAGCTTGTAAGTTTGATTAGGTCCCACTTGTTTATTTTTGTTTTTATTTCTGTTGCCTTGGGAGACTGACCTAAGAAAATATTGAATCAGAGAATTTTTGTTCCTTTTTCCTTTTTTTTTTAAAAATTGGGTTATAGTTGTTTTACAATGTTGTGTTAGTTTCTACTGCACAGTGAAGTGAATCAACTATATGTATACATGTATCCCCTCTTTTTTGGATTCCCTTCCCATTTAGGTCACCACAGAGCAGTGAGTAGAGTTACCTGTTCTGTACAGCAGGTTCTCATTAGTTGTCTATTTTATACATATTAGTGTATATATGTCAGTCTCAATCTCCCAATTCATCCCACCCACCCACCCCTTTCCCACCTTGGTGTCCATATGTTTGTTCTCTATGTCTGCATCTCTATTTCTGCCTTGAAAACAGGTTCATCTGTATCATTTTTCTGGATTCCTCATATATGCGTTAATATACAATATTTGTTTGTCTCTTTCTGACTTACTTCACTCTGTATGACAGTCTCTAGGTCCATCCATGTCTCTACAAATGATCCAATTTCATTCCTTTTTATGGCTGAGTAATATTCCATTTGTACGATGGAATATTGTTCAGCCACTAGAAGAAGGAAATTCTGTTATCTGTGACAACATCGGTGGACCTCGAGGACATTATGGTAAGTCACATAAGTCAGATAGGGAAAGAAAAATACTGTAAAATCTCACCTATATGTGGAATCTAAAAAAAATGATAGATACAGAGAGTAGAATGGTGGTTACCAGAGGCTGGGGGTGTTGGGGAAATGAGATGTTAGTCAAAGGGTATAAACTTTCAGTTGTAAGCTGAATAAGTTTTGGGGGTCTAATGAACAGCATTGTAGCTATAGTTAACAACACCATATTATATATATGAAACTTGCTAAGAGAGTAGATCTTAAATGTTCTTGCAATAACAAAAAGGTTATTATATGAGATGATGAAGGTGTTAATTAACCCTATGTGGCAATCATTTTACAATATATACATATTCAAATTTTCATCCTGTACACCTTAAACTTTGTGTCAATTACATCTTATAAATTCTGAAGAAAAAAATCCACTTCCCAAATCACTTCCTTTTCCTGGATTCTTTCTTTCTTTCTTTCTTTTTCGTGATTCCCCCATGCTTTCAGAAGAAAGTTACTCCTTTGATTTTATGTGCAGTTAGTTGCTGACATCTATCATTTATTCCTTTTCGATGTATTTAGAATCAGTCTCTTAATTTCCAGTCACACTACCATCAGATTTAATTTGGATCTTTTTTATAGGTTTATCCAGGTATAATTACATATTATAAAATTCACTCTTTTAAAGTGTACATTTTAATAAAATTTGACACATGTATACAGTTGTGTAATCACTGCTACAATCAAGATATAGAACATCTGCATCATCCCCAAATATGGCAATCAGTGTGCAGTCGCTTCCTCCTCCACTCTCCTGACCTCTAGCCCCTGGCAACTGCTGATCTGTTTTTCTGTCCTTATGATTTTGCCTTTTCTATAAAGTCACATAAATGAAATCATTCAGTATGTAAACATTTTAATGAGGCTACTCGCACTTGGGAGAATGCTTTTGAGATTCATTCATGTCACGTGTATTAGTGTAGTTCTTTCCTTTTTTATTGCTGAATAGTATTCCATATATGGTTGCCCGGCAGTTTATCCATTGACTAGTTGATGGATATTTGGAGGTTTCCATTTGTGGCTATAATGAAAAAGCCTGCTGCAAATATTTGCATGCAGATCTTTGTTTGGATGTATGTTGTCATTGCAATAATGCTTCAGTCATTTCTCTGCATATGGTTTCTCAAGTTCATGGTACAAACAGAAAAAATTAATAGCTGTGATAGTGCTTTTCACTTACACCAAAACTTCTAGTGGTTTTCCATTACATTAGATTAATTAGACAAACCTTATTCATTAGATAACATTATTAGATAAATGTCAGACCACTTGTTTTTGCATTAAAGCTTTCCAAAATTGATCTCAATCTACCTTTTCAGGTATATTACTCACTTTCTGCTCATCTGTGCTTCTGGGTTATTTATCATTCCAAGCATGACTTATACTTTAATACTTCTTCTGCTTATACCATTAATTTAAATAGAATTTAGCTAAGTAAACGTTCATTGATTACCTACTATGTATAAGTTATAATGTTTTATAGATACTAGTATCCCTTGCTGATCAGGTCTTATTGGTTCCTGAGTTTCTGAGAGCAAATAGTGAGAGTTCAGCTAATGAAGGACACGGGGCCTATCTTAAACATTTACTTGAGTATTTTTAAATTCAGATAGTGACAGGAGAGTCTCTAGCCCAAGACAAGTTTCTTGTATACAATGTATGTTTAATAAATGCTTGTTGAAATAAATATAATTCATATCAGTGGTATGAGCATTGGAGTAGATTTCAGGTGAGTAGGGTAAGTTTATTTTTACACACACCGAGATAGAGGCATCATGAAAATGTGGGATGGAAACTAAGGAGAGATCTCATTTAAAGATAGCTTGGAGCAGCAATTACATAGATGTGGTAGTTGATGCCAAGGGAGTGAGTAAGGTCCCTTAGGGAGAAAATAAAGAAAGAGGAAAGACAGAGCTGAGAATGCTTTAAGGAATGCAGACATTTCATGCCTGCTTGCTAGAGTGGGACTGAGATAACTAAAGAATGAGTGGAGCAGAAGCAGTAGAGGAGACAAGGATATGCAGGAAACGGGCAAAGGGGTGGAGAGGGAGGGCATGGTGAAAGGCTTGAACGTTTATTGAATGACTGTTATATGTCTGATAGATACTAATTGGCAATTTACATAATTTGCCTCATTTAATCATCATCATATTTCTCATGAAATAGGTAGTATTATTCTCATTTTGTAGGTGAGCAAGATTCCGCTCAGACAACTTAGTAAGTTTTCTAATGTTAATATGGCTGGGAAGTGCTACAGCTGGGTTAAATATTAAGCACAGTGAGGGCATGTTGATTCATGTCTGCCTTTACCATTGATCTCCAGAACCTAATTTAGTCCCTGGCACAGACTGTGCGTTCTGTAAACCCTTACTGATTGTATTAAATCAAATTTAGGTTCGTTTGACTTCAAGGCTCATGGTCTTTGCACAATACCTCATTGAATGATCACAGAAACCAAGGAAGGTGAAAGTTTGAATATAAAAGCAAACGCTAAATCATTTAGAGATGTTGAGTCATCAACAAGGATTTAGAAGAGTGCGTTGAATTTTTCAGTATGGAAAATAGTCATTGGCAACTTTTAAAAGAGCATTTTCTATAAAGTAGACTTAGAAGCCAGAATGTAATAGGTTGGAAAATGCCTTGCCCCAGTAAACACTGGGATTGCACACTGGTCCCTACACATAGCAGCAACACTCTAAGATAATTGCAGCTTATTAGCCCATTTCTATTGCCTGATCTTGGTGGGAGTCAGATTCCAGTCCACTGTGCTCCTTCTAACTTCAGGGCTCACATGCTGAGTTTCAAGATCAAACTCACTGATGCTCCCTCATGAGGCTTGAGAGCTTCCCCACCCCCAAGGAAGATGTGACTCCAAGCACAGTTTTAGAAAGAAACCCACTCAGAAAGTCCGTCTCTTATATCCATTTTTATTTTTTAAAATATTGTTGATATGGCAGAGGGTTTCAGGCATTGTTTCTAGTGAACTATTTAAAAAATTCTATAAGTGATCTAGCCACTCTTTTGGAATGTAACATCTATTGTGTTGGTGTCTCCATTGAAACTTATAATTTATCGTCCTGTTACATCAGCAAATATTTGCAATACAGTGTAATTTGTGTTATATAAGAGGTATGAAAAGGCATGGAGCAAAGGAAAGTGTGATCAAATCTCACCTGGGGCGGGGATGTGGCCAGGTAGAACTTCACAGGAAATATGATGTTTGACTTGGGTTTTGAAGGATGGCAGCATGTGGGTGGCACAGGGCTTTGACAGTGGATGACAAATAATGTTCTTCTGTATCTTTCCCTTACTGGCCTCTTTCCAAACTTTTGGTATAGGTGATAAACTGCAAGTGCATAGCTTTGCATTTTTGAAATACTTTTTTCTTTTTTTCCCTTTAAGTTTATATAAGAAGTAGTTCTGCTGTGGCTGGCATGCTCATATGCAATAGGTGGAAAATAAAGAGACAAAAGAAATGACTTAAACAAAACACAAAGGAAGCAAAATTAGATTTTAAAAAAAGACTCAGAGAAGAAAGCTTTTTAGGAACCAGTTATGGGAAGGTTCCTGTTAAAGAAGTGGGAGGACTCTCTAGAGTGTCACTGTGCCTACTGACTTACTTTATATAGGCAAGTTGAGTCATAGACATAATTTAATGTGTTGAAATAAAATTCTCACAGATTGAACCAAACTAGATAACGTTAATATAAATGTGATAATAGAGCAATATTTTAAGTTGAATTTCAGACCAGGCAGATAGAATGAAAGAATATTCAGGATAGTTGTCATTAGGTGATCACAAAGAAGTCCTTTTTGAGGTGAAGGAGGTTGGTACAGAGAGTCTGGGTCATGGTGTGTAGACCTGTATACAAAGTCCAATTGTTAATTTCTGCATTTTGACTTTGGGAAAACTACTCCTTCAAGGCTTCAGTTTTCTTATGTCTAAAATGGAAATGATGATATCTTTGTTATATTTAGTTATGTGCATTACATGAGTTCATATACATGGAGTATCTTACACAGTGCCTGAACCAAAGTAGTTGCTCAATTAATGTTGGTTAATTTCTCCCTTCTCTTGTCTTCTTTTCCATCCCCGCCTTTACCTCCTCATGTGTTCTGTTTCACTTCTCTTCCCATTAAAAGATGGGAACAAGAGGGCTTCCCTGGTGGCGCAGTGGTTGAGCGTCTGCCTGCCAATGCAGGGGACACGGGTTCGTGCCCCGGTCCGGGAGGATCCCACGTGTCGCGGAGCGGCGGGGCCCGTGAGCCATGGCCGCTGAGCCTGCGCGTCCGGAGCCTGTGCTCCGCAACGGGAGAGGCCACAACAGTGAGAGGCCCGCGTACCGCAAAAAAAAAAAAAAAAAAAAAAAAAAAAAAAAAGATGGGAACAAGAAGCTATGGTATATTTAAGGAAAGTCTTGGTAATCATTAAGATTCAGGAATTAAGGTTCAGGACTTACATAAAAGAATTAACATAGTAGATTTCACGTTGGAGATTTTGCTTACTATCATCACTCTCATTTTACATATAAGGGAACTAAGCTTTGGAGAGATTAAGTAGTTTGCTAAGCTTAATCCATAATGCATGTCAGATCCAGGACTTTATCCTTCCTTCTTTTTGACTTTGAAGAGCAATTCCTTAATCACAGTTCACACTATTGACTAATGGTAAGCTCACCGTGAACTTGACTAAATTCCTCATTTCTCATTTCACCTGCTGCCCTTACGCCACAGCTCCCTCCACCTGTGCTTGAATAGCAAGGCTCTTTTCTTTTTCTTGTTGCTGTTGTACTGACCTTACATTTATCCTTATTAAATTCCATCTTGTGGGCTTCCCTGGTGGCGCAGTGGTTGAGAGTCTGCCTGCCGATGCAGGGGACACAGGCTAGGCTCGTGCCCCGGTCCGGGAAGATCCCACATGCCGCGGAGCGGCTGGGCCCGTGAGCCATCGCCACTGAGCCTGCGCGTCTGGAGCCTGTGCTCCGCAATGGGAGAGACCACAACAGTGAGAGGCCCGCGTACCGCAAAAAAAAAAAAAAAAAAAAAAAAAAATCCGTCTTGTCACATTTGGCGCATCTCTCTAGCCTGTCAAGGTCTTTTTGGCTCATGATACTGATATACTGTCTTCCAACCTATTCCTTATCCTTGCAAGTTTTGTATCCTCTGCAAATGTAATACACATATATTTTCTGCCTTCATTCAAGTCATTGATAAAATTGTTGAACAAGACAGGGCTGAAGGCAGAGTTCACAGACTGTGACATCATTTCATTAATCAGTATCCTCAAGAAATGGCTTTTCAGTTTATTTCAAATCTGCCCAGTTGTATTAGCATTCAATCGCTTTTTCTCTATCTCTTTCACAGGGTATTAAAAAAGACTTTGTCAAGCCTTTTGGCCTTGATAAAGTCTAGATACATCATGTCCACTACATCTTCCTGATGTACAAGTTAAGTAACCCTGTCAAAAAAGGGGACTCTTCAGTTTTCAACATAATTGTATGCATTACATATTGTTTGCTAAAATATTTCCTTTCAAAAGAGGATAAAGTCCTATATAATTTTTTTATAGCTACCTAGTTAAAATGAAACTTAAATCTACAGCTCCTGATCATAGCTTTCTTTGTACAAAGGTTCTCACTTATGCCTTTACTAAATACCATAGGCTCACAGCTCATTCTCTTAGGCATGAAGTTTAATATAAATAAATATACTGTCTATTAATTTTCATAATTCACACATTCTCAAAACAGTGTGCTTAAAGCTTCTAATTTTCCCTAGATGAAGAATTTTGAAGGTCATTCCAGGAAGTTGACAAAACTCATAAAATTCTATGTTATAAGTAATTGACTTAAAGTAGAATTTATTTAAATATAAAATATTTAAAATCTAAAGTCTATGTGATTATATTTTCATTGGAATAGGAATATTAAGGAGTGACGTCATGAAGATGGCAGAGTAGGACACTCTCCCACAAAGATCAACATCCCCTCACAAAGATCAACGGTTAGACAGCTATCAACCAACAAAAACAGCTCTGGGAGATCTCAGGAGTTGACTTATGAAACTTAAATAGCACAGTGGAACAAAAGCCCCTGAGAATAACAACACACAAAGGGAAGGAAGAACAGCTTCTTTTTGCCTTGCATCATCCCATTCCCCAGGCAGCACTGTTCAGTGCAAAGAGGGAACTTTCCAGCTAGAAAGAGCTGCCCTGGCCAGGAAAGACAGAGAAGGGCAAGCCACCAGCTTCCCAGCCTTTTGGGGACCATATGAACGACTTGCTTTGGCTTCACCCCAGCACAGACCAGCGTAGCTAAGACATGTAGTGACAACTAGGAACAAGGAAGAGGGGCAGGGGCCATCAGCCATGCAGTGGGAGTTACTGAGGTTCCCATTGACCTGCTCTTCAGAGGGAACCCCAGCAGCTTAAGCCACTAAAGAAACCAACAACCAGCAGAGCCACTGCAGACTCTTTGCAGATTTTACTGGGTTTTGGCCCACAGGTTTTTGTGTTCACATGTCCCTCCCACTCTTTACCCCACCCGGGGCCTGGGATCTACACTGGCAGCCAGCCCTGGCCTCTGTGGCTCTGCGTGTGCAAATGCCAGCCTAGACCCCTGCAACTGACCCCCACCAGCATATGGGAATCTGGAGCTGGCTATATTGAGCCTTAATTGATATATAACATTGTGTAATTTTAAGGTCTACAGTGTGATGATTTGATACACATGTATTGCAAAATTGATTACCACAATAATGTAAGTTAACACTTCAGCTCAAATAATTACTGTTTTTTGGTTGCTGTTATGGTGAGAACATTTAAGGTATACTCTCGTAGCAACTTTTAAATGTACGATGCAGTATTGTTAACTGTAGTCATCATATTGTGCATTAGATCCCCAGATCTTATTCATCCTAGGATGGAAGTTGGTATCATTTGACCAATATCTCCCCATTTCCTCAGCCTCTAGCCCCTGGCAACCACTAATCTACTCTCTCTTTCTATGAGTTCAGCTTTTTCAGATTGCACATATAAGTGAGATCTTACAATATTTGCCTTTCTTTGCTTGATTTATTTCACTTAACATAATGCCCTCAGGGTCCATCTATGTTGTCACAAATGGCTGGATTTCCCTCTTTTTATGGATGAATATATATACACACGCACACACACACACACACACATACACATACCACATTCGTTTTATGCATTCATCCATCAGTGGACACTTAGGTTGTTTCCATGTCTTGCCTATTATTAATGATACTGCAGTGAATATGGGGGTGAAGATAGCAGATATTGGGCTAACTTTTAATTAGGGAGTAATGTGTGAGGAATCTCTGACTCATTACATTAGGTAGAACCCTATGAATTTGCCTTTTTTTTTTTTAGTGGTACGCGGGCCTCTCACTGCTGTGGCCTCTCCCGTTGCGGAGCACAGGCTCCGGACGCACAGGCTCAGCGGCCATGGCTCACGGGCCCAGCCGCTGCGCGGCATGTGGGATCTTCCCGGACCGGGGCACGAACCCGTGTCCCCTGCATCGGCAGGCAGACTCTCAACCACTGCGCCACCAGGGAAGCCTGAATTTGCCATTTTTTAAATCAAACAATTGAATATTGGCAATCTCATGTAGTTTAAACTAATAATTATTTGAAATTTGAGAGAGAAAATTTATTGAAGCAATTTCTTTGTAACTGGTTAATAGCAGGGAGAAACTGGTTTGTGTATGATTTCTGATGTAACAGAACCATTACCATCTTGCAGTTTATTCTTCTAATTGGCACTGAATAAATTTCCCATATTATGAAGAGCAATGAATGCTCATACAATGCCAGAGAAGAAAATATACAGCATTCAGATACCAAAATAGAATCTTTATAGTGATGAAACAAACAATAAATGCAATGCTTGCCAAAGTGAATAATCACTGTTGTAAAAAAGTTAAGCCAGAGCAGTGTTTAGCTTTCAAGGACAATGAACAGATGGCCTGTTCTCATAGTCAGAATGATGCTGGATCACTTATTTGAGTTACTTACTGTGATTCATGGGTTTTACATCACATGTTGGGAAACAAAATTAGTTATAGGAATGTTTGGATGGCTTTGCTTGTCAACTTCCTTTAACTACACTTAAATTATTTAAAAAACCTGAAATAAAAGAGGTGAGATGGAAATATTGGATGAACTATATTGTGTTCATTCATAGAATCTGTTATTGATCCCAGCAGCAATTTTGTAGGCAACATAGAGTGAGACAAACCACATGGTTGTAAACCTTAGCATAAATTTATATTATAAAATTCTGTGCCTTTTCCAAAGTAGCACTTTGTCCTTGGAACGTCTTCTTGTACTTACTTTATCTTAACCTGTTAAGTGGACCCTTTCTCTAAGTTAAGTACATCCTGAAATCTCATCTGTTTCTGTATGGATCATAACGCTTTGCCCCATCTTTCTTCAGTTTTGAATTGCATTGGATGTATGCCTTGCTTTTCATGTGTGTCTTACTTAGAAGTTTTTATTCTGTTGCTCTTCATAGACCTTTGTCATTTTATCATCATATCACTATATGCATAACTGTAGCAGTACACATAAACCAAATGAGATATTGTGTGTGAATCACTTTTTGAATTGTGAAATAACATGTAAATATAAATAATTATTATTAGCCTATGTTACTGACTTATAAAATCCCATAGGGTAGGGCTTCCCTAGTGGCGCAGTGGTTGAGAGTCTGCCTGCCGATGCATGGGACACGGGATCGTGCCCCGGTCCGGGAAGATCCCACATGCCGCGGAGCGGCTGGACCCGTGAGCCATGGCCGCTGAGCCTGCGCGTCCGGAGCCTGTGCTCCGCAACGGGAGAGGCCACAGCAGTGAGAGGCTCACGTACCGCCAAAACAAAACAAAATCCCATAGGGTAGTGGTAGACTATGTTTATGAAATTCTTTGTCATATTATTATACAAGGCCAATGATGGTGATGACATGTGTCAGAAAGGGTGTGTTGATGGTATTTGGAAAGGAGGAATAATCAGAACTATCAAAGCTTTTATGTGTTGATGGTATTTGGAAAGGAGGAATAATCAGAACTATCAAAGCTTTTATGTGTTCTTGGTTCAGTCTGAGCTCTAAAGAAAAATATGTATCAGTTATTGTAGAGTTCTAAAAATTGTTCAGTACTGTTGTGTTAAGAGCTTTGTGTTCTTTGTCAGGATCTCCCAGTGCTTAGTGCAGTAGGAGTCTAAAGAATTTGTTAATGAATGAATGTAATGTAACTATTTAGTAGATAAAGACGATTTTTGAGTATTATTTATTTGTTATTTATTTAAAATTATTCCTTCCTTCCGAATACATATGTTGTCTATTTAGGGCCTTAATAACTATTCAGAGGCTTAATAGTAAGTTTTATTTTCTGATATGATCCATTTGAATTACTGGTCAATAAACATAGATACATGAGAAGTTAACCATTTAATAATTGGAGGAAGATAGTGAATTAACTTACCCCAAATTGTAATTAACATCTGTGGCACTGTAAACCTCTCTTTTCTCTCTCTCTCTCTATATATACAATGTGTGTGTGTGTATGCACATATATACACATATATACATATATGTACATAAGAATGCTAGAAAATTTTGTTTCTTTGTAGTGTTCAGGTCTTACTCATTCTCATTACCTACTGAACCAAACTTTTTCTTCATTTGCACTTCTCTAATATTTAGTTTTTAAAGGAATACTGTGTCGATGTATTTTTCAAGAATTTAGCTGTGACTGTTTGTGAAGATAGACTATGTAAGTATGGTGGTCTTGAGTTATAATATTATACATATTTAAGGTAGTGACTGACAATGACAGAGTAAAAATGGTCTTTTAAATGTCACACCAATGTAAAATGAAAGCCAGTAATTTCTAAAGCAGTTTGAGATGGCTCAGATTGATAATTGTTCACAATAATGCTATCATTTGTATTCTAGGAAGAAATTTATTTATTTATTTTTTGTTGTGGTACGCGGGCCTCTCACTGTTGTGGCCTCTCCTGCTGCGGAGCACAGGCTCCAGACGCACAGGCTCAGTGGCCATGGCTCACGGGCCCAGCCGCTCCGCGGCATGTGGGATCCTCCCGGACCGGGGCACAAACCCATGTCCCCTGCATCGGCAGGTGGACTCTCAACCACTGCGCCACCAGGGAAGCCCGATTTTTATACTAAACTTATAACAATCACTTTCCTCTACCTTTTATCTTAAAATGCTTTGCTACTATAAATTTTCACAAATTATAGAAATAAAATGCAAACTATAGTATAATCACACATCAAACCAAAATAACCCATTATGTTTTATTTATAACTAGGTACTAAGCATAATGCAGAGAATAAAAATAAAGAGAAAAGTCATGTGCACCAAGCTCTGTAGTTAGCATGTGCAAAAATTCTGTATCTGTGTCCTGGGTGATTAAAGAGACTTTCAATTTAACTACAATAGACTTAGAGCTTTGTTCTTTCTTTCTTTCTGCCAAAAATGACTTAGAAATCAAAGAATGTAATGACAAAACAAATGATTTCTCCTGCATCCAATCCTGAAATCATTTGACCCTGACAAGTTAGAAATAGGGGCATATTTGCTTTAGCCTTAGGAATAAGACCAATTTGTCTACATTTTTGCAACTCTAGTACCTGTCATTAGGAAGCTTTTGTAGGGTATTAGCACATGCTCATCTGTCTTTCTTCCTTTTTGTACTTGGATAACTGCTAGTCATCTTTCTTATATCAACACAAGAGTGACTTTCTTGGGAAAGCCCTTTCTGATTATGTCAAATTTCCTTATTATAAGTTCTTACATTACCATGTCCTTCTCACTTTATAGCAGTTATCAACTTCTATAAGTTGGTAACTTCTGTAACTTCTTTGTGGTTATTTGATAGTCTTCCCTGCCCCCACTCCAACTGTAATCTTTGAGATTAAGGACTATTTTTGTTTTTTTGCTGATAATTTCTTTCTGTCCCTGAGTGTAGAGGCCAATTCACTTTTGGGCATTAGATACATAACAGTTGAATGAATGAATATGATAAATTGTACTCAGTAAACTTATAGGAGATAACATAAAGGAAGAAGAGAAAGAAAATAAGTGAAATAAAAATGTATTTGGGAATTTTGAGATGAGTAGTAAAATATTATCCTCAAATTGAGGGCTGGTGCAAATAAATCCTTATAACTTAACGCAGTTCACTGCATTGCTTAATTTGAAGTAACCTGAATAAGAAATGTAATGAATGCAACAACCACATTCTAGCCAAGGTTTTTATAGCCCTTGCAGGCCTGATTACAGCACATAATGTTCTTTGTTATGGTTTTATGGAACTCAATTAAAGAAAGCTACCGGAATGACAACGATTACTAAGTTTTGTCCACTCTTAATTTCTTTAATCTGTTGTTTCTTCAGCCAAAGAGCATATAGGACATGAAGAAAAGAACCTATATAAGAAGCTAGTTATTATACAGTTCCACATTACATTCTTAGATAATTTAGGAAGCAATGGACTATCATTCTAATGGTTTACCAAAGAATTCTTTAAAATACTCTAGCTAATATTGGCAAGAGACTAGAAATAAGAAAGTTTGAATTTGGTATTTCAACTCTACTGCACATACACAGTCTTTATTTTAGCTGTTTTATATGAGGTCTTTGAAATGGTCAAGCTTGACATAAAGGCTGATCCCTGTTACAAGAAGACATGTTCTAGATTCAGATTTGCTCTTCACTTTCATATGTGTTTTGGGTACAGGAAATACCAATCCTATTTTTCTCCTTGGAAGTTATTAAGAAAAAAATTTGTAATGATGAATGACACCAGTAATTCTGATGTGAAAATCTATGCTATGATTTGAGCACCCAGATAGAAAAAGCACAGAGAGTTGTGAGAAAGATAAATAAAAATAAATTCATATGTAGACACAGTTTATTCATTCAGCAAAAAAAAATTTCTTTGAATACTTATTAGGTACCAGGTACTGTTTGGGGCACAGAGGATTGATCATAACAGGCACATTTTATGCCCTCATGGAGCTGATATTATAGTGTGTGGGTGGGGGAGAGAGAAAGTAAACAAGTAATACATCAAGTGGTTATGGATGATAAGAAGAAAATAAAGCAGAGCATAGGGAGTAGGGAATACTGGGGGCAGGGCAAGGTAGGTAATGGTTTTCATTTTACATAAATGGGCCACTTAACACCTGGCCCAGACCTGTGCTCTGACAAGGGCACATTTGAACAGAAAAACCTGAAGGGAGTGAGTACATCTATGCAAGTAGGAACTGAAGAAGTGGGGAGATGTCAGCATTATTGGGGAACAGCAAGGGTCCTGTGTAGCTGGAATGAAGTGCTAACCATAAAGGGAAAGATTGATAAATTGAACTATGCTAATATTAAGAAGTTCCTTTCCTCAGAAGATGTCATTTGGTGAATTTCAGGCAAGGGCCAGAGTGGAGAACATATTTGCAATACGTATTTCCAATTAAAAGACTGTTGTTCAAAATACTTAAAAACAACACAGTCGTAGGAAAAAGACAGAAAACAAAAAGGGTAAAAATATTTGAACAAGCTTTCAAAAGGAAACATTCAAAAGGCTTATGAACATATGAAAAGATGCTCAACTTTATTAATCATTAAGTATTATGTTAATCCCTAATTGCATATGCAATTTAAAACCACATTATGATGCCGTGTCACATCTAGAAGATGGCTTAAAAAAAAAAAGACACAATACCAAGTAGTGGCAAGGATTTGGAGCAACTAGAATTCTCATACATTGCTGGTGGGAGTGTACATTGGTAAAACCGCTTTTCAAAACTGGGAGTATCTAATAAAGATGAATGTAATAATATTCCATGACCCCATAAGTCCAGTTGTAACTATATACTCAACTGAAGTCTTTTTTGGCTGCTATAACAAAATACCACAGACTGGGTAGCTTATAAAACACAGAAATTTATTTCTCATAGTTTTGGGGGTTAAAAGTCTGAGATAAGGTTGCCAGCATGCCAGCATGAGGGCCCTTTTTTGGGTCTCAAACTTTCATTGAATCCTCACGTGGTGTAAGGGACAAGGGAGCTCTGTGAGGCCTTTTATAAAAGCATAATCCCACTCATGAGGGTTTCACCCTCATGACCTAAACACCACACAAAGGCCCCATCTCCTAATACTATCACATTGGGTATTAGGATTTCAATGTATGAATTTGGGGGGAACACAAACATTCTGACCACAAGGAACATGTACTTTTGACCATACTATATGTAGAAGTATTTTCATGGTATCACTATTTGTAACAGCCAAAACCTAAAACTAACCAAAATATGGTGGAATATTGGAAGATTGAAATGTATGGTATAGTTATACAATGGAATACTATACAGCAGTGGAAATGACTGAACTATTGCTATATGAAATAACATGGATGAATCTCACAACCATAATATTGCACAGACTAAGGCATATGCAAAAGGGTACATAGCATATGATTCCATTAAGATAAAGTTCAAAAAGAGGTGAAACTATTCTGACTAGTGGTTATCTTTGGGGGAAAAGATAGAGGCAAAAGGAGTCTTCTGGAGTGTTGATAACAAGAAGTTTTACTTCTTGATGTGGATAAAGTCACACAGGTGTGTTTACTTTGAGGATATTCATTGAGTTTTACACTTAGGATCTGTGCATTTTCCTATTTTCTACATATATACATGTTGCTAAACCTTTCAGGAATGACCGAGAGCCCTAGTTCTTAAGATTTCTGTTTTGTGATTCTTTGTAAAAGAACTATGTTAAAGAACCTGCTCTTTGTCAAAAAAAAAAGAAAACTTGAGTCATTTAGGTATTTTTTTCCTGTCCTAGGAAAAAAATGTTCTTACTTTAGCTGAAGACATCTGTAAATTTATAAATATTCTTCTAATGCTTTAGTGATTGTTATGAAAATTCTGCATTTCTAGTTTCCTAGGATCTACTGTACATAGAGCAGCACTGGGAGTCACTGATTGTTCCTTTCTAGTGCCATTATGTTTTCAGGGAGATTTAATCATTTAATCAGTTTTTCAGCATTGCCATTGAATAGACTTAGAAACATCACAACTAACTGAAGTGTTTTAGTTGCTTCTTCAGAGAATTTAATTGTTGCTCAATATTTTATATCATAACCTGGCAATTTTTTTGACTCACCACGATTCATAGATTAATCTCAATATTTAGAAATGAATTCACAAATGAGCAGGCAAGTAGCTAGTACAATAGACACTACATTCTTCCTAACTATATGTGGTTCAGCAAAAAATTCTGTTGTTTAAAATCACTCTGACAGGATCTGTGAAAACTGAGGTATAATACAAGTTCCAGATCTCCTCTGTTTATAACCCATTAAGAAAGGGAAAGCTTTTTGCTTTCATTAGTCTGCTATAGAGGATTCTCACCTAGCTAAAGTGAAAAGGCAACTTACTTTTGTTGAATTTGAAATTTTAGATTCTCTCAGTATTAAAACTTGTTTTTTAAATCAATTTTTAAATTTTTCTTGATTTTATCAGGTCTTCTTCAGATCTTTCATGGGAAATAATAATGCTTGGTATATAAATGTGATGGACTCATTTTGGGAGGAGAGGTTTGGTTTTTTTTTAGACAGTAGAGATTCTTTAAACTGAGGGAAAACTAGTTTTCTCTCCATTTCCCTTCCTGTAGTATATATGTAAGGGTAGCTTGTTGGCAAAACACACTGCTCGGGGTGGAGGTAGGAGATAGTGAGATTTTCAGTTTGGTCATGAAACCACTCCCTCCTGAACAAGTTAGGATGTTTTCCTTCATAAGGGGAGATTTAAAAAAATTATGAGCTGGTAAATAACTTACTACAGAGCTGAAAACCAAGAAAATCCTGAGGCCAATCCCTGAATGCTCATGGTGGAGCAATTATGGAGAATCTAAGGATATTTGAGTTATTTTGAGTTATTCTAGTTATTTTGGAAATTGTCAGAGATTTGGGGACTCTTTTTTTTTTAAAAACATCTTTATTGGAGTATAATTGCTTTACAATGATGTATTCGTTTCTGCTTTATAACAAAGTGAATCAGCTATACATATACATATATCTCCACATCTCTTCCCTCTTGCGTCTCCTTCCCACCCTCCCTATCCCACCCCTCTAGGTGGTCACAAAGCACCGAGCTGATCTCCCTGTGCTATGCAGCTGCTTCCCACTATCTATTTTACATTTGGTAGTGTATATATGTCCATGCCACTCTCTCACTTTGTCCCAGGGGACACTTTTGATCAGATTTCTTGTCTTAATTTTAAAGGGTAATAATTTTATTTTATAAAAATTTTAACACCAAACCCCATAAATATACTTAAAAGTGGTATAAATACCAACTGGACAATAATAGTGTTTATTTTTATTTATTTTTTTTTTACTATTTCCCCAAATATTTCTGCTTGTTTGTAGGGAGAGGTTAGGTAGGAATGAGATGGGAGGGGAGTATGTGTTTAACCTTGTTTGGTGTCTTGTTTTATTCTTTACTTTTCTGCAACTTATGATCTACAGGCTGGAATTTTTAGCCTCTGTAAAAGAAGTGGTAGGCTCGGTAGTAATACTGCTGGAATACGAAATGGGTAAATGTGCTGGAATACACTTTAATTTGGTTTATGACAACAGGGCATTTGCTGGCAAGACAGTTGGTTTTATTTACAAGCCTTTAAAAATGAATGAACTTTCAAGAGGAGCAAAGAGAGATGCTTTTCCCTGAGTCTTATTTTTAGTCTGTGTCTTCATGACAGTCAACGTCTAATTATTTCAGCTTATCTGAGTACAGTGCTTATCAGTTCCAGATCATTAATTCAATTCCCGTGTGTTGGCTTTATTCAGTTCCATGGCCACAGGTTAGCTCTGAACTGTCATCTCATAAATGGGTGCTGTTGATCACTGAAGACAGACCCAGAGATCTTGAATGAACAAGCTCAAATCCATCACCACTGCCAGAAAGGAACTCAAAACACAGGCCCACCATGGCAAATTAGTTTCATCTTCTGTGTATACAAAGTTAAATAATGACTTTTATTTATGTTTATATTAAAGGTCTATACAGCACCCTAAAATTAGCTTACTTAACCCTTACAGCAACTCATTAAAGTAATTTTTTTTTTTTTTTCTTTTGCAGTACGCGGGCCTCTCACTGTTGTGGCCTCTCCCGCTGCGGAACACAGGCTCTGGACGCACAGGCTCAGCAGCCATGGCTCACGGGCCCAGCCGCTCTGCGGCATGTGGCATCTTCCCGGACCTGGGCACGAACCCATGTCCCCTGCATCGGCAGGCGGACTCTCAACCACTGCACCACCAGGGAAGCCCTGAGGTAAATTTTTTATCTCGCTTATACTTATGAAAAAATGAGACTCAGTGAGGTTAAGTATGGCAGAAGGGAAAGATGGTGTGCTTTGGACTCAGATAAAGTTGAGTTTGAAGTCCAGCTTTGGTAATATATCACAGTGTGAAGTGGGAGAACTTACCTATTTTCTTAGTAAAATAGGATTAAAAATATGTGCCTTACATTGTAAAGGTCAAAAGAAATGATGCATATAAATCACTTAGCATTAAGCCTGGCATATAATATTTTTATGAAAGGATCTGCTTGAAGTCACACAATTCATGGCAGAACTAGGGCTTGCACATGGATCCTCTGACTGTAAGTTGAGTGCCCTCACTTCTGTATGACAGCTGAGATTATATGAAATGAAGGACAGAGGTGGAAATTCACCATAACCTTCCTCTGTATAGTTGTTCCCAAACCTGCCTGCCTGTGCATTAGAAGCACTTGAGGAGTACGGTAAGGTGCTTGGGTTTTCCCCAAATGTTCTCCACGTCATCCTGCACATCTCTGTCCATCTACAGTCTGTGCTTCCCAGTCAAATGACCAAGTTCTCAACAAGAGGTTGAGGGAGTTAGTGATATGGGCAACATTTACCCCATTGCTGATAAAGAAATTGTTTGGCTTGAACGTCTACTCTTTACCTTCCCAAGAGCTAAAAAGTGAATATGACAATGACCTCACTTTGACCCAAGAGTCAAGGCAAGACCCTAGCCACTACGTTTGTAAAAAGCTTCTTGTTTAAAAGAGCCAATATTTTTATAATAACTATAAATGGAATATAACCTTTAAAAATTGTGAATCAGTGTGTTGTACACCTGTAACTTATATAATATTGTACATCAACTATACTTTGATAAAAAAATTACTCCTTGTTTGTAAGTTGGTTGTATGGATGAATAAGAAGGAAGAAAACTGGGATCTTTAATGATTAGATGGAGCCCATCTACTCTGCCTATCTGGGCTACTCAGGTCAGGACTGTTAAGTAAGAAAGAAATACATGTCTATCTTATTTGTGTTGCCGTATTTTGGGGGGAGGTGCTCTTTGCTTCAGAAGCTTAATCTTTAAGCCACTTAGGGAGCTTTAAAAACTATAAATAGTAAAACTCTACCAGACTTTAAAAATCATAATCTTTGTGAGTGAGGCTCAGGAATCTATGTTAGTAAACTGTACTGATGTATAGCTAGACTTGAAAACCACTTATCTGCATAACAAAGATCCCTTTCTCTGGAAGCCTTCACTTTTTGTAGAACAAGAGAGATTAGGAGAGGGAGGGAAAACTAGAGAGAAGAGTAAAGCAAATGAACAGAGAGAAGCTGAGACAAGACTGAAGTTTCCCAATGTTTCTGGTGGTTTCCCTATTTTTGGATCCAATCCCTTTTTTTTTTTTTTTTTTTTTTTTTGTGCTGTACGCGGGCCTCTCACTGTTTTGGCCTCTCCCGTTGCGGAGCACAGGCTCCGGACGCGCAGGCTCAGCGGCCATGGCTCATGGGCCCAGCCGCTCCGCAGCATATGGGATCTTCCTGGACCGGGGCACGAACCCATGTCCCCTGCATCGGCAGGCGGATTCTCAACCACTGCGCCACCAGGGAAGCCCCTGATCCAATCCCTTTTTAAGGTTAACAGCATTCCTGCTCTTGAGACAGTTGCAAATCCCTAAAACAGTGAAAAGATAAAATTAGTATTTACAATTTTCCCTGCCTTCCAAGGAGGTGGGTACCTTGCTGCATTGGTGAAACACAACGGGCTGGAGAGTTAGAGACCTCAACTGTTCTGCATGAGAAAAGGGACTCAAGTCTCAGTCCTAGAGATCTGCTGGAAATGCTAGAAGAGCAGGATTTGTAGAGAAGAGAGAGACTGATGCATTGAGAGAGAACATTTGGGGAAATGATGGAAGTTTGGCCATGCTGTATGGAATGTAAGCTCTCTTTGCCATCTCCCCACAGAATTTGAAATAACATATCTTTTTATGTGTGTAGCTATTATGTTGAAGAGCTGGATATATCTGGATGCCCAGGGTGTTTCCAGGTACTAAGTTCAGCTTCCAGGTTGGTATGAAGTGAGATGAGCAGTTTTCCATGGGATCTAACTAACATTGCTTACAGTAGCTGGTTTTTGCAATTAGCAACAACAACAACAAAACACCAATTAGGACTGTTTGTTTTATATAGATACAAATTTAGCCTTTCTGTATAATCCTCATGTAAACTTCTATATGCCTGTTCAATTTTTGCCACCTATCTCTGTGTTTTTCAATAATGGTCCTTGAATGTTTATTCCCTCTGCACCTGATACTTACATGTGAGATATCAAATTGAGTTTAGGAAGAGGAAAATGATGCCAGCATTTTCAACTGGGTATAGTAGTCATCTACTCATATGATGATGAACAGCCTCATTTCACTTTGTAACAGCTGCATTTTATTGATGTAACTTGTTATGTTTGTAAAAAGCTGATGGGTTACAAGTCAGCTCAAGTGCAAATTGTTCTGATTAATGACCATATTCAAAATGACAAGTGACAAAGCACTTGAGGATTCAGTGGATGAAGAGACAACCTTGTAGCATTATTGGAGGCTCCTGAATTTCTAGTTACTGTAAAAATATCTCTTTAAAAATGGGCTAACACCCATATCCTCTGAGATTAGAATTTTGGATACACACCTCCATCTTTTGTCAAAGAGCTGTTGCCAAGTACTATTGCACTTTAGTCAGATAAAGGGCAGAGTGTGTGCATGGTATTTGAGAACCATAGAAGACTTCAGAGTGTAACACATTACTGTTTTTACCCTTTGCATTTAGGTTATAAACTAATAAAATCCAGGATTTCTTTTGTAATCAAAAGACAGGATATTCAGAATTTCAGGACTACCCCAGAAATATCAATAGAGGGGCTATGCTGGGAGAGTTGATTTGTTTGTGACCTGTTTTGCTGTTCTTATTTTGTTTAGCTTTGTTTTTATAACTTTTCAGAATAGGAGAGTAATTGCTTCTACTGCTATAACATTTCCTCAGGACACCCATATGGGGGCATATTTTAGATGAAGTAGAGTCTGGTTGGCAGTAGCTCCCTTTCATTTCACTCTATTATTAAGAATCATTTTTCAAACCATTTTTTAAAATTTACATCTGGAATAGAAAAATAGAGGATTCTAAATATGTCTTTGAAGATTAGTACTGTAGTAAGTCTTCTTCTTGTCTAGGGAATTGAAACTTAGCTGCAGATTTTCTTTAAGTGGGCTCTCTGGATACAGAGCAGAATTCAGTTAGTGAATAAGAGGAAGAGTGTATTAAAAACAAGGGAATGTTAGTGATGGCAATCAGCAAGCATAAAATAGTGGGTGTTTAAAAAAATGAGCTCTGAAACAGAAGTCATAATCACTCAGTCACCTACTGTGTTCATTTTCCTTTCAGAAATGAGGACATCTCAAAGTGTAGAACATTTTAATAGAATAGCACCAGACAAGCTAGTTACACAGAACTTTACTTGACAGGCTGGAACCTGTTTCCAATATTCTTTTTCTAAATTACATGAAAAACTGTATTCTGCAGTACATTGTGAAAGCATAAATTGTAAATGATATAAAAATAAAACAAAATGATTTTTTCTCCATTTCATTACCCAGATTATCTTCCTATGGCTGTGACTACCAGATCCCATGATAAGGCAGTTAAATAGTCAGTTCATTTAATAGGCTTCCACCTATAACAGGCTGGAATAATAAAGTAACACAAATAGATGCACTGTTTGAGCATGCAGTTCGGTAAAATAAACTTGATAGAGGCATTATAGTGAAAATAGTAAGGCACTGCAACCAAATTTTTTCTTTGTAAAGTCCTTCTAACAGCATTAACTTGGTTATTTATTTATTTTTACATCTCTATTGGAGTATAATTGCTTTACAATGGTGTGTTAGTTTCTGCTTTATAACAAAGTGAATCAGTTATACATATACATATGTTCCCATATCTCTTTCTTCTTGCGTCGCGCTCCCTCCCACCCTCCCTATCCCACCCCTCCTGGCGGTCACAAAGCACCGAGCTGATCTCCCTGTGCTATGCGGCTGCTTCCCACTAGCTATCTACCTTACGTTTGGTAGTGTATATATGTCCATGCCTCTCTCGCTTTGTCACAGCTTACCCTTCCCCCTCCCCATATGCTCAAGTCCATTCTCTGTGTTTTTATTCCTGTCTTACCCCTAGGTTCTTCATGACATTTTTTTCCTTAAATTCCATATATATGTGTTAGCATATGGTATTTGTCTTTCTCTTTCTGACTTACTTCACTCTGTATGACAGACTCTAGGTCTATCCACCTCATTACAAATAGCTGAATTTCGTTTCTTTTTATGGCTGAGTAATATTCCATTGTATATATGTGCCACATCTTCTTTATCCATTCATGTGATGGTGGACATTTGGTTGTTTCCATCTCCGGGCTATGTAAATAGAGCTGCAATGAACATTTTGGTACATGACTCTTTTTGAATTATGGTTTTTCTCAGGGTATATGCCCAGTAGTGGGATTGTTGGGTCATATGGTAGTTCTATTTGGAGTTTTTTAAGGAAACTCCATACTGTTCTCCACAGTGGCTGTATCAATTTACATTCCCACCAAGAGTGCAAGAGGGTTCCCTTTCCTCCACATCCTCTCCAGCATTTATTGTTTCTAGATTTTTTGATGATGGCCATTCTGACTGGTGTGAGATGATATCTCATTGTAGTTTTGATTTGCATTTCTCTAATGATTAATGAAGTTGAGCATTCTTTCATGTGTTTGTTGGCAGTCTGTATATCTTCTTTGGAGAAATGTCTATTTAGGTCTTCTGCCCATTTTTGGATTGGGTTGTTTGTTTTTTTGTTATTGAGCTGCATGAGCTGCTTATACATTTTGGAGATTAATCCTTTGTCCGTTGCTTCATTTGCAAATATTTTCTCCCATTCTGAGGGTTGTCTTTTGGTCTTGTTTATGGTTTCCTTTGCTGTGCAAAAGCTTTGAAGTTTCATTAGGTCCCATTTGTTTATTTCTGTTTTTATTTCCATTTCTCTGGGAGGTGGGTCAGAAAGGATCTTGCTGTGATTTATGTCATAGAGTGTTCTGCCTATGTTTTCCTGTAAGAGTTTGATAGTTTCTGGCCTTACATTTAGATCTTTAATCCATTTTGAGTTTATTTTTGTGTATGGTGTTAGGGAGTGATCTAATCTCATACTTTTAGATGTAGTTGTCCAGTTTTCCCAGCACCACTTATTGAAGAGGCTGTCCTTTCTCCACTGTACATTTCTGCCTCCTTTAAAGATAAGGTGACCATATGTGCGTGGGTTTATCTCTGGGCTTTCTATCCTGTTCCATTGATCTATCTTTCTGTTTTTGTGCCAGTACCATACTGTCTTGATTACTGTATCTTTGTAGTATAGTCTGAAGTCAGGGAGCCTGATACCTTCAGCTCTGTTTTTTGTTCTCAAGATTGCTTTGGATATTCGGGGTGTTTTGTGTTTCCATACAAATTGTGAAATTTTTTGTTCTAGTTCTATGAAAAATACCGGTGGTAGTTTGATAGGAATTGCATTGAATCTGTAGATTGCTTTGGGTAGTAGAGTCATTTTCACAATGTTGATTCTTCCAATCCAAGAACATGGTATATCTCTCCACCTATGTGTCTGTCTCTCCATCTAATTAAATCATCTTTAATTTCTTTCATCAGTGTCTTATAATTTTCTGCATACAGGTCTTTTGTCTCCTTGGGTAGGTTTATTCCTAGATATTTTATTCTTTTGTTGCAGTGGTAAATGGGAGTGTTTTCTTGATATCACTTTCAGATTGTTCATCATTAGTGTATAGGAATGCCAGAGATTTCTGTGCATTAATTTTGTATCTTGCTACTTTACCAAATTCATTGATTAGCTCTAGTAGTTTTCTGGTAGCATCTTTAGGATTCTCTATGTATAGTATCATGTCATCTGCAAACAGTGACAGCTTTACTTCTTCTTTTCCGATTTGGAGTCCTTTTATTTCCTTTTCTTCTCTGATTGCTGTGGCTAAAACTTCCAAAATTATGTTGAATAATAGTGGTGAGAGTGGGCAACCTTGTCTTGTGCCTGATCTTAGTGGAAATGCTTTCAGTTTTTCACCATTGAGGACGATGTTGGCTGTGGGTTTGTCATATATGGCCTTTATTATGTTGAGGAAAGTTCCCTCTATGCCTACATTCTGCAGGGCTTTTATCATAAATGGGTGTTGAATTTTGTCAAAAGCGTTCTCTGCATCTATTGAGATGATCATATGAAATTTCTCCTTCAATTTGTTAATATGGTGTATCACGTTGATTGATTTGCATCTCTTGAAGAATCCTTGCATTCCTGGAATAAACCCCACTTGATCATGGTGTATGATCCTTTTAATGTGCTGTTGGATTCTGTTTCTAGTACTTTGTTGAGGATTTTTGCATCTATGTTCATCAGTGATATTGGCCTGTAGTTTTTTTTCTTTGTGACATCCTTGTCTGGTTTTGGTATCAAGGTGATGGTGGCCTCGTAGAATGAGTTTGGGAGTGTTCCTTCCTCTGCAATTTTTTGGAAGAGTTTGAGAAGGATAGGTGTTAGCTCTTCTCTAAATGTTTGATAGAATTCGCCTGTGAAGCCATCTGGTCCTGGGCTTTTGTTTGTTGGAAGTTTTTTTTTTTTTTTTTCCAGCACGTGGGCCTCTCACTGCTGTGGCCTCTCCCATCGCGAAGCACAGGCTCTGCACGCACAGGCTTAGCGGCCATGGCTCACGGGCCCAGCCGCTCTGCGGCATGTGGGATCTTCCTGGACCGGGGCACGAACCCGTGTCCCCTGCATCGGCAGACGGACTCTCAACCACTGCGCCACCAGGGAAGACCTATTGGAAGATTTTTAATCACAGTTTCAATTTCAGTGCTTGTGATTAGTCTATTCATATTTTCTATTTCTTCCTTATTCAGTCTTGGCAGGTTGTGCATTTCTAAGAATTTGTCCATTTCTTCCAGGTTGTCCATTTTATTGGAATAGAGTTGCTTGTAGTAATCTCTCATGATTTTTGTATTTCTGCAGTCTCAGTTGTTACTTCTCCTTTTTTATTTCTACTTCTATTGATTTGAGCCTTCTCCCTTTTCTTCTTGATGAGTCTGGTTAATGGTTTATCAATATTTTTTTATGTTCTCAAAGAACCAGCTTTTAGTTTTATTGATCTTTGCTATCGTTTCCTTCATTTCTTTTTCATTTATTTCCGATCTGATGTTTATGATTTCTTTCCTTCTGCTAACTTTGGGTTTTTTTGTTCTTCTCTTATTGCTTTAGGTGCAAGGTTAGGTTGTTTATTCAAGATGTTTCCTGTTTCTTAAGGTAGGATTGTATTGCTATAAACTTCCCTCTTAGAACTGCTTTTGTTGCATCCCATAGATTTTGGGTCGTCGTGTCTCCATTGTCATTTGTTTCTAGGTATTTTTTGATTTCCTCAGTGATCACTTCATTATTAAGTAGTGTATTGTTTAGCCTCCATGTGTTTGTATTTTTTACAGATCTTTTCTTGGAATTGATATCTAGTCTTATAGCGTTGTGGTCGGAAAAGATACTTGATACGATTTCAATTTTCTTAAATATACCAAGGCTTGACTTGTGACCCAGGATATGATCTATTCTGGAAAATGTTCCATGAGCACTTGAGAAAAATGTGTATTTTGTTGTTTTTGGATGGAATGTCCTGTAAATATCAATTAAGTCCATCATATTTAATGTATCATTTAAAGTTTGTGTTTCCTTATTTATTTTCATTTTGGATGATCAGTCCATTGGTGAAAGTGGGGTGTTAAAGTCCCCTACTGTGAATGTGTTACTGTCGATGTCCCCTTTTATGGGTGTTAGTATTTGCCTTATGTATTGAGGTGCTCCTATGTTGCGTGCATAAATATTTACAATTGTTATATCTTCTTCTTGGATCGATCCCTTGATCATTATGTAGTGTCCTTCTTTGTCTCTTCTAATAGTCTTTATTTTTAAGTCTATTTTGTCTGATATGAGAATTGCTACTCCAGCTTTGTTTTGATTTCCATTTGCATGAAATATCTTTTTCCATCCCCTTACTTTCAGTCTGTATGTGTCTCTAGGTCTGAAGTGGGTCTCTTGCAGACAGCAAATATATGGATCTTGTTTTTGTATCCATTCAACCAATCTGTGTCTGTTGGTGGGAGCATTTAGTCCATTTACATTTAAGGTATTTATTGATATGTATGTTCCTATTCCCATTTTCTTAATTGTTTTGGGTTAGTTGTTGTAGGTCTTTTCCTTCTCTTGTGTTTCTTGCCTAGAGAATTTCCTTTAGCAGTTGTTGTAAAGCTGGTTTGGTGGTGCTGAACTCTCTCAGCTTTTGCTTGTCTATAAAGGTTTTAATTTCTCCATCAAATCTGAATGAGATCCTTGCTGTGTAGAGTAATCTTCGTTGCAGGTTTTCCTCCTTCATCTCTTTAAATATGTCCTGCCAGTCCCTTCTGGCTTGCAGAGTTTCTGCTGAAAGATCAGGTGTTAGCCTTATGGGGAATTCCCTTGTGTGTTATTTGTTGTTTTTCCCTTGCTGCTTTTAATATGTTTTCTTTGTATTTAATTTTTGACAGTTTGATTAATATGTGTCTTGGCGTATTTCTCCTTGGATTTATCCTGTATGGGACTCTCTGTGCTTCCTGGACTTGATTAACTATTTCCTTTGCCATATTAGGGAAGTTTTCAACTATAATCTCTTGAAATATTTTCTCAGTCCCTTTCTTTTCCTCTTCTTCTTGTGGAACCCCTATAATTCGAATGTTGGTGCATTTAATGTTGTCCCAGAGGTCTCTGAGACTGTCTTCAGTTCTTTTCATTCTTTTTTCTTTATTCTGCTCTGCAGTAGTTATTTCCACTATTTTATCTTCCAGAACTTATCCGTTCTTCTGCCTCAGTTATTCTGCTATTGATCCCATCTAGAGTATTTTTTTAATTTCATTTATTGTGTTGTTCATCATTGTTTGTTTCATCTTTAGTTCTTCTAGGTCCTTGTTAAATGTTTCTTGCATTTTGTCTATTCTATTTCCAAGATTTTGGATCATCTTTACTATCATTATTCTGAATTCTTTTTCAGGTAGACTGCCAATTTCCCCTTCATTCGTTAGGTCTGGTGGGTTTTTATCTTGCTCCTTCATCTGCTGTGTGTTTTTCTGTCTTCTCTCATTTTGCTTATCTTACTGTGTTTGGGGTCTCCTTTTCACAGGCTGCAGGTTCGTAATTCCCGTTGTTTTTGGTGTCTGCCCCCAGTGGCTAAGGTTGGTTCAGTGGGTTGTGTAGGCTTCCTGGTGGAGGGGACTAGTGCCTGTGTTCTGGTGTATGAGGCTGGGTCTTGTCTTTCTGGTGGGCAGGTCCACGTGGTGGTGTGTTTTGGGTTGTCTGTGGACTTATGTGTGTTTGGGTTGTCTGTGGACTTATGATTTTAGGCAGCCTCTCTGCTAATGTGTGGGGTTGTGTTCCTGTATTGCTAGTTGTTTGGCATAGGATGTCCAGCACTGTAGCTTGCTGGTCGTTGAGTGAAGCTGGGTGCTGGTGTTGAGATGGAGATCTCTGGGAGATTTTCGCCATTTGATATTATGTGGAGCTGGGAGGTCTTTTGTGGACCAGTGTCCTGACGTTGGCTCTCCCACCTCAGAGGCACAGCACTGACTCCTGGCTGCAGCACCAAGAGCCTTCCATCCACACGGCTCAGAATAAAAGGCAGAAAAAGTAGAAAGAAAGAATTAGTAGAAGAAAGAAAGAAAGATAGAAAGAAAGAAAGGAGGGAGGGAGGGAGAGAGGAAGGAAGGAAGGAAGGAGGGAAGGAAAACAGAAAGAAAGAAGATAAAGTAAAATAAACTAAGATAAAATATAATAAAGTTATTAAAATAAAAAATAATTATTAAGAAAAACAAAACAAACAAAAAAACCGGATGGATAGAACCCTAGGAGAAATGGTGGAAGCAAAGCTATACAGACAAAATCTCACACAGAAGCATACACATACACACTCACAAAAAGAGCAAAAGGGGAAAAAATCATAAATCTTGCTCTCAAAGTCCACCTCCTCAATTTGGGATGATTAGTTGTGTATTCATGTATTCCACAGATGCAGAGTATATCAAGTTGATTGTGGAGCTTTAATCCGCTGCTTCTGAGGCTGCTGGGAGAGATTTCCCTTTCTGTTCTTTGTTCTCCCAGCTCCCAGCCCCGCCTCTGCGTGTAGGTCGGATTACTCAGGCCCGGGGGGAGGGAGGGGCACGGGGGGCGGGGCGAGCCTGCGGCGACAGGCGCCTGCGTGACGTTGCGCCAGCCTGAGGCGCGCCGTGCGTTCTCCGGGAGGAGTTGACCGTGGATCCCGTGAACCTGACAGTGGCGGGCTGCACAGGCTCCCCAGAAGGGGGTTGTGGATAGTGACCTGTCCTCGCACACAGGCTTCTTGGTGGCGGCAGCAGCAGCCTTAGCGTCTCATGCCCGTCTCTGTGGTCCGCGCTTTTAGCCGCGGCTCGCGCCTGTCTCTGGAGCTCCTTTAAGCAGCGCTCTGAATCCCGTCTCCTCGCGCACCAGGAAACAAAGAGGTAAGAAAAAGTCTCTTGCCTCTTCGGCAGGTCCAGAGATTCCTCAGGAATCCCTCCTGGCTAGCCCTGGCGCACTTAATCCCCTGCAGGCTGTGTTCTCGCAGCCAACCTGGCGCAGAGACCGAAGCCCAAGCCTCAACTCCCAGTCCCGCCCACCCCGGCGGGGGAGCAGACAAGCCTCTCGGGCTGGTGAGTGCCGGTCGGCCCTGATCCTGTGTGCGGGAATCTGGCCGCTTTGCCCCCCGCACCCCTGTTGCTGCGCTGTCTTCCGCGGCCCCGAAGCTTTCCCCCTCCGCCACCCGCAGTCTCCGCCCGCGAAGGGGCTTCCTAGTGTATGGATACCTTTCCTCCTTCACAGCTCCCTCCCACTGGTGCAGGTCCCGTCCTTATTCTTTTGTCTCTGTTTATTCTTTTTTCTTTTGCCCTACCCAGGTACGTGGGGGGTTTCTTGCGTTTTGGGAGGTCTGAGGTCTTCTGCCAGCGTTCAGTAGGTGTTCTGTAGGAGTTGTTCCACGTGTAGATGTATTTCTGGTGTATCTGTGGGGAGGAAGGTGATCTCCGCGTCTTACTCTTCCGCCATCTTCCCGGAAGCTCCTGACTTGGTTATTAATAATTTTATCTTTGTTGAAAATTTTGGACACATTTGCTATTTCTTTTTTTTTAAGAAGATGTTGGGGGTAGGAGTTTATTAATTTATTTATTTTTGCTGTGTTGGGTCTTCGTTTATGTGCAAGGGCTTTCTCTAGTTGTGGCAAGGGGGGGCCACTCTTCATTGAGGTGTGCAGGCCTCTCACTGTCGCAGCCTCTCTTGTTGCGGAGCACAGGCTCCAGACGCGCAGGCTCAGTAGCTGTGGCTCACGGGCCTAGTTGCTCCGCGGCATGTGGGATCCTCCCAGACCAGGGCTCGAACCCATGTGCCCTGCATTAGCAGGCAGATTCTCAAGCACTGCGCCACCAGGGAAGCCCCACATTTACTATTTGTGATAAAAGGGAAAGAGTTCGTGATCCTGCTGACTTTCAGTCCATGTTCATGAATATATAAACCTCTGCAAATTCATACACACACAATTTGACCTACAGTTCACAAAAGCAAAGCGGACTGAATTGGATGGGAAATGATGAGGACCACTGTTTCATAATCTATTCTTTGTCTGGTTGGGAACAGTATGTATCAGAATGGCATCCAAACAGTCTATTTTAGGGGACCCTGGGACCTTAAAACATCAGCCAGCCTTATTTCTTATCTATGCATTCCCAACAGTATTTCCTCCATTCCTTTGAAGAACATAATAAACCAAATCTTTCACTTTATTTCAAAACTCTTACTGTATCACTGTGTTAATTATAGAGAATTTAGAAAAGATAAATAAGAATCCCATAACTCTATCTCCAGACATAACTGATATTAACATTTCAGTTTCTTTTCTTTCTTTCTACCCTCTACTCTCCTTCCTATTGTGTTTCCCTTCTTCTTACCTTTCCTGTCAGATTAAATCAAATTACAAATAGAGAGGACTGTCCTTCACATAATGCTTTAGAGAATTCATCATTTGGAAGCAGAATCTCTACCAGGCCATTTTGGTCCATCATTTCCAAAGGTATGTGATGGATGTACACATAAAAAAACATTTTCCCAATGTTTAGGATTCTGCATATGAGCTCCTTAGCTACTTCTCATATAGAGCCTTTTCATAGAGTCTTACCTATAATGTGTAACATAAATATTACAGGCTATATTGAGGTGGCTGCTGTTATGAAAGCTTAAGGCTTAAGTGAAGGCTCAGTGTATGGAGAGCATCTGGGAGAGGATAGTGGGACTCTATTTTATGTTTTCATTTCCAGCCTTGTTAAGAGCCACACAAGGGGAATGGGCTATTTATGAATAACGCAGTAATAAAATACAGGTTCTTTTTTTTTCTTTTTTGCGGTACGCGGGCCTCTCACTGCTGTGGCCTCTCCCGTTGCAGAGCACAGGCTCCGGACACGCAGGCTCAGCGGCCATGGCTCACGGGCCCAGTCGCTCCACGGCATGTGGGATCTTCCTGGACCGGGGCACGAACCCGTGTCCCCTACATCGGCAGGCGGACTCCCAACCACTGCGCCACCAGGGAAGCCCAAAATACAGGTTCTTGAGTCAGGCTGACTTAGCCATGATGAGTGACCTTAGAGAAATCTCTCATATTATCCAAGCTTCCATGTCCTCATCTATAAAATATAGATAGTAATAGTGTCTAGGGCCTTGCCTGGTGGTGCAGTGGTTAAGAATCCACCTGTCAATGCAAGGGACCAGGGTTCGAGCCCTGGTCCGGGAAGATCCCACAGGCCGCACAGCAACTAAGCCAGTGAGCCACAACTACTGAGTCTGTGCTCTAGAGCCCATGAGCCACAACTACTGAAGCCGGCACGCCTAGAGCCCGTGCTCCGCAACAAAAGAAGCTACCGCAATGAGAAGCCCGCACACCGCAAAGAAGAGTAGCCCCTGCTCGCCGCAACTAGTGAAAGCCTGTGCACAGCAATGAAGACCCAATGCAGCCAAAATTAAATAAATAAATAATAATTTAAAAAATAATAATACTGTCTAGCTTATAGGGTTTTTGTGAGCATCTTTCTTATCTGCTCCCTTGTTATAGTACCTTTCTCCAAAATAAGCTGCTATATTAATTTTGATGGAACTTAGAGTTTCTTAGGTCCAGTTCCTGGCAAAAGACTCTGAGACATGTTTCTGAGCAGGGTGTTTACCAAGGTGTGTTTTCTCCTTCAGGACAACACCTGAAAGGAAGCAGGGGAGGCAGGAATAGGCAAAGAGAAAAGCTGACCTGTGTTGCAGCGGTAATAAAGGCCCCAGGTGATCCCACAGGAAGCTCTGGAGCTGGGATGGCCATTCCGAGTTGTTCCAAATTGAGGCAGGGGCTGGGATTTTGTACCCCTAAATATTGAGCAGGCATTGGATGTGAGCTGCCCCAGGAGAGGGAACATGACCTTGGATTAAGCGGTTCCGCTTGACTGAGGGTAATTCCCAGAGAGGGACAGAGCTTTGAGGTGTCAGCATCCAACACTCTTGGCAGCTAGGGGAAAAATGGCGCCTCTGTTACAAAGGGGCTATCTGAGCAGGGCATCACCTCATCTTCTTTTTACCCACATAACACTTGCAGTCTCTTGCTTCTTATAGTAAGTTCACCCCATTTAGGAACAGATGCTCCAGGATTCTGTTTTTTTATCATTCCCTGGGAAATTTACAAGACAATGTCTTGTAAAGGGTTAGTGACAAGAGACTGCAATCCCCGCCACTGCTGCTTGTCCCAGGGCCACAAATTATGGTCACCATCTTCTTCCTCCACTACCCATTCTAGATTTTTTAACCCTGGCTAGCACTTCTGCTGGTCTGGTGACTTACTTAGAAGCAGCCTAGACACTTACCCTGAGAAGTCTGAGTCCCTGGGCATCATGCTTTTCTGGGGATGTAGCTGCTGCTTTTGTTCATTTATCATCAAAATTTGCCAGGGGAGTACCCTGAGACAGTCAAGTGCCAAGTGTATTTTTCCTGCTTACGTGTGTAAGAGAAGAGAAGCTACTTCCTACTGATGCTCAAGGTCATTTACCCCTGCCAGCATGGTGAGCCCTTTTCTTGGTTCTGTTTGTGTGGCACAGGAATCCTAAAGTGATGGAGTAATGGCCACAGCTTACTGTGTTCCCTGTTGGAAGCATTCATGCTCTTGGAATCAGAACCTCGACACTGGCAGAGTCCAGATGAGTAGGGATGAGGAACGCAGATTCTCCAACTGGGTCACTGAGAGCGTGGTAAGCAGACGTACTCCTACTGCTGCTCTTTGATACTTGGGTTCATGTATTTTATTCAGTAGGGGCCCGGCAACATACAATAGTCATTGCTCTAGGATGTATGTTGTGTTCTCAGTGGTGGTGCCCCATCCTTACAGGTATCTTCAAACTGATGCCTCAGCTGTGCCTTCTAAAGACATTTCCATTGCTCTTTCAATCTGGTAGGTTCTGGTGGTGTGGTTTGTAATGGGACCAATGGATCCCATGGTCATATACCCACAACTACCCCTGCTTTGCTATAAAATGTGTGCCTTGGTCCAATACAGCATTAAGAGGAATCCCCATATCAGTAGATCAGATACTCTGAACCCTTGTAGAGTGGTACTGGCTGAGGCCTGGAGAGCAAGAAAGACAGCTCGTATTTGGAATATGTATTGATCTTAGTCAAGAAGGGCATCTTTGAGAACTGAAGGGGTCCAATGAAATCAAACCGGTACCAAGTAGTTGGTTGGGTCTTCTTTAGAAATGGTGACATATCGGGCTGGCCGCAGGGAAGGAAGAAAACAGCTTCCTTCATCCAAGGGTAATTTTTGTATGACATACTGCTTTGCTCCTGCCAAGATATGAATGAGTATCTCAGTCCTGAAGGGTATTATGGAGTGGCACACCACTGCATTCACTACATGTAGAAGATAAATCTAATTGGTTTAAGTAAAAACAAAAGAAGGGAAAGGGAAATTTTTTGGAAGAATTTTAGATTTGGGAGTAACTCATGGAATCCAAACTTGTGTTGAACATCTAAAGAAGGGCAGAAAGTAGACTGGCTCAGGGACTTAAGATGAAAGAGTACCACTGTCAATCTGATGTAGCTTCAATAACTTCTATCTTGATCTGAATTTCTCATTCTCAAATTTCAAATTCCTAGACTAGAAAGGGTGATTGGCCCAGCTTAGGCTAGGTGTCCTTCCTCAGTCAATCAATATGAACAGTGAGGTAGAATCATGTTTCAGAGATATGGCTTCCAAGAACCCATCCTATAGAGGGAGGCTATATCCAGATGAGGGGAGTCACTGTGAATCTAGCAGCCAACCTAGCAAGTATTTAGTCACTTTCCCCCTCTTTTTTCATGAAGATACTAATTTTTCAAGTTTTTGCAACTGTACTTTTTCAGAACTAAATTTATTTTCTCTCTAATCATTCATATATATATATATATATATATAAACATTATATAACCTATATAAGGCTAAGTTGTACATGAATTGATCCATTCCTACATGACTTGCAATTAAGGAAATACTTACTGTACTCAAGGATTTATTTTTAATTGGATAATCAGAAGTATCTCTATGTTTACTATTGGTAATGTTGAAAAATATATACACTGAGGAGAAAGTAAAGTACGTTATATAACAAAAGTCACCAAAACTCCTTTAAGAAAGCCTTTTTAATTGTTATTTTTGAAAATGCCAAGAGAAATGTTGTCACGATGCTACAAAAGTTTCTTTAAACTTTTTTTCAACATCTCTTCTATGGTTGATTGATTACGTGGCTGGTACCATTATTTTGATTCCCTCTCTGTATCCACACCTGTGGTAGTTTGTTACATTAATAGTCCTCAATAATCACAGGTCCTGGTATCCATGTCCTTGTGTAATCTCCTCTTGCTCTGATCCTGGACTTGACTCTGTGATTTTCTTTGACTATGGGACTTGCTTTTGTTAATGGGACATTAGCAATCATGACACAAAGCACTTTTCCACTGGGGCTTGGTTTCTCTAGCTTTTGCAAACTAATCACCATGAAGAATCCTGGGTTACCCTATTGATGACATAGGGTCCAATTGACAGCCAACACCAACTGTCAGACACATGTGTAAAGACATCTTAGATTATCTAGTCTCAGCTAAATTGTTAATTAAGCCCAGGAAAGATCTGCAGAAGAATCACACCAAGTAGTGAGTAAATTAAATGGTAATTATTTTATGTTACTGAGTTTTGGGGTCGCTTTTAATGGAGTAATAGACAACTGACACAACACCTTCTGCCTTATGACTTTGTATTTTCTCTTACTAAGAGGCAGAGTCCATTTTACCGTCTCTTGATTCTACGTTTGGTCACAGGACTTGCCTTGGACAATGGGATATTAGCGATATGATGCAAGTAGAAGCTTGAAAAAACACTTTCCTTTTTTGCTTTCTCTTTTGCTCCTCTGCCTTTGCCAAGAGAAAGCCTGGCTTGCTTGAGAAGAGACCCAGTTCGGAATTGCTCAGTTTTAACTGAGGCTATTCAAGATCAGGTGACTTGGTGCTGATTGCCAGACATGTGAGTGAGCCCAGCTAAGACCAGAATTGCCAAGCCAAAGTTGCCATTTGTTTATTATCAAAATAAACAAATGTCTGTTGTTTTAAGCTATGAGTTTTAGGGTAATTTGTTATACAGCATTATTGTGAATAGATAACTAATGCATCTCCTTTGCGTAAATGTTATGCATTCACAGCAGTTGCTAAAGCATTGTCCCATCTATCCAAATCTTTCCATGCATTTCTCTCAGTGCCCTAATTTTCTCAGTGTACATTTCATCCTCTTTCCTCAAGCCCATCTTGTTGACTTAAGTCTGAACTCTATTTTTTGGTCCTGCTTCCCGAGGGCCTCTAGTAACACCTCAGACCTGATGAGCCTTATAACTCTGAGAATTATGCAGCCCTCACTTTTATGATAAAACTTGGGATTTTTGAACAACTGATGGATAAAAATCACATTTGTTGAGACTGACCCAATCAACTCTGATGCTAAAGTCTTAGCTTTAGTATTCCTGGATAGCTGGCTCAGTGCAGCAGTCCCTCTAATAGAAACATAAAAATGCAACATTTCTCCCCGTTTTGATGTTTGGTTTCTGAATTCCATGTGCAAATCCTCACTGCTTTTCAGTCTGCTATACAAGCTTTCTAGGGCAGGGACGCAATCTACCAGGGACATAGAAAGTCTGGTGTTTAGGATTCCTGGAATACACTCAAATGCTGGGTCCTGTACACTCTCACTTAATCCTCTAGCCATATCAGTCCCACAGCATTTTCAGTGCTGTGTGTTAATTATGATTCAAAGGACCCCCGTTGAGATGGTGCTCTCTGGAAATTTCTCTATTCATGGTATTGGTGTAGACAGTATAGAGGCTGCTTACACCTATTGGAAGACACACAGCTGCCAAAAAGTCTCCAAGTGATCTAGTTATTAAAACAGAAAAACAAATTTGAACTAGTCCAAGGATATCTGATCAATCTTTCTCTTGCAAAAAATAATTCTAATTTCTAAAATATAATGGGTATGCATTGAAACAGGGTTAAAAACTAATATCCAGAGTATAATTATGTTAGTAAACTTTCTATGTGATCTCATTTTACTAAATTCATATAATGCTATATGACTCTGGTTTCCACCTAGAATATTCATTCTTTTTTGTTTTTTTTAACAAATTTATTGGAGTATAATTGCTTTACAATGGTGTGTTAGTTTCTGCTTTATAACAAAGTGAATCAACTAGAAATATACATATATCCCCATATCTCCTCCCTCGTGCGTCTCTTTCCCATGTTCCCTATCCCACCCCTCTCGGTGGTCACAAAGTACCCAGCTGATCTCCCTGTGCTATGTGGCTGCTTCCCACTAGCTATCTGTTTTATATTTGGTAGTGTATATATGTCCATGCCACTCTCTCACTTCGTCCCAGCTTACCCTTCCCTCTCCCCATGTCCTCAAATCCATTCTCTACATGTGCGTCTATTCCTGTCCTGCCCCTAGGTTCTTCAGAGCCTTTTTTTTTTTTTTTTTAGATTCCACATACATGTGTTAGCATACGGTATTTGTTTTTCTCTTTCTGACTTACTTCACTCTCTCTGTATGACAGACTCTAGGTCCATCCACCTCACTACAAATAACTCAATTTCCTTTCTTTTTATGGCCGAGTAATATTCCATTGTATATATGTGCCATATCTTCTTTATGCATTCATCTGTCAGTGGACACTTAGGTTGCTTGCATGTCCTGACTACTGTAAACACAGCTGCAATGAACATTGTGGTACATGTCTCTTTTTGAATTACGGTTTTCTCAGGGTATATGCCTAGTAGTGGGATTGCTGGGTCGTATGGTAGTTCTATTTTTAGTTTTTTGAGGAACCTCCATACTGTTCTCCTTAGTGGCTGTATCAATTTACGTTCCCACCAACAGTGCGAGAGGGTTTCCTTTTCTCCACACTCTCTCCAGCATTTATTTTTTGTGGATTTTTTGATGATGGCCATTCTGACTGGTGTGAGGTGATACCTCACTGTAGATTTGATTTGCATTTCTCTAATGATTAGTGATGTTGAGTATCCTTTCATATGTTTGTTGGCCATCTGTATATCTTCTTTGGAGAAATGTCTGTGTAGATCTTCTGCCCATTTTGGATTGGGTTGTTTGTTTTTTGATATTGAGCTGCATGAGCTGCTTGTATATTTTGGAGCTTAATCCTTTGTCAGTTGTAAATATTTTCTCCCATTCTGAGGGTTGTCCTCTCATCTTGTTTATGGTTTCCTTTGCTGTGCAAAAGCTTTCAGGTTTCATTAGGTCCCATTTATTTATTTTTGTTTTTATTTCCATTTCTCTAGGAGGTGGGTCAAAAAGGATCTTGCTGTGATTTATGTCATAGAGAGTTCTGCCTATGTTTTCCTCTAAGAGTTTTATTGTGTCTGGCCTTACATTTAGGTCTTTAATCCATTTTGAGTTCATTTTTGTGTATGGTGTTGGGGACTGTTCTAACTTCATTTTTTTACATGTAGCTGTCCAGTTTTCCCAGCACCACTTATTGAAGAGGCTGTCTTTTCTCCATTGTATATTCTTGCCTCCTGTATCAAAGATAAGGTGACCATATGTGCTTGGGTTTATCTCCTGGCTTTCTATCCTGTTCCATTGATCAGTATTTTTGTTTTTGTGCCAGTACCATACTGTCTTGATTACTGTAGCTTTTTGTATAGTCTGAAGTCTGGGAGCCTGATTCCTCCAGGTCCATTTCTCTTTCTCAAGATTGCTTTGGCTATTTGGGGTTTTTGGTGTTTCCATACAAATTGTGAAATTTTTTGTTCTAGTTCTGTGAAAAATGCCATTGGTAGTTTGACAGGGATTGCACTGAATCTGTAGATTACTTTGGGTAGTATACTCATTTTCACAATGTTGATTCTTCCAATCCAAGAACATGGTATATCTGTCCATCTCTTTGTAAAATCTGTAATTTCTTTTATCAGTGTCTTTTAGTTTTCTGCATACAGTTCTTTTGTCTCCTTAGACATTTATTTATTCCTAGATACTATATTCTTTTTGTTGCAATGGTAAATGGGAGTGTTTCCTTAATTTCTCTTCCAGATTTTTCATCGTTAGTGTATAGGAATGCAAGGGATTTCTGTGCATTAGTTGTGTATCCTGCTACTTTACCAAATTCACTGATTAGCTCTAGCAGTTTTCTGGTAGAGTCTTTAGGATTCTCTATGTATAGTATCATGTTATCTGCAAACAGTGACAGCTTTACTTCTTCTTTTCCAATTTGAATTCCTTTTATTTCTTTTTCCTCTCTGATTTCTGTGGCTAAAACTTCCAAAACTATGTTGAATAAGAGTGGTGAGACTGGGCAACCTTGTCTTTTTCCTGATCTTACTGCAAATGGTTTCAGTTTCTCACCATTGAGAACGATGTTGGCTGTGGGTTTGTCATAAATGACCTTTATTACGTTGAGGTAGGTTCCCTCTTTGACAACACCCTATATGGGTGTTGAATTTTGTCGAAAGCTTTTTCTGCATCTATTGGTATGATCATATGGTTTTTATCCTTCAGTTGTTAATATGGTTTATCACATTGATTGATTTGCATATATTGATTTGCATATATTGAATATATGCAAATATATTGCATATATTTGCATATATCCTTGCATTCCCGGGATAAACCCCACTTGACCATGGTATGATCCTTTTAATGTGCTGTTGGATACTGTTTGCTAGTATTTGTTGAGTATTTCTGCATCTATGTTCATCAGTGAAATTGGTGTGGAGTTTTCTTTTTTTGTGACATCTTTGTCTAGTTTTGGTATCAAGGTGGTGGTGGTCTCATAGAATGAGTTTCAAAGTGTTCCTCCCTCTGCTGTATTTGGAAGAATTTGAGAAGGATAGGTGTTAGCTCTTCTCTAAATGTTTGATAGAATTCGCCTGTGAAGCCATCTTGTCCTGGACTTTTGTTTGTTGGAAGATTTTTAATCACAATTTCAATTTCAGTGCTTGTGATTGGTCTGTTTATATTTTCAATTTCTTCCTAGTTCAGTCTCGGAAGGTTGTGCTTTTCTAAGAGTTTGTCCATTTCTTCCAGGTTGTCCATTTTTTGACATAGAGTTGCCTGTAGTAATCTCTCATGATCCTTTGTATTTCTGCAATGTCAGTTGTTACTTCTCCTTTTTCATTTCTAATTCTATTGATTTGAGTCCTCTCTCTTTTTTTCATGATGAGTCTGGCTAATGGTTTATCAATTATGTTTATCTTCTCAAAGAACCAGTTTTTAGTTTTATTGATCTTTGCTATTGTTCCCTTCATTTCTTTTTCATTTCTTTCTGATCTGATCTTCATGATTTCTTTCCTTCTGCTAACTTTGTGGGTTTTTTGTTCTTCTTTATCTAATTGCTTTAGGTGTAAGGTTAGGTTTTTTACTTGAGATGTTTCTTGTTTCTTGAGGTAGGATTGTATTGCTATAAACTTACCTCTTAGAACTGCTTTTGCTGCATCCCGTAGGTTTTGGTTTGTTGTGTTTTCATTGTCATTTGTTTCTAGGTGTTTTTTGATTTCCTCTTTGATTTCTTCAGTGATCTCTTGGTTATTTAGTAGTGTATTGTTTAGCCTCCATGTGTTTGTACTTTTACAGTTTTTTTCCTGTAATTGATATCTAGTCTCATAGTGTTGTGGTTGGAAAAGATACTTGATATGATTTCAGTTTTCTTATATTTACCAAGGCTAGATTTGTGACACAAGATATGCTCTATCCTGGAGAATGTTTCATGAGCACTTGAGAAGAAAGTGTAATCTGCTGTTTTTGGATGGAATATCCTGTAGATATCAATTAAGTCCATCATGTTTAATGTATCATTTAAAGCTTGTGTTTACTTATTAAATTTCTGTCTGGATGATCTGTCCTTTGGTAAAAGTGGGGTGTTAAAGTCCCCTACTCGTATTGTGTTACTGTTGATTTCCTTTTTAGGGCTCTTAGCATTTGCCTTATGTATTGAAGTGATCCTATGTTGTTTGCATAAATATTTATAATTGTTATATCTTCTTCTTGGATTGATCCCTTGATCATTATGTAGTGGCCTCCTTTGTCTCTTGTAATAGTCTTTATTTTAAAGTCTATTTTTTCTGATAGAGAATTGCTACTCCATCTTTCCTTAGATTTCCATCTGCATGGAATATCTTTTTCCATCTCCTCACTTTCAGTCTGTATGTGTCCCCAGGTCTGAGTGTGTCTCTTGTAGACAGCATATATACAGGTCTTTTCTTTGTATCCATTCATCCAGTCTGTGTCTTTCGGTTGGAGCATTTAAGCCATTTACATTTAAGGTAGTTATTGATATGTATGTTCCTATTAACATTTTCTTAGTTGTTTTTGGTTTGTTACTGTAAGTCTTTTCCTTCTCTTGTGTTTCCTGCCTAGAGAAGTTCCTTTAGCATTTATTGTAAAATGGTTTGGTGGTGCTGAATTCTATTAGCTTTTGCTTGTCTGTAAAGGTTTTGATTTCTCCGTAGAATCTGAATGAGATCCTTGCTGGGGAGAGTAATCTTGGTTTTAGGTTTTTCCCTTCATCATTTTAAATATGTCCTGCCACTCCCTTCTGGCTTGCAGAGTTTCTGCTGAAAGATCAGCTGTTAACCTTAGGATTCCCTTGTATGTTATTTGTCCTTGCTGCTTTTAATATGTTTTCTTTGTATTTAATTTTTGGAAGTTTAATTAATATGTGTCTTGGCCTGTTTTTCCTTGGGTTTATCCTGTATGGGCCTTTCTGCACTTCCTGGACTTGATTGACTATTTCCGTTCCCATATTAGGGAAGTTTTCAACTATAATCTCTTCAAATATTTTCTCAGTCCCATTTTTTCGTCTTCTTCTTTTGGGACCCCTATAATTCGAATGTTGGTGCGTTTAATGTTTTCCCTGAGATCTCTGAGTTTGTCCTCAATTCTTGTCATTCTTTTTTCTTCATTCTCCTCTGCGGTAGTTATTTCCACTATTTTATCTTCCAGGTCACTTAACTGTTCTTCTGCCTCACTTATTCTGCTATTGATTCTTTCTAGAGAATTTTAAATTTCATTTATTGTGTTGTTCATCATTGTTTACTCTTTAGTTCTTCTAGGTCCTTGTTAAACGTTTCTTGTATTTTCTCCATTCAATTTCAAGATTTTGGATCATCTTTACTATCATTACCCTGAGTCGTTTTTCTGGTAGACTGCCTATTTACTCTTCATTTATTTGGTCTGGTGGATTTTTACCTTGCTCCTTCATCTGCTGTGTATTTCTCTGTCTTCTCATTTTGCTTAACTTACTGTGTTTGGGGTCTCCTTTTTGCAGGCTGAAGGTTAGTAGTTCCCGTTGTTTTTGGTGTCTGCCAGTGGGTAAGGTTGGTTCAGTGGGTTGTGTAGGCTTTTGGTGGTGGGGACTGGTGCCTATGTTTTGATGGATGAGGCTGGATCTTTTCTTTAAGGTGGGCAGTTCCACGTCTGGTGGTGTGTTTTGGGGTGTCTGTGAACTTATTATGATTTTAGGCAGAGCCTCTCTGCTAATGGGTGGGTTTGTGTTCCTGTCTAGCTTGTAGTTTGGCATAGGGTGTCCAGCACTGTAATTTGCTGGTTGTTGAGTGGAGCTGAGTCTTAACGTTGAGATGGAGATCTCTGGGAGAGCCGTTTGATATTACGTGGGGTAGGGAGATCTCTGGTTGACCAATGTCCTGAACTTGGCTCTCCTGCCTCAGAGGCTGTGGCCTGGCACCCGGCCAGAGCACCAGGACCCTGTCAGCCACACAGCCTTGAAGAAGAGAGATGGAGGGAGGGAGGGAGGGAGGGAGGGAGGGAGGAAGGAAGGAAGGAAAATACATAAAGTAAAATAAGGTTATTAAAATGGAAAGAAATTATTAAAAATAAAAAAAGAAAAAAGTAGTAAAATAAAAGAGAAGGAAAGAAGAGAACAACAAAACCAAAAAACAAATCCACCAATGATAAGAAGTGCTAAAAACTATACAAAAACAAAAACAAAAAATGGACAGTCAGAACCCTAGGACAAATGGCAAAAGCAAAGCTATACAGACAAAATCACACAAAGAAGCATACACATACACACTCACAAAAAGTGAAAAAGAAAAAAAATAATATATATAAGAAAAAAATAGGAAGAGGGCAGCCAAATCAATAAACAAATCTACCAGTTATAATAAGTTCTAAATACTAAGCTAAGATAAATATAAAACGAGAAACAAATTAGATGCAGAAAGCAAACCCCAAGTCTGTAGTTGCTCCCAAAGTCCTCTGCCTCAGTTTTGGGACGATTCATTACCTATTCAGGTATTCCACAGATGCAGGGTACATCAAGTTGATTGTGGGGATTTAATCCGCTGCTCCTGAGGCTGCTGGGAGAGATTTCCCTTTCTCTTCTTTGTTCACACAGCTCCTGGGGTTCAGCTTTGGATTTGGCCCTGCCTCTGTGTGTAGGTGGCCTGAGGGTGTCTGTTCCCCACATTTTGGGAAGTCTGAGGTCTTCTGCCAGCATTCAATAGGTGTTCTGTTGGAGTTATTCCACATGTAGATGTAGTTTTGATGTATTTGTGGGGAGGAAGGTGATCTCCACGTCTTACTCCTCTGCCATCTTCCAGAACATTCATTTTTTAACCACGTTTTCTACTTAAACTGTAATTCCAAACTCAGTAAGATCTTTTCAGAGGCCCTTTGGTTTACTAGTGTTATTCCAAGAATCACAATGAATGAGGTCTGGTTAAATGCAAGACTTTTATATACATTTTCAGCAGACTGTTAACGTGTGAAAATGAGCTCAGAAAAATAAGATTCTGAATTAATACTATCTCTGTGATCTTCAGTAACCTAGGGAACTTCCCTAAGTCTCAATTTCTTCATCTCTAAAATGGGATTAATAATAAATTAGGGATACTATTATAGTAATAACATACAATCGTGATGTTGTTATGAGAATTAAATCAGATCATCTCTGTAAAGCACTTAGCACCATGACTAGCATATGATACTCTATACATGTTCATTATAATTATTAAAAGGAGCTGTGAAAAAATGTCTATTGTTTTAGCCGTAGTTCGTAGATTAGTAGAGGATGAACATGACCAAAAGACATATTTAACCCAATTGACATGACATTCTCACTTAATTCATTTCTTTAATAGGTGTTTATTGTGTACGTGCTGTATACCAGGAACATTAGATGTATCCTGCCCTCATCGAGGGCAGGATCTTGATATAACTATCAAGCTAATTAACTAAGTACTACAAGATGTTCATTTGGCCACACAGATGTATAGCAAGGGTCCTTACCTGGGGGATGTGAGTGCAGGAATGATATCAAGGAAGTGAGATTTTGCTTAAGACTTGAAGATTGAGCAAGAGTTAGCTTGGGAAAGGGAGTAGAGTATAGGAGAAAGTACCCTGTGTTGAGAAAAGAGTTTCTGGTGTTTTAGAGTCTAACAACAGATAAGTCTGGCTTGAATCTGGAGAATGAGGATGTGAATGCCCTAATGATGTCACTGGGGTAAACAGGGGCCAAATCATGCAGAGCCTTTTGGGCCACATTTAAGATTTTGAACCTTATTCTAAGAGCAATGAGAAATCATTGAAGGTGTTTTGTTTTGTTTTTGAGTTGAAATTTGTATCACATAAAATGAACAATTTTAACAAGTACGATTCAGTAACATTTAGTACATTCACAAGATCGTGCAACTATCACCTTTATCTAGTTCCAAAATATCTCATTGCTTCCAAAGGAGACCCCATGCCCATTCAGCACATATTTTTCATTCTCCCCTCATCTCAGCCCTTGGCAACCACTAATCTGTTTCCAGTCTCTATGGATTTGTCTATTCTGGAAATTTCATACAGCTGGAATCATGCAATATGCAACCTTTTGTGTCTGGCTTTTTTACCTAGCATAATCTTTCAAGGTTCATCCATGTTGTAGCATATGTAAGTACTTTATTTCTTGCTACAGCTGATTATATTCCATTGTATGGATATATGACATTTGTTTATCCATTCATCTGTTGATAGATTTGATGGGGATGCCATGGTCATATTCAAAATCTCTTTGTTCCAAGGATACAGAGACTACCTACCTATCCCTGTGAGAAAGGGAACTGAGGAGGTCCCTGTCTGTGCTGGTGAACTGTCAGAACTATAGTATTCAGGGAAATGAAATAACAATTGCAATAGAAAATGTAATAGGATCCTGCCCAGCATTTAAAAGTATTTTTATATTGAATAATCTCTTATTTGTAATGGACTCAATTATTTCTTACCTACTGAAATTATTTAGCTTATGTCTTACTCATTCAGATATAATTTAGGTATTGAACGTATATTAAGACATTTTACTTGTAATAGTATGTTTTCATGTTGTTTTGAAGAATTCTCTCAAAAATTTATATAAATGCTTTGCTGTTTGGAGAAAGTGGCTGTTATTAGTAAGATTTTTAACAACCTAGTTGAAGATGGTCACACTATCCTAAAATTGATAGGCAGAAGGCAGAAACTTAGCCAGAGATCTCTATGTGAAAATATCAAAGAATTATTACAAAGCCACTCACCCAGAAAAAATGATTATTAACATGAATGGGTGAATCACATATTTCAGGGCTACCTCTTTTTCCCAAACTGAGAATATAAATATTTATATGCTATATATATTATTTAATGTAACTTTTTCTGATATATACTGTTACTCTGGGATACAATAAGTTCATGATTTATAAGAAGTCATTAATTCTTTAGATACAAGTAACACATTACTAAAACTAAGCATTATTATTCACTTTACAAAGAAATATTCTGTTACAATTGTCTCAACAAAATATAAGATTGGTTCCATCATAAACAGTATTGAAAGGAACTATAAGTTTAATGTGTAAAGTATACTGCAATTTCCTACAGATATTTTAAAGAATCTTTTTCTGATTCTTGCCAACAAAGTATACTTTATGGATGATGTTTAATGACCCAGAAAGAGCAGGATTTTTAAAATATATATCTATATATAGCTAGTATACCTTTCATTATTTAAGGTGAACTGGACTATGATATCTTAGAAAGGATATTTTGTTTTGCCTAAATGGTGAGGTGAGTACTAAGTGCAATGTAACTGCAGTTTTCCACTGATTACCCTGTATTGTCCTAGCTTCCTTGTCTCATATGATTGACCTTCATTTGGCAGTGGCTGCTTAAGCCACTTCCCTTACAAAAAGTCTGAGGGATCAGTAAATAAACACTTAAATGCACCAAGGGAGTAGTTTTTAAAGAAGTTCTTTTGAAATTCAAATAGTCACCCCCTAATGTTTTGTAAGGTTTTTCCCCAAGGAAGCTTGCTGTTGCACTTTACACTGTTCCATGTGGTAAGAAGACTTCCTTCAAAAGATAATGTGAACACATGTTTAAAGTATATTACATGGTTTGAAGTAAATAGTATGTAGAGGGAAAAATAATAAAATCTGAAAAAGGGAACCCAAGGACTTTAATAATATTGATAATTTATAGCGTGTCAATTTAACAAGAGGAAGAACAAGTCTTCTGGGGGAAAAGAAAGAATCAAATTGACATGAACAAGAACAAAGAACAGGGGGTTCCCCAAACAGGGTGAGTTGAATGTTTTTAAAACATAAAATAAAAGCAAGAAGGTAGGATTTCACAAGGTATTTTTGAGTCTACTTTCTTAATAACTTTGCCTCTCCCCTCCCAAGAGGTCTGCATCTTATACACTCATATTAAATGTTAAGTGGTGCAACAAACGGTGATGCCATTTCATTGCTCTCTTTACCGATTTATGCTGAGAATATCGAAGGCTCCTCTGATTAGAAATCATTGACAAAGAAGGTCAGCGGGGTTTCTTTTGAACAGACGTAAGTAGTTGAGACTTGTTGTACGCATCAAATGATAACTCCTAATAGTTTCCAAACAGAGAAAATATCATCTTCTGTAACTTAAAAATGTATTTGGTTGTGTGTTCAAATTTAGATTCTGATTAATCAGACCAAAATTTCTTTTAATTAATATTGAATTTAATATTTAAACCCATTGGGTTTAAACCCATTGAATGCTTACAGGATCAAATGTCCTTTCTGGCTCTTATCTTTGGAGGTTACATTTCTTTCATGTTACTTGAGAAAAACCATAGCATCCTAACATCTCTCAACTGGAAGGGCCTTTGATTCTGTTTTGCTTTGCCTAAGTTAGTGGCAGAGCTCCTGCTAAGTCTACAGCATCTATCTCCCATGATCTTTCTTCTACAGCAATGCTACTGCATGTCCAAGGATACTTAATTTTAATATAAATATCTTCCAATGGAGATACAGATTGTCATTTATTTATCATTTTCTTAACGGATGCAAGGATTTGAGGTTTTCTGGCTCTGCCTTTTACCAGCTGTGAAATTTAATCAAGTTACTAAGTTTCTCTGGGCTTCAGTTTTTCATCTGTAAAATGATCCGGAAATTAGATTAATCTGTAAGGCCTCTTCAAATACCCAGATTCTGATTTTATGCTGTGCTTTTCACTTCTGAACATTTCACTTTTAACATCTGAGAAGGGTTTATCAGACATCTTATTAGTGTGTGATGGAGAAATCAATCTTCATAACTCACAGAGTTGGTTAAAAATCTCTTAAGCCCAAAAGACCCATAATGTGTGATTCCTCTGGACAAAAACTCTGGACTTTTAGAGATGTTCAGTATCTTCGTTTACAATTATGGAAACCTCTTCTTGATATTTGCCAACCTGTGACTAGTCTTTTTCTCTCCTGTTCAATAGCATTAGGATTTCTCCCTGTCCCTGAGTGTCACACAGTCCCTGTTCCCCGGTTGACATCAAGACAACCGGAGGGGGAAAGTTTGTAATTCGAATGCATTAAAGAATTGGGTTGAGTTGGTCCCGAGCCTCTAGTATGTACACACCTGCCTCCTCATTCTCTGACATCTATTTGTAATATGTGAGTCTTGATTGAAGTCTGAGTCTATGGTCTTCCTTTACTACCTCCCCTCCCTGGCCACCATGTGCAGGTGCTTCCAGCAAAGGAAAGGCATGATTCTTGTCTTTGAGAACCCAGAACCCAGATTATTATAGTTCATAGAAAAGTATGATGCTGCAGTTTAGCTCCTTTAGACAAAAGGATTAGGACATGAGCAACATGTAACCCCGTAAAGGAGGGAAAGCCATCAAGTTCTGCTGTTTGGTGAGGGCAGGAGCAGACAGGAGTGAATTTTTAGGGAAAAATAAAGTTTTTTTCACATTTCAAAACTTTTATTTTATTGAAGTATAGTTGATTTAGGGAAAAATAATGTTGAAAAAGTGATTCCCTAGGTAGACAAGTGCCATCACAGCTTTTGTAGCACAGTTGATTTCTCCATTCTTATAAATGAAGAACCAGGTTCAAGGAAGTTAAGTAATTTATCCCAAGTCACATAATTAGTGATTAGCAGCAGATCCAAATTTTAAATTCATGCCCATGTAATTTCACAAGACGTTATTTTCTGATCCCTTATCCAAATCCCTTGGTGCCACATGTATTTTGAATATCAGAATTTAGAAGGCAATACAGTGCAAATATCATGTATTATATAAACAGTCACAGTAAGGTCTAGGGCTCCCTGTTATCAAACAGATTCATATTCTGGCAGAGAAACATGAATATTCACCTACAGTGGGATAAATGAAGTCTATAAATAGCCTCATACCATTCAGGTCAGGTTTTGCAGCCAAATGATTCAGGTCAGTTCAGTTTTGCTGCCAAAAAAACTTCTGGGCTTTTGAACTTTGTAGATTTCACAGTTTGGGATTTAAGGGTTGTGTATTTGATTACCAGCCTGCCTGAATCTATTGAGGGAGATTTGAGTGGGCCCTGGGTTTTCTGACTGAGGAAATGGCCTCTATCTCAGGCTTCTGAGCAGTCCCCTCAGAACTGCTGCTGAGTGGTCAGGGTCAGGGGCTATGGCTGTCACTGTGAGGGGTGCAAGTCCCAGGGGCTCTGACCTGCATAGCCAAAGCTAAGGGTAGTCAGAGCCATGCTGGTGGCCATGATTTTACTGTCCCTTTAAACCTCCTTCATGCCAAAAGTTCCTACAGTGAATTTTTTCAGTGATATCAAGTATTCTATTTGGGAAGTCACTGAAAAACATAGGACTTACTCTGTATAAATTCACATTGCAGTCAAATGCAGCATAGATAATTTGAAAAGTGATGGATATCTATCATTAATGAGCTAAAGCTGTGTTATGGTCAGGTTATTTGAAAGTAGAGGAAGATGAGAAGTGGAAGTGACAGTGTTTGTTTCCCCACCCCACCCCACCCGCCACCCACAGGCCAGGCTACTGAGGCAGGAAAAAGCTAATACGTACCAGGAAATCTTTAAACTAATGTCTAATCATTTTTTTCACATAGTGTTTGAGATATAACTGGCTTTTTTGTTGTCGTTGTTGTTCTATAGCCCCTCTTGGTTCTATATCTTAACATGGGATAAGCATTAATGATTTCAAAATTGTGATTGAATATAAAGTTAATGTTATGAGGACATTAAGAATTCATGCCATGGAAGTAGACGGAAATACGGAGGTACATTGTGTTGTATCCAACATAAATTTGACTTTGGTGCTCCACATGCATTAATCACTTTCTTCTGGGCACAACAGCAGAACACTAACTGGATATGAATAATGGATACAAAAATTTGTGATTAATTTTTAGCATTTTAGTCTTTGTATGAACACAAAATGAGGTTAAATTAGGATTCTGGTTCTCTCTCAAGTGTTCAAATTGCCAGATATTTTAAATTTATTAGGCTTGGAGGTTTTTCCACTACCATTAACTAAATAACTGCTACAGTAAAGACAGACAGTGTTCTGTAGGTGTATTGTCTTTCCCTCATCTCTATAATCAAATTCACATTGATAAGCTTAGATGATAAAAACTCTGCTAGATTCCAACGAAGCACCAAGTATAACACAGTACATCTATGCAATGACAGATGAGAGTAATTTATACAATAAGAATCAACAAAGACATATCTAAACATCCACAGACAACTTCCCCGGGAGAATACACGGCTCACCTCAGGCTGTGGCTTCTGCCGCTGCAGGCTTGCCCCGCATTCCGTACCCCTCCCTCCCCCACAGCCTGAGTGAGCCAGAGCCCACGAATCAGCTGCTCCTTTAACCCCCTCCTGTCTGGGTGAAGAACAGACACCAGAGAGTGACTTATATGCAGAGGCGGGGCCAAATCCAAAGCTGAACCCCAGGAGATGTGTGAACAAAGAAAGGAAAGGGAAATTTTTCCGTGCAACCTCAGGAGCAGCTGATTAAAACTTTACAATCAACTTGATGTATGCTGCATCTGTGGAATACAAGAATAGACAACAAATCATCCCAAAACTGAGGTGGTGGACTTTGGGAGCAACTGTAGACTTGGAGTTTGCTTTCTGCACCTAATTTGTTTCTAGTTTTGTGTTTATCTTAGTTTAGTATTCAGAGCTTATTATAATTGGTAAGTTTGTTTATTCATTTGGTTGCTCTCTTTTTTTAAAAAAAAAAATATATATATATTTTTAAATTTCCTTTTTCTCTTTTTGTGAGTGTGGATGTGTATGTGACTTTGTGTGATTTATCTGTACAGGTTTGCTTTTTCCATTTGCCCTAGGGTTCTGTGGGTCTGTTTTTTTAGTACAGTTTTCAGCGCTTGTTATAATTGGTGGATTTGTTTATTGGTTTGGTTGCTCTTTCCTTTTTTTTTAAATTACTTTTATATTTTTCAATTTATATTATTATATTTTTTATTTTAATAACATTATTTATTTTATTCATTTTTTCTTTCTCTCTTTTTTTTTCTTTTCTCCCTCTTCTTCTGAGCCGTGTGGCTGAGAGGGTCTTGGTGTTCTGGCTGGGTGTCAGGCCTGAGCCACTGAGGTAGGAGAGCTGAGTTCAGGACATTGGTCCACCAGAGACCTCCCAGCCCCACGTAGTATCAAATGGTTCTCCCAGAGATCTTCATCTCAATGCTAAGACCCAGCTCCACTCAACAACGAGCAAACTACAGTGCTGGACACCATATATCAAACTACTAGCAGGACAGGAACACAACCGCACCCATTAGCAGAGAGGCTGCCTAAAATCATAATAAGTTCACAGACACCCCAAAACACACCACCAGACGTGGTCCTGCCCACCAGAAAGAAAAGATCCAGCCTCATCCAGCAGAACACAGGCACCAGTCCCCTGCACCAGGAAGCCTACACAACCTACTGAAACAACCTTACCCACTGGCAGACACCAAAAACAACAGGAACTACGAGCCTGCAGCCTGCAAAAAGGAGACCCCAAACACAGTAAGTCAAGCAAAATGAGAAGACAGAGAAATACACAGCAGATGAAGGAGCAAGGTAAAAACCCACCAGATGAAACAAATGAAGAGGAAATAAGCAGTCTACCAGAAAAAGGACTCAGAGTAATGATAGTAAATATTAAAGGCAACAAGAGACAAACAACAGATAACATACAAGGGAATCCCCATAAGGTTAACAGCTGATCTTTCAGCAGAAATTCTGCAAGCCAGAAGGGAGTGGCTGGACATATTTAAACTGATGAAAGGGAAAAATCTAAAACCGGGATTACTCTACCCAGCAAGGATCTCATTCAGATTCTATGGAAAAATCAAAACCTTTACAGACAAGCAAAAGCTAATAGAATTCAGCACCACCAAACCAGCTTTACAACAAATGCTAAAGGAACGTCTCTAGGCAGGAAACACAAGAGAAGGAAAAGACCTACAGTAACAAACCCAAACCACTTAAGAAAATGATAATAGGAACATATATATCGATAACTACCTTAAACGTAAATGGATTAAATGCTCCAACCAATAGACCTAGACTGGCTTAATGGATACAAAAACAAGACCGGTATATATGCTGTCTACAAGAGACACACTCAGACCTGGGGACACAAACAGACTGAAAGTGAGGGGATGGAAAAAGATACTCCATGCAGATGGAAATCGAAAGAAAGCTGAGGTAGCAATTCTCATATCAGATAACACAGACTTTAAAATAAAGACTATTACAAGAGACAAAGAAGGACACTACATAATGAGCAAGGGATCAATCCAAGAAGAAGATATAACAATTGTAAATATTTATGCACCCAACAGAGGAGCACTTCAATACCTAAGGCAAATGCTAACAGCCATAAAAGGGGAAATCGACAGTAACACAATATGAGTAGGGGATTGTAACACCCCACTTTCACCAATGGACAGATCATCCAAAATGAAAACAAATAAAGGAAACACAAGCTTTAAATGATACATTAAACAAGATGGACTTAATTGATATTTATAGGATATTCCATCCAAAGAGAGCAGATTACAGTTTCTTCTCAAGTGCTCATGAAATATTCTCCAGGATAGATCGTATCTTGGGTCACAAATCAAGCCTCGATAAATTTAAGAAAACTGAAATTTTATCAAGTAACTTTTCCAACCACAACACTATGAGAATAGCTATCAACTACAGGAAAAAATCTGTAAAAAATACAAACAAATGGAGGCTAAACAGTACACTACTAAAAAGCCAAGAGATCACTGAAGGAATCAAGGAGGAAATAAAAAAATACCTACAGACAAATGACAATGAAAACACGATGACACAAAACCTATGCGATGCAGCAAAAGCAGTTCTAAGAGGGAAGTTTATAGCAATACAATCCTACCTCAGGAAACAACAAACATCTCAAATAAACAACCTAAACTTACACCTAAAGCAATTAGAGAAAGAAGAACAAAAAAACCCCACAAAGTTAGCAGAAGGAAAGAAAACATAAATATCAGATCAGAAATAAATGAAAAAGAAACGAAGGGAACAATAACAAAGATCAGTAAAACTAAAAGCCGCTTCTTTGAGAAGATAAAAAAAATTGATAAACCATTAGCCAGACTCATCAAGAAAAAAAAGGAGAAGACTCAGATCAATAGAATTAGAAATGAAAAAGGAGAAGTAACAACGGACACTTCAGAAATACAAAGGATCATGAGCGATTACTACAAGCAACTCTATGCCAATAAAATGGACAACCTGGAAGAAATGGACAAACTTTTAGAAAAGCACAACCTTCTGAGACTGAACCAGGAAGAAATAGAAAATATAAACAGACAAATCACAAGGACCGAAATTGAAACTGTGATTAAAAATCTTCCAACAAACAAAAGCCCAGGACCAGATGGCTTCACAGGCAAATTCTATCAAACATTTAGAGAAGAGCTAACACCTATCCTTCTCAAAGTCTTCCAAAAAATTGCAGAGGAAGGAACACTCTGAACACACTGAAACTCACTGAGACCACCATCACCCTGATACCAGAACTAGACCAAGATGCCACAAAAAAAGAAAACTATGGGCCAATTTCACTGATGAACATAGATGCAAAAATACTCAACAAAATACTAGCAAACATAATCCAACAGCACATTAAAAGGATTATACAGTATGGTCAAGTGGAGTTTACTCCAGTAATTCATGGATTCTTCAATGTACTCAAATCAATCAGTGTGACACACCATATTAAAAAACTGAAGGATACAAACCACATGATCATATCAATAGATGCAGAAAAATCTTTTGACAAAAGTCAACACCCGTTTATGATAAAAACCCTCCAGAGAGTGGGCATAGAGGGATCTTACTTAAAAATAATAAAGGTCATATATGACAAACCCACAGCCAACATCATTCTCAATGGTGAAAGACTGAAACCATTTCCACTAAGATCAGGAACAAGACAAGGTTGCCCACTCTCACCACTCTTATTCAACATAGTTTTGGGAGTTATAGTCACAGCAGTCAGAGAAGAAAAAGAAATAAAATGAAACCAAGTCGGAAAAGAAGAAATAAAATTGTCACTGTTTGCAGATGACATGATACTACATTTAGAGAATCCTAAAGATGCTACCAGAAAACTACTAGAGCTAATCAATGAATTTGCTAAGGTCGCAGGATACAAAGTTAATACAGAGAAATCTCTTGCATTCCTATACACTAGTGATGAAAAATATGAAAGAGAAATTAAGGAAACACTCCTGTTTACCAGTGCAACAAAAAGAATAAAATACCTAGGAATAAACCTACCTAAGGAGACAAAAGACCTGTATGCAGAAAACTGTAAGGCACTGATGAAAGAAATCAAAGATGATGCAGACGGGTGCAGAGATATACCATGTTCTTGGTTTGGAAGAATCAACATTGTGAAAATAATTATACTATCAAAAGCATTCTACAGATTCAATACAATCGCTATCAAACTACCAATGGCATTTTCCACAGAAGTAGAACAAAAAATTTCACAATTTGTATGGAAACACAAAAAACCCTGAATAGCCAAAGCAATCTTGAGAAAGAAAAATGGAGCTGGAGGAATCAGGCTCCCGACTTCAGACTATACAAAAAGCTACAGTGATCAAGACAGTATGGTACTGGCACAAAAACAGAAATATAGATCAATGGAACAGGATAGAAAGCCCCAAGATAAATGCACACATCTATGTTCAACTAATCTCTGACAAAGGAGGAAAGAATATACAATGGAGAAAAGACAGCCTCTTCAATAAGTGGTGCTGGGAAAACTGGACAGCTACATGTAAAAGAATGAAATTAGAATACTCCCTAACACCATACACAAAAATAAACTCAAAATGGATTAAAGACCTAAATGTAAGGCCAGACATTATATAACTCTTAGAGGAAAACATAGGCAGAACACTCTATGACACTCTATAAATCACCCACCTCCTAGAGAAATGCAAGTAAAAACAAAAATAAACAAATGGGACCTGATGAAACGTCAAAGCTTTCGCATATCAAAGAAAACCATAAACAAGATGAAAAGACAACCCTCAGAATGGGAGAAAATATTGAAAATGAAGCAACTGACAAAGGATTAAGCTCCAAAATATACAAGCAGCTCATACTGCTCAATATTAAAACAACAAACAACTGAATCCAAAAATGGGCAGAGGACCTAGACAGAAATTTCTCCAAAAAGACATACAGATTGCCAATAAACATATGAAAGGATACTCAACATCACTAATGATTAGAGAAATTCAATTCAAAACTACAGTGAGGTATCACCTCACACCAGTCAGAATGGCCATCATCAAAAAATCTACAAACAGTAAATGTTGGAGAGGGTGTGGAGAAAAGGGAACCCTCTTGCACTGTTGGTGGGTATGTAAATTCATACAGTCACTATGGAGAACAGTATGGAGGTTTCTTAAGAAAGTAAAAATAGAACTACCATATGACCCAGTAATCCCACTACTGGGCATATACCCGGAGAAAACCATGATTCAAAAAGAGTCACGTACCACAGTGTTCACTGCAGCTCTATTTACAATAACCAGGACATGGAAGCAACCTAAGTGTCCATCAACAGATGAATGGATAAATAAGATGTGGCACATATATACAATGGAATATTACTCAGCCATAAAAAGAAAGGAAATTGAGTTATTTGTAGTGAGGTGGATGGACCTAGAGCCTGTCATTCAGAGTGAAGTATGTCAGAAAGAGAAAAACAAATACTCTATCCTAATTCAGTTATTTCACATATATATGAAATCTAAAAAGGAAAAAAAAAAGGTTCTGAAGAACCTAGGTGCAGGACAGGAATAACGACAGAGACATAGAGAATGGACTTGAGGACATGGGGAAGGGGAAGGGTAAGCTGGGATGAAGTGAGAGAGTGGCATGGACATATTTACACCACCAAATGTAAAATAGCTTGTTGGAAGCAGCCACAGAGCACAGGGAGATCAGCTGGGTGCTTTGTGACCACCTAGAGGGGTGGGTTAGGGTAGGTGGGAGGGAGACACAAGAGGGAAGGGATATGGGGATATATGTATACGTATAGCTGATTCACTTTGTGATACAGCAGAAACTAACACACCATTGTAAAGCAGTTATACACCAATAAAGATGTTAAAAACTAAAATCAAATAAAACGTGTTACTATAAAGAAAAAGGATATATGTAACCTAATTATGAAGTTTTAAAATCAAATTAAGTCTTTTCCGTAAATTGACTAAGAAGTATGTATGTTAAGAGTTAGTGCTATCTTCTGGCTGGATAAAGGTCTCTAACCTAAGAACTAGAACCCAAGACCCTGGTCTTTACCCCTTATGTTCTAAGATTTAGAACATAGTTTGAATTTAATTTAAACTTTGATGTGCTCAAGATTGCTAGATTAATTTTGTTTAATAAACATGAATATTCACAAATATAGAACCTAAAATACCTTAATGTTCTATAATTATATGCAGCATTTCATCACTTGCCTCAACACTGTAGAATGAGGTAAAGAGAGATGAATATAAATAAATGAATAAAAATAAAAGAGCCAAGTCCATTTCTATGATTGAGAACTAATGCATCCATGTATCTTTTGCATTTGGAAAAATAATATTCAACAAGTTAGTGCAGTTACTATTGGGGCATAACTTTTCCTACTGAAGAGAATTTTGATTATGCAGAAACGTTCAAAGGATGTTTACACATAAATATTTTCCTTTCCTGTTACCAAGCTATCTATTTTTGAAATCTCCTTAAAGTTTCTTTTGTCTGTATCTTCATTCTGTATGGGGATTATTTCTGTTAAAATAAAATCAGCATGAGATAAATCTTCAATTATATATAAGTGACTAAAATTTTATTTTGCATTAAACTTAGAGCCTAGAGCTAGCTAAGAATTGTTCTTTAATTAGGTGGTGTTCCAGTTTTATCAAATACATTTTATTCTGGAGAAAGAATATTCCCTTAGGATGGTTTTAGTATCATGCTGGTAGCTAGTGTTTATATATGTCCAGATAGAAATTATTTTTTATTAATCATTGTGGAAAGGGGGTAGTGTGTGTTTCAGTGTTGTCTTCAGTTTGGTGCTACACATCATGATTTTTATGACATGTTAAATTCAACATAGTAAATTAAATATTGATATTTCCTAGTTCAGTTATTTAAGAAAATAATAAAGAATATGGTACACAATAAGGTTTCTGGTGAACACACTGTACCTTTCTGGAAGGGAAGAGTTGTGGTAATTTACTGGGCATTTTATTGGTATCATCAGGAGATGAAACACAATTATAATCTTTCCTGTGAGATGATACACCATACAGAATGGGAAAAATTAATATAGCTGCAGAGGCTGGCAATTAAGAGTAATTGATAAATGGTTGTTTTATTTACTTTTTATTGAAATATACTTGATGTATCAATACAATATTATGCTAGATTCAGGTGTACTACATAGCAATTTGACATTTGCATACGTTATGAAAGGATCACCACAATAAGCCTAGTACCCATTTGTCCCCATACAAGGTTATTACAGTATTATTCCCCATATTCCTTATGTTGTATATTATGTGCCTGTGGCTTAATCCCCTTTACCTATTTCACACTTCCCCCAACCCCTCTACCCTGTTTGTTCTCTGTACCTATGAGTCTGTTTTCATTTTGTTTTGTTTTTTAGATTCCACATATAAGTAAGATCATACGGTATTTGTCTGATTATTTTATTTAGTGTAATACCCTCTAGTACAAATGCATTCTAACCACCCTACGTTTTTACTCCTTGTCCAACATTTAATTTTTTTAACATCATATTTTACATCTTTTTGCTTTGTGTATACTTTATTTATTGTGGATATAGATGATTTTACCACATTTGTCTTTTAACTTTCCTTCTAGCTTTCTAAGTGATTGATCATTATGTTTATTATATGTTTGCCTTTATTTGAGAGACTTTTCCTTTCATAATTTTCATATTTCTAGTTGTGGCCTTTTCTTTTCCACTTCGAGGAGTTCCTTTAACATTTCTTTTTAAAGCTGGTTTAGTGGTGCTGAGCTTTTTTTTAGCTTTTGTTTGTCTGTAAAACTCATAATTTCTCCTTCAAATCTGAATGATAAACTTGTTGGGTGGAGTGTTTTTGCTTGTAGGTTTTTTCCTTTCATCATCTTGAGTATATTGTGCCACTCTCTTCTGACCTGCAAAGGTTCAGCTGAAAAGTCATCTGATAATCCTGTGGAAGTTCTCTTGTAGGTAACTAGTTTCTTATCTCTTGCTGCTTTTGAGATTCTTTTTTTTTTTTTTTTTTTTTTTGTGGTACGCGGGCCTCTCACTGTTGTGGCCTCTACCGTTGCAGAGCACAGGCTCCGGACGCGCAGGCTCAGCGGCCATGGCTCATGGGCTCAGCCGCTCCGCGGCATGTTGGATCTTCCTGGACCGGGTCACGAGCCCGTGTCCCCTGCATCGGCAGGCGGACTCCCAACCATTGCACCACCAGGGAAGCCCTTTGAGATTCTCTCTTATGTTTAATTTTTGCTATCTTAATATAATGTGTCTTGGTGTGGACATTTAGGGATTCATCTTGCTAAGGACTCTCTGTGCTTCCTGGTCTTGGATGTCTGTTTCTGTCCCCAGGTAAGGGAAATTTACAGCTATTATTTCTTTAAATAAGTTTTTTGGCCCTTTCTCTCCCTCTTCTCCTTCTGACATCCATATAATGCAAGTGTTATGCTTAATGTTGTCCCAGAAGTCTCTTAAACAGTCCTCATTAAAATAATTATTTTTTCTGTTCAGCATGGGTGATTTCCACTATTCTGTCTTCCAGATCACTGATCTGTTCCTCTGTATCATCAGTAATCTACTGTTGATCTCTTCTAGTGTAACATTTATTTCAGTTATTTTATTATTCAGCTCAGTTTAATTCCTCTTTATATTTTCTAACTCTGTTGAAATTCTCACTGTGTTTATCCATTCTTCTTCTGAGTTCAGCGAACATCTTTATGAGCACTACCTTGAACCCTTTATTAGTAGATTGCTTATCTCCACTTTGTTTAGTTCTTCTTCTGAGGTTTTGTTTTGTTCCACCATTTGGAACATATTCCTCTATCTCCTAATTTTGTCTAATTCTCTGTGATTATGTCTATGTGTGAGGTAGCTTGGTTACATTTCCTGAATTTGAAATGGCCTTTTGTAGGAGAAGTCCTATCGGGCCTAGCAGCATGCCCCTCTCTGGTCACCAGAGCTATGTGTTCTAGGGATGCTCCTATGTGGGCTGTGTGCACCCCTCTGTTGTGGTGGGGCTGACTATGGTGGGTGCACTGGTAGGTGAGGCTGGCCCCTGGCAAGCATCACAGGTTGGCTGTGATGCTGTGCCTCATGTGGTGGGTGCAGGCCTACTGGAGGGTGGGGTAGGTTTCCTACATGGTTGGCTGCACTGCCTGGGCTGGTGCTGGCTCACTGGAGGGTGGGAGGTCACCTTTAAAAAAATAGGATAATGTACACTCCAGATCCATCCAGATGAGACCAGAATAGTAGAATCCATAAGGGTAAGCAAACTGGTAAGTGTTTGACACAGTGGGCCATACACAGTTCTATAAAGGAGAATCAGAGAATCAAAAAATTTAATGTAAGCTTCTCAGTCAAGTATACTTAAATAAAAGCATTGTCTATGTTCAAATAGAAAGAGATCTGGGGTTGACTAAATTCAGGGAGGTATTCCTTGGGTTATTAAACTGAAAACAAAAAAAAGATCTCCATGACCCCATTGGGAATTCCTCCATGAGCTCAGTTACGATGATCATGTCATGGAAATTATATTTCAGAGTCTAGTCTCATTTCCAATTATAATTGCCAAACCCAGATCCTTATAATAGAATGCTAAGAAGGTTGTAGCATCATTTAAATTACATAGAATTTAAGGTATTTTCTGAATTCTTTGATGATGACAATTTTGCTTCCCAATGTCCCTATCCAACTAGCTGGGTGAACCTCATTTATATTCTAACATAGAGTAGGTATTTAGTTTTTCATTCAATACATACTTTTTAAACACAAGCCATGTGTTCAGTTCTGTTATAGAAAAAGTTCCCACCCTCAAGGATCTTACATGATAGGGGGAAAGGTCATATAAATAAAGAAAAAAGTACATATATAATATATTAGATGGTGGTAAGTACTATGAAGGAATGTAAAGCAGGATGGGGGACAGGGAATATATAGGCAAGGTGGGGGTGGAGTTTCAATTTTATGCAAAGTGGCCAAGTAGAGTCTCACTAAAGGAGTGACCCCTGTGGCTATCTGGGGGAGGAGCAGTCAGGTAGCAGGAACTAGTGCACAAGTCCCAAGATAGGGGCATGTTTGTAGTGTCTGAAACTTAAGACAAGTGGGGCAGACTGATAATGGGGAAGAATGTTAGGGTATGAGTTCAGAGAGATAACAGAAAGCCAGATAATGTGGGCCATTTTAAGGATTTGGGAAGATATTTTGAATGATTTGGGAAACCACTGGAGGGCTTTGGGAAAATGAGTGACCTCATCTAATTTTAATTTCAAAACGATCAATTGGATATGTATGAAAAGCCTACAGCTAATATCATATTTAATTGTGAAAGACTAAATGCTATCCCCCTAAGGTCAAGAACAAGGCAAAGATATCTGCTGTAATTATTTCTATTCAACATTATACTGGAAGGCCAAACTAGGACAACAAGTCAAGAAAAGGAAATAAAAGGCTCAAGACTGGAAACAAAGAATCAAAATTATTTATTTTCTGATGACACTTTTTTTTAATGGAGAAGATCCTAAGAAATCTAACCACTACTAGAATGAATAAGTAAATTTAGCAAAGCTGTAGTTTACTACATATATGTAGTAAATATATGTAAATATATTTACTATATTTATTTATATGTAAACAATATATGTAAATATATTGTTTCTATATACTAGCAACAGAGAATTGGAAAATGAAATAAAAATATAATTTAAATATTAAAACATAAAATATTAGGGATAAATTTAACAAGAGATTTGCAAAACATCTATGCAGAAAACTATAAAATGTTCTTTGAGTGACTTTAAAGCAGACAAATAAATTGGAGAGTTATATCACGTTCATAGATCAGAAGACACAGTATTAAGATGGCAGTCTCCATGAAACAACAGCCGATTTAGTGAAATGAGGACTTTAACTTGGAAAAACAATCCCCATTTAGGAAGCCATGGCACTTGGGAAATTTCCCTGGGATTTACAGGTCTCTGGGTGACTAATCCTTAGTTAGAGTTGTTTCTTTCTGGAAAGAAAAACAAAAAGGCTTACAACTGTTTATAGGAAGTGATGAGTTTTATAAAACACTCATCTTTAGCAAGCATACAATATCAAACTCCATTACAAAGGCCAGTGCCTAGGAAGGCTTAACTTTTGAAATCCAATCAATATATTTGAAGTAAAACCAAAAAAAAATCTTCTCTTACTGAAGCTGGTCTTCAGCGTATCCCATATTTAAAAAGGTAATTTGCTAGCTTCTTCAAATTATAGTTCTGTTAATTTGTGGCATATTCCTTCTGAGTCTGCTACTTGCTTAAAAGTCTGGATTCTCAGGTCAGTACTTTATGTAACAGTCAGGTTTTATGTATGGCTACTGCACACCTAGTAAATCAGGAACAATAGTAGACAGTTCGTGGCGTTCATAGATATTCAGAGTCATTAGACTTCTGTGGGATTTGGAGTGGTCAATGACTACTCACAGATAGAGGTGCTAGAAACTGCTAACATGTGGTTATGTTTTACCTGCTTCTCATTCCTTCTCTTCATCCTCCCTGTTTTCAATTTATAGTTTCATCTGCTAGTGCCACTTTTGGATGAGCCAGATGCATACGCTTGTTATGGGAGACAAAAAGATAATTTTTGTTTAATGTGCTGACAGCATGAGTTTGCTAGTTAATTATTGCCAAAATACAATTTCTAATTCTCTTTTCTAAAACTGGGATTATTTACTTATTTGTTTGTTTGGTATCTATTGCCTAATTTTTAACTGAATGATGAACATCAATCCCATATGAAAATGAGTGCTTACTTTGTTATATTTTGGCTAATAGTTTATCCTGGAAGGAATCCGAGGAAATAGTATCATTTAAATCTAAGCATCCTGAAGTTGCTTGGTTGTGAGTTTGTTTTGTCAAGGCAGGATTCTGGTTTTAATTGCCTTTAAAGTTTTTTTGGCTAAAAGTATCTTGATCATACTCTTTAGAAGAGAACTTTTAAACTTTGTTCATTCATTTATTTTTGGCCTGACAAAATTTTTTGTCCTGACATTCAGACTGATTTTCTGAGAAGAATTCTGGCTCTGCCAGAATTTTCCCAAAGCCCTCTAGTGGTTTCTTTTCTCTGCTCAGAGCAAAGGTAATATAAGTTAGGCTTTTGATTCATATCTTTTTTTTTTTCTTTGCAAGGAACAGAAACCCATTCAAATTAGCTAATGGAAAAGGGGTTTATTGTAAAGTTATAGGGGTTATATTAGTTTGCCAGGGATGCCATAACAAAGTTCCACAAACTGCATGGCTTAAACAACAGGAATTTGTGGTTGCACAGTTCTGGAGGCTAGACATCTGAGAGCAGGTTCTCTGCATGGTTGGCACCTTCTAAAGGCTGTGAGGGAGAATCTGTTCCCTATCTCTTCCCTAACTTCTGGTGGTTTGCAGGCAAGCATTGGTATTCTTGGCCTGTAGCAACATCACCCCATCTCTGCTTTTATCTTCACATGATGTTTCCCTGTGTCTGTGTATGTGTGTGTGTGTGTGTGTGTGTGTGTGTGTGTGTGTCCAAATTTTCTCATTTTATAAGGACACAGTCATTGATATGGGGTCTCACTCTGCTTCAGTATGACCTCATCTTAACCAATTACATCTGCAATGACCCTACTTCCAAACAAGGTCACATTCTGAGGTACTGGGGCTTAGGATTTAAACATATCATTTTGGGGTTCACAATTCAATGGTTTTTCACAGAACTCCTTTGTACAGTGTATACCTGGGTGTCACAGAAACTAGAAATCTGTTGGGCAGCTCTGCGATGTCTGTCACTTTGCCTCAAGCGTTATTTGATGCCTTTCTTCTCTGCTTCTTTTTGCATGTAGGTTCTGCTTTCTTTTCTCTAAATCTGCTTCTTCTGTAAGGATTTTGGTTTTGACTCCTCCATGGCTTTCAGTCATTATGGTGCTGACTCTGCCTTCTGGGGCTACCATTCTGGCAGCACAGCTCCTTATCGCTAGCTAATCACTGTGATTGTTTCAGCCCAGCCTTGAGTTGCCTGAATCAGGAGTTCATCCGGGGTTCAATCAGCTGTGGGTGGGGATTTGAATGGGGGAAGTCTGCAGGCTAGAGATTATGTACTTCAGGTGAAATCAGATACTTTGAGAAGATTCCAGGGACAGACGATGGCAAAAAAATAATATTATTGAAGATAGCCACAAACTCTTTAACCCTCCTCCCACTGAGAGGTAAAATTAATATGAGTTCTTTGAGAACTTGATACCAAGATGGCATTAAATGTGCTAGGATGTTATTAGAGACAATGCCTGTGTGAAAGGAAACAGTGAGGGAGACAGGAAAGGCTAGGAGAGACATCAGACTCTGAGTGGAGAGAGGGAGGGAAGGGTGAAAGCATGCCACATTGCTGTGTATCTGAGGAAGGTTTGGAGAGCTGTTGTGGAGCCCTCATGCCAAAGTTGGGACAAAGGAGTCTTATGTCTTCTAGGAATAGATCTTCCCTATTACGCCCAACATATTCAATCACTGGCGGGGAGAAATGGACTTCAAAGCACATTACCTTGACCCCTGGGCCAATTACGTTCCCTCTAGAAGGAGGTCTACAAGCCTATCTTCCCCTTCACTTGAATCTGAACAGGGTCTGAGGCTGCTTTGACCAATAGAATATGGCAGAAGTGACACTTGCCAGTGTCCTGGCCAAGACCTTAAGGAAATGGCAGCTGCCACTTCCCTTCTCTGAGAACACTCTCTCTGAGAGCCCTGAGCCTGCATGGGAGATACATGATTACCCTGAGACTTCCATATTGGACAGGCTATGTGTAAGTGTTCTGGTTGACAGTCCCACTGAGTGCAGCCTTCCAGCCATGCCTGCTGAAGTTCCTGATGTGTAGGAGAGCCTGTACTGGACCCTCTGGCAGAACTGGGAAGACAAAATCAAAGTATAAAAAAATTAATTAAAAATTATAGAGTAAATACAATTTTTAAAAATCAGTAGATTTAAAGGAAGTAGATATAAGTACCTTAAGCATAGAAAATTAGATTATAAAATAGGGGCAAATCCATGTAAACAAGGGTACATGGGAATAAATGCTGCTTTTTTAGACACATGAAATGAAACAGAGCCTAAAGAATAGGAAGAAAAAACATAGGAAGTTATTAATCAATCTAAGGAAACACACTAATTCAGGCAAGTGGTGAACTTTTGATAGAGTATTCGAGGCTCCCTCCTCCTGCCACCCCCAGAATATGATGTGGTCCAGGACCCCGCCGGGGGCAGCAGGCAGCTGAGCCTGGCTGTGCCCTCCTCTGCTGGCCTGTGCCCTGTGCTGCGGGCACACCTGTGAGGCCCAGGGTATGTGCCAGTTAAAAGTCTTGGCAATATGGGTCTGAATTGGGCTCAGTGCCCAGAACAGCTTCGAGACTTGGCAGAAACCCGTATTTTAATTATATGTTAACAAATTACTTCTATATTTTAATTTTAATCAAACACACTATTTGTAGCCAGCCTCACAATATACAAATATATAACTGTCATTTTGAGGCTTTTTAAAATCGGGAGCAATGAGTTCACTATTGTTATCTCTTTAGGGGGAAAAATGTGCTGGTACCTTTTGCCTATTCTTTCCAGTAAGCTTCACCAACAATTTTTCAGTTTGTGTGGAGTATCCTCTGTAGTCGTGTGAGTCCAGCCTTTGTCACTTCCTGCCTGTTGACTGTAGACAAATACATGACTTCTTTTGTCCTCCATTTCCTTGTCTGTAAAGAGATTAAAACAGAATTATCTCATAGGATTAGTAATTAAGCAGAAAATGAAAGAAAAGCCCTTTCCATAATAACATAGTAAGCGATAAATGCTATTTATTACTATCCTTAATTTATTAAATACAACAACTATGGAGTATTGATGTCTTTTCTACATTAACACTCCAAACCAGAATCCTAGTATATTGCTACAACTATTTATGTCTCTTTCTGTTATGCTATTAGAAAAAAAATCCTTATGACCTAAATCAAATGAATATTTTAGTATTAAACATGTTGACCTCTATTACCAGTGAAATTGATTCTGTTTCTGAATTATTCTAATCAGGTATCATTTTTGCAAAGAGATGCAATTAAGTTTGGTGGATTTATCTTACAGTCTGGAGCCTTGCTGAGTTATTGTCTCTAGTTATAGTTTCATTCTTCTTTTTTCCTTTTGGCTTTCCAGATACATATTCATGCCATCTGCAAATATGGTTCATTTATATCTTCATTTTTATGTTTGTATCCTGATTTCTTTTCCTGCTTGAATAGTAATGCCAATAATATTAATATATGAATTGCAAGTATTATTAATATACTCAGTAGAAGTACTAAAAGAAAGGCATTCCTTGTATTTTTTTTAAAGGAATAACTCCAATGAATTTGTATTAAATATATAAATACATTACTTGAAACAGACATACTCTTTGATGGTTAAGAAATTCCCAATGACTTTAGTTTTAGACTTAAAATTTAGAACAAATATTGGATTTTATGAAATGTGTTCTTGGCATTTACTGAGAAGCTTAGAATATTTTAGTTTTTTGCTCTCTTGTTAATGTGATGAGTCATGTTGATAATTTTATTTGTGCTACATCAGTTTAAAATCCCAGGATAAATCATTGGCAGTTTTTATAATACATGGATATTTTTGTACCATTTAATAGTTGAAATTGGCCTAATAAACCTTTTTTGGTATTTCCTTTATAGGTTTTGTAATCCAAACAGTTTTTGCCTCATAGAATTGTTTGACCTGTGTTTTAACTTTGAATATTTCTGAACAGTTATTGTTATCTCTCTCTATATATATTTTTGAAAATTTTACAATGAATCTGTGACAATGGAATACTGTTATTATGTAGTGACTTTTCTATTTTTTGTCTCATCGATTATAATAATGTGGGTCTTTTTACATTTGTTTGAATATATTCTATTTTTGTAAATAGTTATCAATGTTATTTGTCCTCTAGTTGAATGAATGTTATAGTTGAGAATATTTGTCACAATTTAAACAATCTTTTAGAATAGAATTTATTAAATTTTAAAAAATTGAGCCAATGGTTGATCAATGACGTTAGGTATTTCTGTTGGTTAATGAGCTACCAATATACAGGATTGGATTGAAAAGCCAGATGGATCAGAAATCAGCACACAGTGGAAGCATTTAAGTTATGAAACATCTCTATTTTTATACCCGGGGTGAATAGTCTACGTGACAGTCTCCAAGGAGCCATGCCCCTTTCATCTTCGATTCTATTTACTCTACGTAATCTTTAGCCAGAGACTTCCTTTTAAAGGCATTTCAGAAATAAGTTTTCTTCTTTCTAGCAAATATCTCTAGTCTATTTACCGGGAGGTCCAGTTGACAAGGAGGTCACCTGCCTTTTCCCTGGGGTTCCCTTCACCCCATGAAAGAAGGCCAGCTGCTTTATCTACTCCTTCCCAGTTAATTATTGTTTCCAGTGATGGATTTTTACTGATTTTTGTCTCCCCTTCCCCAAGCACACTTGTTTTTGCTCTTAGTTGCATCATTTCTCTTTACCAAATTTATTTGGCTTAATAATTTGTTTCTTTCCCAAGTTTTAGGCGGGTGTCAGTTAACATTTATTTATTCAGAAAAGTATATTTTCTTTAAAATATTAATTTGGTAACATCTTATGAATTCTGATGTTTTTACTTATACTTTTATCATTTGTCTTTTGATAGCTTTCCCTTAAATAAGATTTTGAAATAGTATTTTTAATTTCCTTATTATTGGATAACTTTATTTTTGTCGAATTTTGCTATGTTGCAGATTTTGCACAAGTTTCTGCCTTTTGGTATCTTCCAAGTAAATACTTGAGCTTCAGAAGAGCATGTATTTAGAATGTCTGCAAACATATACCAAGCCCCTCAAATGTGCCAAGTACTGCTAAAATGGGAGCAGTATCCTTGGATGCTATTTCCTTTTATTTCTTAAGGATTTTGCTATCGTATCCTTTTTCTGGCATCATCAGTTTTTCCTTTCTACTAGATTATTCTCATTTACATGCTCTAGTATCCCCCATCTTAAATGGGACAGAGGGAATTTGAGGGACTTGGTGTGTGTCTCAATTCCTAAAACCTGTGTGTCTGTTACCTTGCTTGGCCAAAGGGACTTTGTAGATGTGATTAAGTATCTAAAAATTGAGACATTATTCTGGATTATCCTGGTGGGCCCAAAGAAGGACCTTTGTCCTTCTTATAAGGACAAAGGTCCTTATAAGAAGGAATTAGGGGGGTCACAGCCAGAGAAGGAGATATCATCATGATGTGGAACCATGAACTGAGGAATGCAGGTGGCCTCTAGAAACTGGAAAAGGCAAGGAAATAGGTTTTTCCATAGAGCCTTTAGAAGGAACCCTGCCAACCCATTTTACACTTCTGACCTCCAGAACTGCAAGATAATAAATGTATGTTGTTTTAAGGAAATAAGTTTGTGGTAATGTACTACAGCAGCAATACGGAACTAATACACTTGGGAAACTGTGCTCCCAATTAAGAGAGTGCTGCTTTATGTCCTACTTTGGTAGCCATCTCTGTGCAGTCAAGTTTCAATATCTTTGCCACTGCAGGCCCCTGATATAAAGTTAGCTGTGTCTTTTTGTCAATTACTGTTCCATTGTCATACCTATATAGATAAAATGTTAGGAAACTGCTCTCTAGTCACAAAGGAGTGTTACAGAGACTATAACCTAACTTTTAGGTTGCTAATATTTTTGAATCTAGGTTAACTTATATAAGCAATAGCTTGTAATTATTTTTAAATTTAAGATCAATTTTGCTTTACAGGAAAACTTAGTTTCCTTACATATAGATATATTTTGCTTCACTCAGTTGCATTACTCATTATCTGTTTATACATTAAAATTTAATGATGCCATTTTTTTGCTTTATCTTTATTTACATGATATCTCAACACACATTAAACTCTTCAAATGCAACATTCTGTTTTATACAATTTTGGGGAGATTTCAAGGTAAAATATTGATATTAGAATATACTTCCCTATCTCCAAAATTCCCATTGCAATAATAATTAAAATAAAATTTCAGATTTCACATAAGGAGATAATCAAATTGTCCTGAGAATTTTTTTTTCTGTGGCAGTGTCTACTGTAAGATAATGGAGGAAACTTATAGAATTCTGTGGGAAAATTGTTTAAAATAAATAATACTGTAACCAGGCAAATTTTTATTCATGGTGAGGACACAGAAAGTCTTTCCCAGGTATGCAAGGAAAAATGAAAAATGAGTCAAAGACAAGATCTTCGCTATGATGAAATAGCAATTGGAAAGAACTAGTGACCACTGAACCCAAATTATTTCTTCATTTACTCATTCACTTGACAGATATTTATTGAATGATTATTATGCCTTGATTACAGTTCTAGGTGCTGGGGAGACAGCTGTCAACAGACCTTCCCTTTAGAGTTTACATTCTAGTTGAGAAGAGAAACAGGCCAATTAAATAAGCATAATACATACTCTGCAGGATGGTGATAAGTATAATGAGAAAATTAAATCAGGGAGGCGGTAGGACAGGAGTGTATGGAGTATTGTAATTTTAAATTTGATAGTTGGGGCTGATAAGATGACATTTGAATAAAAACATGAAGAAGGTGCTAGACCAAGGTAAGTTTTAATAATTATTTAAATACATTAAAAATCAAATCCACTGTTTTTCTTTTCAAGTTATAATCTACACAATAAGACAGAGTAATACGTTATTAAATTTCAGAGAAGTGCTTTAGTGTAGTAGTCATGTGTTTGGCCTCTGACTGTAGAGTTACTGGGTTCAAAGTCCAGCTCCATCACATACAAATTCTATGACCGAGGGCAAGTTAAACTCTCAGCCACTCAATTTTCCTATCTGTAATTGTGGACAAGAGTAATACTCTTAGGGTTGGGGGAAGGATGAGATGAATTAATACAGAAAGTGCTTAAAACAGTGACAGGTACATGGTAAGTACTCAGTAAGCATTAGCTGTTATTATTGTGACCAGTATTATTAATCACGTTAAATCTACACAGATTGGAAAGAGTGATGCAGATAAGAGTAGGAACCCTTGTCATAATAACTATAAATGGATTATAACCTTTAAAAATTGTGAATCACTGTGTTGTACACCTGGAATTTATATAATATTGTACATCAACTATACCTCAAAAAAAAAAAAAGAGTAGGAACCCTTACTTTCCAAAAAATGAAGTAAAATAATATTGCTTTGTTATTGAATGTGGTAGTTAATTTAATACGGATCATTGCAAAACTTTATGGGATTCATAAGTAGGAACAATTGATTCTTTCTCTTTAGAATTTCTTAAGAGAATAATAACAAATATTAGAATAATGAAGGAAATCATATGAGTAGAATGCAGGGAATAAGTGTACTGAAGCCAAAGCAAACTTAACAATTACGGCATTTAATGTAAATGGGTTAAATCTCATATTAATATATTCCATCTGATGGCTTTTTTTTTTTTTGCAAAGGGACTGGCTTTACACCAGAGTACACCATTATAAAATGAAACAGGATCAAATAGATGTATATTAGGCAAAAATGTTTAAAACTTTTAAAAAGTAAAGATGGCACTATTCATATCAAATAGGTAGATATAAAGAGAAAACACTTTGAAGAAGACAGTTATTTTTTTTAAAAAGACAGCGATTTAATGTTGAAAGTTACAATACAAATTTGAGGAAAAAAATCTTGAAATAATAAGATTTTACAATTTATAGGCCAAGGTCTATTAGAAGTATAAAATGAAATGCACAGAAAATATAGTGGAAGATTTTAACACTCCTTCATATACTTATACTAGAGCAAGAAGACAGAAAGCACATTATAATACTTGAATAATATGATTAATAATTTTGAATTAATAGTTTGGTATCTGACTTTATAACCCACAAACAGAAAATCTTTTTTATTTTTCAAATGTTAAGGGAGCATTTATTAACATGAAATCTTAACTAGTCATCCCACCCCCCAAAAAAAGTCAATAAATTTTAAAGGTAGAAAGTATACAGAGATTGTTACAATCAGTTTGGAACATAGTTTGGAATATCTTTCCCGGTTGAAGATGTGTGTAGCCAGTCATTTGGCAGTTATAGTCCTAAGTACCCTACAAGAATTCTTCCTCATGGGCATGAGAAGATCAACACAAGAATTTTCATGGTACCATTGTTCATATTTGCTAAAACCTGGAGCAAAATTAACTGTCCATCTACAGAAGAATAGATGCATGACTGTGGATTATACATGCACTATAAATTTCTACAGAGTTCAAACGAATAACCTACGATTCTATACAACCATGGGTGGATCTAAAAAATATAAAATTGGGGAATTCCCTGGCGGTCCAGTGGTAAGGACTTGCGCTTTCACTGCCAAGGGCCTAGGTTCAATCCCTGGTTGGGGAACTAATATCCCACAAACTACGCAGTGTGGCCAAAAAATAAATAAATTAAAAAAATTAAATTGAGCCAAAAAAGAGCAAGTTTTAAAAGGATACAGTATGGTACCTATTTATATAAACGTAAAAACATATAACAAGGACTTCCCTGGTGGCGCAGTGGTTGAGAATCTGCCTGCCGATGCAGGGGACAGGAGTTCGTGCCCTGGTCCGGGAAGATCCCACATGCCGCGAGCGGCTAGGCCCGTGAGACATGGCCACTGAGCCTGCGTGTCCGGAGCCATATAACAATATATTTTGTAAAGAGGTACACAATGTACATCATAAATTTTTTTAAAATGGAAATGACAAATAATATATGCAGTATAATGGCTACCTTCTGGAAGGTGGGGACCGTATGGACCATATTCTTTGGTTCCCTAAGATAAAATTTGAATTAATAACACAATTTTAATAAAAATTCTTTAATCACTTTGATATTTGAAGCATCTCCACAAATTACCATAGGCTCAAGAACAAGTAAAATTTCAACAGCTTAGCAAAGAAAAAATAAATATGTCATATAAAAACTTAAGTGATCTAGCCAAGGATATATTCAGAAGTGAACATTTTCACATGTTTTGAAAATTTAAAAAAAGAAATGAATCAAGCATTCAGTTCAAAAAGATAGAAACAAAAGAAAAATTAATTTAAGTAATCCAAGTGGAGATTTTATATATGTACATACATATAAGATAGATAATTAAAAATAGGACAGAATTAAAAAAGGAATGACAATCAAATTGATAAGTATACACAAAAACTAGTATTTAAAAATGAACCAAACCAATGGAAAATCTGAAAAAGAATATATAAACTCAGTTTGAAATTAGAGATGATTTAACAATAAATGAAGAGTAGATAAAATCATAAGAGATTTTATGCTTATTAAAGCCTACAATTTTAACATTTCAATGGCATGAATAGCTTTTTGAAGAAAAAGTATTAAAATTAATTCAAGATATAGAAAACCTTTCTAATATAATCATTAGAAAGAAATTTAAAAACATGCCGATTATCTAAAATTATATGCTCCAGAGTCACAAAGTCTTTAAAAATCATGTATTTAAAATTTAAAGGATTAGTTCATTTCAACAGTCTGTTCTTTGCTCCAGAGCATTGAAAACCTGTGTGCTTTGTGTCCTTCATGTGCCCCTCTGGGTCAACTCCTGTTCTCCACCCTTCCCTCTGTACCAGACCACTACATCAAAAGACTCCATGCCCTCTGCTTTTGAATTGAGCCCAGCCAAATTGGAAACCCTGCAGGAGACCGGAAGGAGGGAGGAAAGGAAGCGTGCACTATTTATTCCCTTGGCTCCCTACCTGAGTAGTTACCTGTTTGAGAACTGAAATGCAGCTCACAAGTTTTCTCAAGGTGACCATTTTCAAGTTATTCTCTCATTCCAGGTCTGGTAACCACTCCTACCTATGATCTAGGTGTGTTAGATTTTTGCCTTCACATCTAGCAGCCTTAAGGTACTGCAGCATAGTGTGTGGTTTTCTTCTACTCCCTGCTCACCTCTCTCATAACTTTATTAATCTTCTTTGGAATTACCTTAATGTGGCCATATGCTGTTTGTTTCTTACTGGTACTTTGGGGTTTTTTTTGTTTTTTTTTTAACATTTTTATTGGAGTATAATTGCTTTACAATGGTGCGTTAGTTTCTGCTTTATAACAAAGTGAATCAGTTACACATATACATATATCCCCATATCTCTTCCGTCTTGTGTCTCCTTCCCTCCCACCCTCTCTATCCCACCCTTTTGGCTGGTCACAAATCACCAAACTGATCTCCCTGTGCTATGCAACTGTTTCCCACTAGCTATCTATTTTACATTTGGTAGTGTATATATGTCCATATATACACTACCACTCTCTCACTTTGTCCCACCTAACCCTTCGCCCTCCCCATGTCCTGAAGCCCATTCTCTAGTAGGTCTGCGTCTTTATTCCCGTCTTGCCCCGAGGTTCTTTGTGACCTTTTTTTTTTTTTAGATTCTATAGATATGTGTTAGCATCCGGTATTTGTTTTTCTCTTTCTGACTTACTTCACTCTGTATGACAGACTCTAGGTCCATCCACCTCACTACAAATAACTCAATTTCATTTCTTATTATGGCTGAGTAATATTCCACTGTGTATATGTGCCACATCTTCTTTATCCATTCATCTGTCGATGGACACTTAGGTGGCTTCCATGTCCAGGCTATTGTAAATAGAGCTGCAATGAACATTGTGGTACATGACTCTTTTTGAATTATGGTTTTCTCAGGGTAAATGCCCAGTAGTGGGATTGCTGGGTCGTATGGTAGTTCTATTTTTGGTTATTTAAGGAACCACCGTACTGTTCTCCATAGTGGCTGTATCAATTTACATTCCCACCAACAGTGTATGAGGGTTCCCTTTTCTCCACACCCTCTCCAGCATTTATTTGTAGATTTTTTGATGATGGCCATTCTGACCAGGGTGAGATGATATCACATTGTAGTTTTGATCTGCATTTCTCTAATGATTAATGATGTTGAGCATTCTTTCATGTGTTTGTTGGCAATCTGTATGTCTTCTTTGGAGAAATGTCTATTTAGGTCTTCTGCCCATTTTTGGATTGGGTTGTTTGTTTTTTTGATATTGAGCTGCATGAGCTGCTTGTAAAGTTTGGAGATTAATCCTTTATCAGTTGCTTCATTTGCAAATATTTTCTCCCATTCTGAGGGTTGTGTTTTCATCTTGTTCATGGTTTCCTTTGCTGTGCAAAAGCTTTTAAGTTTCATTAGGTGCCATTTGTTTATTTTTGTTTTTATTTCCATTTCTCTAAGAAGTGAGTCAAAAAGGACCTTGCTGTGATTTATGTCCTAGAGTGTTCTTCCTATGTTTTCCTCCAAGAGTTTGATAGTGTCTGACCTTACATTTAGGTCTTTAATCCATTTTGAGTTTATTTTTGTGTATGGTGTTAGGGAGTGTTATAATTTCATTCTTTTACATGTAGCTGTCCAGTTTTCCCAGCACCACTTATTGAAGAGGCTGTCTTTTCTCCATTGTATATTCTTGCCTCCTTTATCAAAGATAAGGTGACCATATGTGTGTGGGTTTATCTCTGGGCTTTCTATCCTGTTCCATTGATCTATATTTCTGTTTTTGTGCCCGTACCATACTGTCTTGATTACTGTAGCTTTGTAGTATAGTCTGAAGTCAGGGAGCCTGATTCCTCCACCTCCGTTTTTCGTTCTCAAGATTGCTTTGGCTATCCGGGGTCTTTTGTGTTTCCATACAAATTGTGAAGTTTTTTGTTCTAGTTCTGTGAAAAATGCCATTGGTAGTTTGATAGGGATTGTATTGAATCTGTAGATTGCTTTGGGTAGTATACTCATTTTCACAATGTTGATTCTTCCAATCCAAGAACATGGTATATCTCTCCATCTATTTGTATCTGTTTTTGTTTTTTTTTTTTTTTTTTTTTTGCGGTACGTTGACCTCACTGTTGTGGCCTCTCCCATTGCGGAGCACAGGCTCCGGACGCACAGGCCAGCGGCCATGTCTCATGGGCCCAGCCGCTCCGCGGCATGTGGGATCTTCCCGGACCGGGGCACAAACCCGTGTCCCCGCATCGGCAGGCGGACTCTCAACCACTGCGCCACCTGGGAAGCCCTATTTGTATCATCTTTAATTTCTTTCATTAGTGTCTTATAAGTGACAAACCCACAGCCAACATCATCCTCAGTGGTGAAGAACTGAAACCATTTCCACTAAGATCAGGAACAAGACAAGTTTGCCCAGTCTCACCACTATTATTCAACATAGTTTCGGAAGTTTTAGCCACAGCAGTCAGAGAAGAAAAAGAAATAAACGGAATCCAAATCAGAAAAGAAGTAGTAAAACTGTCACTGTTTGCAGATGACATGATAGTATACATAGAGAATCCTAAAGATGGTACCAGAAAACTACTAGAGGTAATCAATGAATTTGGTAAAGTAGCAGGATACAAAGTTAATGCACAGAAATCCCTTGCATTCTTATACACTAACGATGAAAAATCTGAAAGTGAAATTAAGAAAACACTCCCATTTACCATTGCAACAAAATGACCCAAATACCTAGGAATAAACCTACCTAAGGAGACAAAAGACTTTACTGGTGCTTTGATTGAAACAATAAGCAAATCATTTAATAAAGTACCACATATGATACCAAAACCTGAAAAAGATAGTGCACAAGAGAATTACAAACTAATCTCACCTTTCACTAGGAAGGAAATTCTAAATGAAATAATAATAAATTGAAATACTCCATCATGATGGAAAACACTTCACCATGCGTAAGTAGTTTCTATTTTAAAAATGCAAAGAGGTTTTGATATTAATATATTTATTTCATATCAGTAATTTAAATAATAAAAAACATTATTTACAGATACCAAAAAGGTATTTCATAAAGTCTAATGTATTTATGATAGAAAACAGTCAATACTTAAAAATAATTAATAAAAAATTTGTCTTAAACTAAGAGCTATATCATTCTTAATAATGAAGCCAAAGATCTTTTCTTACCAGTAAATTATTTTTTATACCACATTATTTAATAGTATTCCAGAGGGTCAATGTAATTAGACATGAAACAGTGAAAACCAGAATATTTTGAAAGACTGAGACAAATTATCATTATTTGCAGATGACATAATTTTTTAGATGTAGCTATCGTAGAATTAAGAAATCTCATTGAAGTGACTAGATTCAAGAAGATTATCCAAAAGCAATAATTATTAATATGACCATTTAAATGAAACAGTCGCTAATTTCATTCACAATTGTAACAGAAGAAATTATAATAGTAGGAATTAACTTAAGAAATGTAAAGAAATATAAAGAAAACCTTAACATTTTACTGCTGTATATGTAAGAATTCTTGAATGGATAGAGAGACATATCATAATACTTGATGAGAAGAGTATATCACGATGATTAACATCGTGGGTTTAGATTCAGACTGGCCCAGGCTTGGATTCTGGTTCCTCCACTTGCTAGCTGCCTAAAATTTCTAAGATTTAGTTTCACTATCTGTAACTTAGGAATAACAATGATACTTTCTAGGGTTCATACGAGTATATTAAGTCACAAAGTTTTATAAGGCTCTTACCACAGTATCTTGAAAGTTATAAGAGCTTGAAAATGTCAGAATGTCTGGTAATTTTCCCAAATTCCGTAATAGGTTTAACAGACTCCCAATCAAATTAAAAAGTAATTTTTAGGGGCAGCTGACAGAAATTTTGATGTTAATCTAGAAGAAAATAATGAGGTAAGAATGGTCAAAACCTTTTTGACAAAGAAGAGCTATGACAGTGTCCTAAAGTGACATGTTTGAAAATATGCAATAAGGACTTAAGGGAAGGAAAACAGAAAAATGGCAACATGCATAAGTATATGTGAGGACTTAATATCTCCTAAAGAGGGTCCATCAATTAATGGTAGAGACAAATATATTCATCCAAATGGCACTGGCACTCTTCTCAGAGAAAAAAAATCAGTTTAATAACAATTTCACACAAATTGGCAAAATAAAATCCAGATAGTTTTAAAAGTTTAAAGATGTATCATCACACCATCAAATCACAGGGGAAAATATGTGTAATTTGATTTAAATTCCTGTTGAAGTGTGCCTTGCTGTACATTGATTGATAAATGTAATTTAACTTTATTGACGGATTATTTCAGTTCTCCAGGTCTTAAAAAAACCTTCTTCTGTCTTTATAGAACAAATTTGTTTGCTTGGGCACTTCCTGTGATTGCTCCATTTTTAAAATTTAATTTTAAATTTGGATACATTCTACTCCAAGTTTTCTACAGTAGCTGTATGTTCACGTGTGAAGTCATTACTATTTTGTGTTTTAGACCAGTGACCTCCATTCTTCCAGGCAGATAGTAAGATCTGGCTTTGATTCACATTTAAAATCTTGATATTAGGACTAACAAAGTATATACTCACGTAAAAAGTGAGTTTGGCAGATCAGAGGGTTTTTTCCCATCTCCATATTTCACAGACTTTAAAATTGGACCTTATAACTGTTTTGCCCCCATTCTTAGAGTAGTCTACTTAGTTAACGAGAGTACTTTTTTTTTTTTTCCCACGTAGAGGCTGTCTCACAAGCAGTAGGAAGAAGGGTTTTCTTCCTTAAGGAAATTATCTGCTATTTCTTTCATGCTACATAGATTGGCTGTGCTTTACTACAGGACAACTAGGTCTTCCTACAGAGTTTTGTTAAGATGATGCAATCCATTTCTCTATCTAGAATGCTCCATTTCACTCTCACTAAGGTTTCTTTTCCTGGCTGAGAGGTGACATTTCATAACCTTTCCCCCTTTAATTCTTAAAGTGGCAGAAGCTTGGGGACAGTCTGGAAAGTAGCATCTGGCACATTTTATTTCCACCATAAAGTAACTAATGAAATGCTGGACCGAAAATATAACTCTAGTGCCTATAACAAATGGGGCATGGTCCCACTGTGCTTGGTACTGGTCAAAATACATCAAGTTATCTTGTGTTTGACCCTGGATACCTTTGGTTTGTAGGAAACTTGAAAAATTAGAATGTCAGTGGAAGAAATGAGGATCATGAAGTGTCTAGAGAGCATAGAACCCAAAGTATAGATGAAGGAACTAGAGAAATATAGCCTAGAAAATGGAAGGCTTGGGTTAGGTAGTTAAAGGGCAGTAATATTATAAAATGATATATTGAAGAGAACACTGGACTTGAATTAATGTGAGTTGGGTTCTGTAGTGGCTTTGCCATTGAATACCCCTGTGGCCCTGGGGAAAGCACTTGCTGTCTCAGGGCCTTGGTATCTCCTACAAGTTGAGGGTATTGGATGAGATCACCTCTGCATTTTTCTAATACTATCATTTCATTATCTTTTCATAATACTGGAATCTACCCATGATTTTTCAACATCATTTTTTAGAAATGTAAATCTCTTTCTTTTTAAATAGTGTTTACCGGGAACCCCATTATGTAAAAACAAAGACAAAAAAACAGAGCTTGTCTGATTGAATCATTGACAAAGTCCTCGAGCCCTATCTCTGTGTGGCACTACCCCTGACACTCTTCTTGGGTAGCATTGCAGACACTTCTACAGACCTTCTCTATGGAGAACACAGAATAAATACACAGAAAAATTGGATTAAAGATTGACATCGACTTTATAGGCTGAATGATGTGAAATCATCGATTTTGTGCCTCCACAATGGTCGAATAAATTTCATGTGGTTCCTCCTAAAACAGAGTCTGAGTGGGGTTAGAACCTTCCTCTTTCTGATCTTTGTGTCTGTCTGCTAAAAAATTTAGGATTTGAGGCCTACATAGTTGCTTGTTGTAGAGAAAGGAGAATTCCAGAAACTTCATACCCTTCATTAAAAAATCTTATTCCCACTTAAGGTGGGAAAAATTCATCTTGTGATAGCAGTGGGAAAAATGTATGTTTATAGTAGAGAGTCTTCAGTAATGTCTATAATTATAATAAACTTTCTTTAATGGGTTTGTAATAAATTGAGAAATTTTCACAGGGGGAAATAGTTTAAACCCTTAAGTTATATTTTTCATGGTTTTCTGAATACAGAAACAGATCTTAATAATATTCACTACTAATAAAAATATCTGTATATATGCATTTTACTTTGTATATAATTTAATCAATTTCATAGCAGGATGTTTGTATTTAAGAAATATCCAAAGCCTCTTCAAAAACACTGAGATTTGTATCAATGGTTGAGTTCTTTTAAATCTCTTTTTAGGAGGATTTTTTTTTTCTGTTTTACTTTATTTTTTGAACTGAAGTATAATTGACTTAAAATATATTAGTTTCAGGTATACAACATGGTAATTTAATAGTTTTATAAATTATGAAATGATCACCATGGTAAATCTGTTTTAACCAGTTGAAGGAATACAAACCAAGCTCCAGAGGATAAAATAGCATCTTATTTCATGAAAAGTCTACAGTTTAGAACAGTTAATGTTGTTGACGTGACTTCAAACCAACCTTTTGGTGAAGAGAAAAATGTTGACAAAAGTTATAATATGCTAAAATGAAAATGAACTTCAAATAGAATGCTAATTATTAAAATAACTGGACTGGAAAAGACTGTTAGCTGAAAGAGTAGTTAATTTTTCAGAAAGTACCACGGAATAAACTTACATTCACAAGTTAGGCAGAAAAAATAATAACACCAAATATATGAAACCCTTTTGGTTTTAATGTATTACTTTCTGAGCATGTAGATAGATGAGTAGGAAGGTGACTTTAATACAGATACACTTGAGACTTTAATTCATTAGCAATCCAAGAGTGAATAATAAGTACTTCAAATAAGCTGCACTTTCATATCTGCTTGCTATTGAAATTTTAATTAACTATAGAACCAATTATAAGATTTTGTATAAAATGTTGCAGGATTAATTTGTGAAATGGAAATTAAAGCACTCAAGCAGTATTCCTACTAGGCTTCCTGTAGAAAGATGTTCCTTCAGTTTTTTTAATCATAATATGAATAATGTGTAAGTGTTTAGGTTTGAAAAATAAACCTCTTTCTTTTTGACTTGTATGTTTTGTATATATAACAATTTTAAAAATATAAAATTATATATCACCTAATTTAGATAAATCATTAGTCAAAGAGGGACTTTCTTCTACCTTGTAGGCTCTAAATGAATTAATGGCTTCCTTTATATGGCAGTCAGTGAAATACTCAGAAGTCTGTGAAGCAGACAGCAAACTGAAGAATTTTTCAATGAAGTGCCTTTTATTTTCCTGTCAAAAATATTAAGTCATAAAAAGATATTGTTTGTACTGGGTTTTCATCCCTACAATGGGACAGTTTACTTTCCTGGAGTTCTTTCAAATGATTGAACATGAAGGTGTTCCCTCTGCTCTGCCCTAGTAGGCTTCCTCTTAACCCCCATCCCCTACCCCATCCCAGCCCTATCTTAAGAGGCAAACTCTGTGAAACAGGTTGTCACAACTTACCTGGGACTGAGGTGACTCTCTTTAATACACCTGAGATGATTGGGGGTAATGGCCCCCAATTACAACTTTTTCTTTTTCTGTTTGTGACATAAAGAAGTGAACTCTTTATGTTCTTCTATAGAAATATTATGAAGAAGCAAGTATGCAAAATCTCTCGTGACACAGTAGGACATGAACACTTGGCAAGATATCGCATGCTTTTGTTCATTTCCTTATTAGCTTTCTATTTCTAGTGGTCTAAAACTAGATTGCACAGGCCTTATGATGGCAGTCTTCCAACTGGGCTGTGAATACTTTTGGGAGTTTGCAAAGAAAGTTAAGGGAATTATTTTCTGGTTCTTCAATTTCTGTGTATACTTTTCTTAAAACATATCTACTGAGAACTCTCCTGCATGTTCAAGCAGATTCTCTTTTGCCACCTATTTTTCTTTCTTTCTTTTTTTTTTTAAACATCTTTATTGGAGTATAATTGCTTTATAATGGTGTGTTATTTTCTGCTTTATAACAAAGTGAATCAGCTATACATATACATATATCCACATATCTCCTCCCTCCTGCGTCTCTCTCCCACCCTCCTTATCCCACCCCTCTAGGTAGTCACAAAGCTCCGAATTGATCTCCCTGTGCTATGTGGCTGCTTCCTACTAGCTATCTATTTTACATTTGCCACCTATTTTTCTTAATAGTTTTACCTCCATTCCATAAAACAAAGGCACACCCCTTGCCCAAATCTTGCTATGGAACATGATATCAGGGTGTAAAAAGTTCTAGGGCAATAAGCAAAAAGACATTTGAACGTTGGTTGAAGGTTGCCATGTTCAGAATCCAGATAGGTTGTAGAGAGGAATCAAGGAGTGACTTTGCCTCTTCTATGGCCTCCAGTGCCGTAGAAGCACTGATCTGGAGAGAACGCCTTGAGCACAAAGTTTTCTGTTTAAAGGTAACTGATTCTTTTCAGCCATTTCCAATAGTCATCCTCAAGTTACGTCATTAGCTCAGAATGAAGAGCGAAAGGATTAAAAATTCTTTTGCATGTAACTGGAAATCATTCTGACACTGCCTAATTTCTTAAGGCACAGGATGAAAACTGTAAAAGTACATTTTATGTGCTTTCTTTTAGACTGGAATTCACTATTTGCTAATATGGTTAAACTTATTTTCTCAAATCATTTCATAAAATATTTATTCTGATTTCAGTCAGCCTAATCTTTCTCATCTATAAAATAATATTTTCTACTTCCTATTAGCAAGAAATACAACGGTATGCTAATTTTTGGACTAAGTAATTTTTAGCAGTGCATATCATTTTTTTCATAAAATACATGGGGCATTTTTATTCTGGATTGATTATATTTTATACATAGTTCTTATTTAATTATACACTAACACTGAACATCAGAGATTAAAACATGCAAGTATACATTTACCAAAGGAGTACTATGCTGATATACTCCTCACTTCATAAATAACTTGTAATTTTACACATAACAGTCTTGCAAATAAAGAAATAAAAATGGTATTTTATCATACTTTCAACTTATTAGAATATGGATAAATTAAATTTTATTAGACATGAAAAATTTTAGTCTTAATGACTGTTTTTAGTAATCTGTGTTACAAGATCTGATTTCCAATTTGTTTCACAGTGATTTTTATATTTCTAAAAGTATGTATTAACACTTCTATTGAAAGTAAAACTTGAAGTCCAGTGTTTTTCTGATCTGGCCGATTGGTTTGATAATGTGGGTTGGTTTTGCTAATTAGGTTGTGTGCTGGATGTTTTCCACTAATTACATGAGTTAACTCTGCATCTCCCGGACTTTGATAAGATAAAAATGTACTGTTAAAAAAGATTTTTACATTAACATAGGTGTATTGAATTTAATACTTTATTTTTCTCCTCCCTGTCTGAGAATAGTGGATAAATAAAAATGTCTTTAAGTGACAGAGTTGCAGGCATAAGGCAAGTCATTGGATGAGTCTTGGTTAAAGCCTTTGTTCTCTTCAAGAAACAGAGAATGCCAGGGCCTGTAATAAAGCCCTTTGCACATAAGTTGGTTTCTAATTCTTTGCTCTCAATACAATAAAAGGGCTACCTAACAAGTTTGTGAATGGATACCTCATTAGCAATAATTTTTGATAACAGATTACGGTGTGATTTTTAGTATAAAGTTCAGAGGAATTTAAAGAACAGAGTGACATTGTTATAAGAAAACTCTTTATTAATATCCACTTATTTATCTAATTTGCTCATTGCTTATATCTATGAAATAAAAAGAAAAATTGATTTGATGCTGAACCTTTCTCTTTCTAGCAATTAATAATATTCATTCATAGATATATAAGCTAAATGCAAATAAATTAGCTTGATCTATACATTATGAGGTACATCTTCAATAAGTTTTATTTTATATTTAATAATCAGTTACCAATTTGTAATATATTTATGTTGAACAAATGTTTATAGAAGAAAAAACCATTTTTAAACTTAGACCCTATAGGCACAAGAAAAAATTACATACATATTTTTGAGCACAGATGTATTATACGTTCTAGCATAAAAGACTTGTAACTCCAGTAAAAACCTTTCCAGCATAAAACTATATTACATTAGCATAAAATATGTTGGTGAAACGAAATGGAAAAGTTCAAGGAGATAAAGGAACTATATAAACTAAAGTGTTCACTTATTTTTTAAATAGATAAATCTAGGGTATTTAGATTCTACTGGATACTTTCTAAAACCTGATATAAGAAAAGAGAAAAAACTTAATATGAATATTTTATTTCAAGATGTCAATATTTATAATATGTCTGAAATTATATGCAATTTAAACTTTTTATGAAAAATCTTAAGGGTAACTTGTAAATGTACAAGTGGATATACGGTTTCCCAAAATTATTTTGAGCATTTAAGGGTTTGTCAGCTGAAGACCTCTGCTCATCAAGGGACCATGCTCTCTCTCTCTCTTTTTTAAAATTACTTGGAGTATAGTTGATTTACAATGTTGTGTTAGTTTCTGCTGTACAGCAAAGTGAATCAATTATACATATACACCACTCTTCTTTAGATTCTATTCCTGTATAGGTCATTACAGAGTAATTGAGTAGAGTTCCCTGTGCTATACAGTAGGTCCTTGTAAGTTTCAATCCCAATCTCCCAATTTATCCCTACCTTGCTTTCCCCCTTGGTAACCATAAGTTTGTTTTCTACATCTCTGACTCTGTTTTGTAAATAGGTTCATTTGCACCATTTTTTTAGATTACACATATAAGTGATGTCATATGATATTTGTCTGACTTCACTCAGTATGACAATCTCTAGGTCCATCCATGTTGCTGCAAATGGCATTATTTTGTTCTTTTTTATGGCTGAGTAATATTCCATTGTATATATGTACCACATCTTCTTTATCCATTCCTCTGTCAGTGGACATTTAGGTTGCTTCCATGTCCTGGCTATTGTCAGTAGTGCTGCAATGAACATTGGGGTTCAGGGACCATGCTCTCTTGATGACAACTTTAAAGTCTGTCTTTTTGTCCATTGTAGGAACTACTCTCCCTGTCTAGTGGCCAAGCCTCTTTACCTCCAAGCGGGAACTGTACAATGGCCTCGGGAATTTCCCTGCATCAAGCATCGCATGCTTGGTTTAACATGCAAGGCGATTCAATCTAAACAGCACCGCCCCCCTTTCCCCGCCCTGCCTCACTGCAATCCACTCTGGTCCCAAACACAACTCTCCATTCCTTCCACATCAGACTTCCCAGTATCTCTCTGACAACATCATGTCTTTTCATACTGTGGTGACTTTGTATAGTATGTTTCTTGTGCCTGTGGTCATCTCACTGTTCAAGGCAAAAACCCAGAACAAGTAATGCGATTGAATTTATCCAGTATATTGCAATAGAGGGAGAACCCTAGATCTGAGGATCAGAGTGTCTCAGCAGGGTGGTTTTTTAGATTATATAAGGAAGAATTGACAAGTTGCAGGTGGAATGATTTTACAGTTTTTGTCCTAAGAGGGAGCCTCTGTCAGTTAGGCGAACAGGAAATGTTTATTTCCTTGTCAAGCTAGTTTTGTGGGCACAAACAGTTCAGCTAATCATTTATGAGACAAAGAATGAGAATTCTGAGGGTTGGTATCTGGCCTTATATGTGAACAAGGGAGTCAACTGAGAGTCTCATGGGGGTCTGGAGAAAGAAGAGGGTGATCTAAGTCGTGTGGGGAGGTAGGTCTTCGCAGGAAGCCCTTCCTTGGAACACAATAGGGTGGGGTTTTTGGAAAACAAAAGGTTGGGAGGATTAACTGTCTCTATTTTCTAGGACCATAGAGTTTAGGTAAAATCAACACTGTCACCACCTCTCCTAATAAACTCTTGTTAAACCACTCAGACTCAGTTAGTTCTTCCTTTGTCAAGCTGTCAGAGTCAGGTTCCCAGGAAGCAAACTCTGAGATAGAGATTTGCTTGCAGGATGTTTGCTGGGGAGTCCTCTTGAAATCAACACCTGCGGGGAGTAGGCAAGGAAAGCAGTTATGGTTGGAGCAAGTTCGGCAAACCAAATCGAGCTCACAGCCTGTTTGTATATGACCCTGAGTTAAGTAAGAATGGTTCTTATATTTCTAAAGGTTAAAAAAAAAAAAAAAAGAGTACCCGATAGAGGTTGACCTTCTGTGGCTTGCAAAGCCTAAAGCATCTATGATCCAGCCTTTTCAGAAAAAGTTTGCTTACTCCTGGGTTAGGAAGGGTAAATGAACTGCAGATGCCGTCATAACAAAGGCCGTACCTAGCCAGTCTTACAGGGCGCTCAGAAGCTGGTTAACTGCAGAGTTGTCCTGAATTAGTGCGAGGGGGTGGGGACTCCCAGCACCAATCAGTCTTGGGCAAGGAGCATCCTGGTCAGGGCGATGGCAACATCCACTATGCAAGTGTTCCTGAACTTCTCCCTGGAGAGTTTATGACTACTTATTATGTAATCAGTTCTTCACATGCCAACATCTCTTACTCAGCTGGGACTTACTCAGGAACAGGAATAGTGTCCTATTTCCTTTTGTGCTTCTGGTGTCTAACACAGGGTTTGGCACAAAGAATGGGCTCAATAAATACGAACTGAATGAAGAAATAGTCTTGCTTTTCATAAGACTGAAAAGTAGAAAATATGCTGTCTAGGAGTTCATACAAGAAGTCATTGGAAGGACCCTTTAAAAGTTATATTTCTTTAAGGAACCTCCATACTGTTCTCCGTAGTGGCTGTATCAATTTACATTCCCACCAACAGTGCAAGAGGGTTCCCTTTTCTCCACACCCTTTCCAGCCAGTATTAATTGTTTTAATAGAACTACCATATGACCCAGCAATCCCACTACTGGACATTTACTCTGAGAAAACCATAATTCAAAAAGAGTCATGTACCACAGTGTTCACTGCAGCTCTATTTACAATAGCCAGGACATGGGAGCAACCTAAGTGTCCACAAATAGATGAATGGATAAAGAAGATGTGGCACATATATACAATGGAATATTACTCAGCCATAAAAAGAAATGAAATTGAGTTATTTGCACTGAGGTGGATGGACCTAGAGTCTGTCATAGAGAGTGAAGTAAGTCAGAAAGAGAAAAACAAATACCGTATGTTTATATGGAGTCTTAAAAAAAAAATGGTACTGTTGAACCTAGTTGCAGGGCAGGAGTAAAGAGGTAGACATAGAGAATGGACCTGAGGACATGGGGTGGGAGGGGAAGGCTGGGGTAAAGTGAGAGAGTAGCATCGACATATATACACTACCGAATGTAAAATAGTTGACTGGTGGGAAGTGGCACCATAGCACAGGGAGATGGGCTCGGTGCTTTGTGACCACCTAGAGGGGTGGGATAGGGAGGGCGGGAGGGAGTCTCAAGAGGCAGGGGATATGGGAACGTGTATGCATATGGCTGATTCGCTTTGCTGTGCAACAGAAACTAACATAGTATTGTGAAGAATTATACTCCAATAAAGATCTATTAAAAAAAAAGTCCTATTTCTTGAAAGCCAGACCTTAGTGTATGTTCATGAAGTGGATATGCATGGATTCATGACACTTGAATGCAAGAAAAGTCGAATGTCCAATTTCAATCTTATAGTTGGGTTTGGGAGTAATTCCTCCTCTGCTTGCAGAAGCAGCCCTCTCCGTGTTCCTGATGTTTCCTGCTTGTGGCAGAAATAGTGTGATATCTCTGCCAGACCTTCGTTAGCTTCACTTGTCCCTGCCTTCTAAGCACAAAATTCACCATCTCCTGTCACTTGGGAGTAAGCCAACTTATTCGCTTCCACTGGATCCGAATCAGAAAAAAAATAAAACAAAACAAAACAACCTGTTAATTCTAGGACAAAGGATTCCAGAATTCAAAACTCTGCTTCCCACAGAATAAAAATAAAAGAACTCTGCTTTTTATTTTTGGGGTCTGTCGGAGCAAAGGGAGAGATACTAATTTCTCAATAACTTTCTCTGTTAAAATTATTATCTCCAAATGGTAGGAAAGCCAAGATTTCATCATTAAATAATAGTAACTATCACTCTTTATAAGGATGCTTATTATTTGACATACAGTTATTTCTCTGTTTCTCTAGCACTGCACCATCAAGATTTTGAGCTCCTGGAGGGCAGGGACCATATTGCCTTTCAAATTCAAGAGTTCTGGGACAGGCGTGTTTTCAGGACAATGACCCATAGTCTAACATTATAGGTATGGCTTATACTTTGTTTCACCAATGGCAGATGAATTCAGTGTGATTTAGATATTCTCATGTTCTGTACACCTTTGGAAGGGGTTTACTGTTGGCATCAGAGGAAGCTTCTCCATGGTCGCTTTCCCAGGAGAAAGCTAATAGGGTGGGAAGGCAGAAGAGGGGCATAGTTTTATTTGATGGATAGCATGCACAGATTTCTAACTCGGGATTTAGAGAGATGGCGATGACAGAGGGATTGCAAGGGAGTTTCTTGCATTCTACTGACTCCATGAGGTATCTTCTCACCATAGCCATTCCAAACACCTTTTGGCTTCAGTGCATAAGAGCCATATTTTAATAATACAATTAAAAAGTTATTGTACATATTTTGAGTTTGGCTCTAGGGTTGCCCATAATATTTTCAATTGCTACCGTGTTAACTGTAAAAATGCACTGTATTCCCCCGAATCATGTATCTTGGGGTAGATGTAAATTGCCTGTGTCTAATATCAAGTCTTGTGCTGTCTGTTCTTTGTGCCAGAAACTCCAGGGCATCCAAAGAATACGTGTGGTTGCGTGGGGAGAGCATCAAAGCGTCTCCAATACCTATTTGAAAAGCGTCACCTCTTTTTCTGTTATAATGTCATTTCCCAGAAAAATATCACTAATAATTTTACAGCTAAATTCCTTCGAATGCAGCACTCTGCTTAAAGATAAATGGATTTTATCTTTGTGGTTTTGCTTTTTCTAACATATTCATTGAACTCTAATAAGTAAAAAATTTTAAATGAATAGTTCAGCCACTTCTTTCTGCTAATTTTCTTCACCGTCAGGAAGCTACATGAGGCAACAAGATGGAGGTGAATAAAATTGAGGATCAGAATGAGGGAAACTGGAGAAGCAGGTAATTTATGTCCTCGACAAAGCACTTCCATTACGCAGAAAACTGTTACAGTTTTGTGCCAGGCACAGTAAAGCTGTGCTCTATCTTTATGATCAGACTTTTATAATCTTTTGACCTGGCAAGAAGTACCCTGACTTTGTAATTTTCTTGTTAGAACCCTATATCTCTTACAAGTCCTGGCCTCTTTTGATCTTTCCTAAACAATGGTACCCGTGGCAGTCTATGGAGCCAAACTCACCTTTTCCTATCATCCCCTAGACAAAAACAGAGATGGACTTTCTTTTCCAACCCTGGTTCATACTTATCTTGAGGAATTCAACCTCAGACACATGAATGGCATTTCTGACTTTGTTCAGGGCACAGCCTTCCCCTGTCCTTGGCCTCAGTCTTACTACTGCAGACTTTTCACAGTTATGTGTGCTGGAGACAAAGTGTAGTGCCTTCTAATCCCTGAGGAGTGAGAGGCGGTGAGGGAAATTTGGCAGGAGGTATTTCAGTTCATCTTTGGGGGCTTTAAGTTCATGCTGCTTCTAAATAAGTACAATTCTTTTTACTTCTGTTTATTTTCTCTTTACTTGCCTCTTTTTGTGCTTGTAGTTGTTTATTTGTGGTTTGTTTATTATTACTTTTTAATTTGTTTCCTGCACAGGAAATCATTCTAATACATATAATGTGTGTTTTAAAAAAATGTGTTCTTGAAAAGTGTGTATTATTTGGAGCCTCTGTTTAATTTCTGCATTTGTTATGATACAAATCACATTGTATCTTACTCTGTGTTATCCAGCAGTTTGCTTTTACCATCCACCCATATTGTTCTGTGTACATTTGCTCCATACTTCCAGCCATTCATGGTACTCCTTGGTGTGCATTTACCACAATTAACTTTTAATCCGTCAGTGGTGGACTTCTAAATTGAGATTAGCTTCCTGCTGAGACAAACAACACCACAGTGAACATCCTTGTACATGCTTCCTTCCAGACAAGTGTGAGAAATTTGGAAGGAAATACACCTAGGAATGGAATTGCTAAGACATATGGTATGCATACGTCTAATTTGACTAAATAGTCCAGACTGCTCTTGAGAACAGCAGCTTTTGTTTAATCTCCCACCAGCAATAATGTAGGAGAGTTCCTACACACACACACACACACACACACACACACAGGCATATACACACATGTACATGCACATATGGACTTGCACCCTTGTACACATACACATCTTTACCAGAATTTACTTAAACCAACTTCTAATTTTTTTGCCTTTTTTTAATAGCTGTAACATAAAACTAATGGTGGTTTTAATTTACATTTCTTTGATTGTTGCATGTTTTTCTTCATATTTGTTTTGGATTTCCTGTACTGTAGATTGCCTGTTTTTATACTTTGCCCATTTTTTAATTAGGATTGCTGTCTTCTGGCTGACGTAAGCAGCTTCTTCTGTCAAACTGAGTGTATTAGCAGAGAAGGATAAGATTTACTTCTCTTCTTTATAGCTTCCCACTCAAGACCTGTGTAATTTTACCATTCATCAACCACGTGAAGATAATTTTTAAAGATCTGTTAAAATTATGAGCATTAATGTTAAGTTGATTTATTAAGAAGTTGTACAGTTGTTTCTTCTTCTTCTTCTTTTTTTTTTTTGATCCTATCCACTTGTAGGCAACTTGGCAATATAAATAGGAATGGAGCTGTTAAGACTTTCTTTGTTAGGACAAGTTCCTTCAATTATCAGAAGGTAAAAGGAAAATAAAATTTGCGTCTGATCCCACTTCTGCATAATGAACAGCTGATCATCTGCTCCACTGTGATAGGAATGGAAGTGGGTCTTTCCAAGCATCCTCTCTGAAATTAGGTGTTGCTCAAGCTCATCCTTTGGATCCAGCCCCTCATATATACTCCTTCTAATTTCTGTCTTATGGACTTAGGAATAATAGGGAAAATAGAACAAAATGTGAAAATAACCTGGACCAGGACTATAGTGTTAATTAATGCTGCATGATTTTGAAAAAGGCGCTCAAATTCTCAGGGCCTCATTTCAGTTTCCCAATCTATAAAGGAAGAAATAAAGCCATATGATGGTAACAGTCTCTTAGCCAAAAACCAAAAACAAAGTCAAAAATATTATTGAACTCTTCAAATTATTTCCAAACTTATAAGGGCTTACCAGCAGAAGCCTTTAAGATGAATTTTTCAAGACAAGAATGGAATCAGTTGTAAGGAAACACCAGTGTAAGGGAGAATTCTTTGTAGAGCATATGACTAACGAAAATATTTTAACACTGTAGATAAATAACCATTACCTAATAGCCTTGACATTACTCTGTAACGGATTTTTGAGCACATGTGTCGTATTTTTATGTCAGAATTCTAAAGCCCATTATATACGAATAGAAATTCTTAACTCCCTGAAGATATGTATGGACCTCTTTTGTAAAATGGTTACTTTTTAGCCTACACTAGACTTTCTGTGTTCGGTGGAATGTTAGTAAGTTTTACTTGAAAGAGGACCCCCTGAATAAACATATTTTTTCAGCAAATATTTATTCCCTACCATGTGTCAGGTATTATTTAGTTGCTAACGATGTTCTGGTAAATAATATAAACAAGGATTGGTATTCTAGTGTAGGAAATCAGAATCTTAAAAATTCAAATTGTGATGGTTACTATGAATGAAATAGAGCTGGTGATGTGGGACAACTGGGAAGGGCCAATTCTCGAGAAGGGTTTCAGAAAGATGATATTTGAGCTGAGGCTTGAAGGATGAAGAAAAGCTAATGACAAGAAGAGCTGAAGGACATGTTTTTAAGCAGAGGAAACGTCAAGAACCAGTCCTTCATGTAGGAAGGGGCTTGGCAAGGAAAAGGTAGAGAAGGAAGCCTAGTGAACAAAAGAGTGATGGGCAAGGAGGAGTGTGGTGGTTGATAAGGTTTGAGAGTGCGGCTCAGGCTAGAGGTCATAAGGCCTTTTGGACAAATATATGAAGATTGGACTTTAAGAACATTAAACCCATTGGTATGCTTTAGGGATAAGCAGAGAATCAATTTATGTTTTTAAAAGCTCATTTGGCTACTTTGTTGGAATGGTTATGAGTCCAAGAGTGGAAGCAGAGATGTCAATTAGGAAGATATTGCAGGACTCCTGCGAGACAGGATGGCGCCATGGGCTACAGTAGTAGCAGCCGTGGTGGAGGGAAGTAGACAGATATTCTTTTAGAGGTCAAACTCATAGACCTTGCAGATAGGTTAGATATGGATGGTGAGGGGAAAAGGGAGGAATCAAAAATGATTCCAGAAAATACTCAACTAAATAATTTTTTTAGTGGCCGACTATCTCTGAGCCTTTAATGTACATCGAGACTCTCCAAGTGGGGCATACACAGCATATTCGAACTTCTTTGCCCATGAAATCCCAGGCACATCCTTTGTCCCTGCATTTTTAGATTGACATTCACCTCTTGATGCCTTGAAAATTAAAATATCTAGTGGAAAAAGTATCCATTTAAAAGAAAGATTAATAGAGTTTATTTTCTTTCTTCAATGTATTCATTCGTTTAACCATCATCTACATATTCAGCAAATATCTACTAAACACTCATTATGTTTCAGACTCTGTAATGGGATCACCAAAGTCAGTAAGACAGGATCCTTGAGGCTACATCTATAAAGAACTATTTTTTGAAGATTAATTTAAAAGAAGGAATTGAGTGACGGGAAGATAAAAAGGAAGCAGAGTTAGTAATAGGTCCATGAAAATATTTTGCAAAAGAGTTTTGGAAGAGAGTTAAATAAATTTGCAGTAACATAAGGGAGGATCTTGGGACTGCAGTCCCTTGGAAAGGAGGAAGTTGAGACACATATATGGATGGGCTAGGCCAGGTCAGATTATTCTACAAAGTCCAGAAGGGTTTGATACACGGTGTTCTTGGGTGAAATGAATAGTGTGACTATGGATGTCGGCAAGTGATTAGAAGTACATCCTAGGCCAAGCTAAGTTAATGCAACTTAGCTCAAAATTTCCAGTCAAATTCCCTGTGAATAGATGTGTGCTGAGAGTCAATGGTGGTCCCAACAAAATGTATTGAATGGTACCATGTAACTATAAAGAGCCACTGTCATCATATCTTCTTCTATATTGTGAGGTCTTGCCATTAGAAATTATGGTGCACTGCAAGAATTTCTAGAAATTCTGAAGAAATCAGTTTGACCTATGAGTTTCAGTACTAGACATGGTGAATTTAATTCCAAACAAATGCTACGGACCCTTCTTGAACTTTAGGCATGTGCTATGCTATAATAATAGTTTGGCAAAAGAGTCCTGATTTTCCATTATTGTTATTTTCTAATATATCCAGAAGAATTTGAGCTTTGTTGAAGATTGTTTATCCAAGAATGAGGTATAAAAAGAAGTACTGATGTGAACATAGGAAATACTCATTAGGAAACATTGGGATACTGTTCAGGTATCTCTACTAAAGAATATAATGTTTATGGAATTTTCCCCTTACTTCACTCTCTCATGCCATGACTCCCTCTGAACAGAGGGCTGCATTTGCATGTTGTTAGGGTCACAGATCACGTTCCTAGGGAATAAAAAAATTGGATCTGTCGAATTAGTAAATCCTATTCACACCATAAATTCTTTTTTATTCATATGAATTTGGAGCATGAACATGGTGCTTGCAAAGTGAGGGCACTTTACATATTCTGAAATAAGAATAAAAAGTGACTAGGAAGATAAGAACAGTATGATAAGAATTACATTTATGTAATAAAATTAATTCAGGAAACCTGTTGCATTTATAACCTAGAAGAGGTTGTCCTTTTTCAAGGGAGTTAAAATGGACTGAAATATATAGAAAAATTACTTGAAATCCTTCCAAACACATTTTTTATGTAGCTCTACAAAATATATTTATTTATTTAAAATAATGACTTATCTAAGTGAACAAAAGCATATACTGAGTAAATGCCAGATGCTCATCATACTAAAACAAAAGTCCTGCCTGGTATCAGAAATCGCCTTCAGATGAATGAACATGTATCCGTATCTTCCATTTGCCCCTCCAGATCTGTTCTCTTCCCTTCACCCCCCTACTATTGGCCTTGGGAGGCAGATGTGCATAGACTATTAATGGACTCCCTTGCCCTCTCATTTTTGATTGGGTTTGCCAATGGAGGGCTCTGACAGAAACCAGAAGCAGGAGAAGAATATTTATGCCCTTGACTCTCTTCCTGGGGGGTTTCCTTGGGCTGGAACGTTCCTCCACAGAAGGGTATAGCCCTTCTTCTGGTGACCCATTATATTGACTCCTCCTTCCAGGTTCTAGTGACTGCTCCCTAACCTTGACCTAAAGATGTAAACTGCTCTCATGTTATTTCGCTGTCCCTTGTGTTCCCACATCTTTGTGGATAATCCCTTCATTATACTCTCTTTGAACTATCATATCTGTATTTGTCATCTGTTTCCTGTTGGGACATTGACTGATTAAATCTGAAAATAAATCTTGTCCCTGGAGGCTCCTAAAGGGATCTATCTTCATGTGACATATAATAAGATCTCAAGAATGTATTGCCAGGAAAATTATATTCTCCTGGCATTATAGGAATTATATTCTTATCGTATGCCAGACACTATGAAAGATCTTTAAAATGCAAAACAGTATTTCCAAATCAGAGATATTTGTAAATTAGAATTCCTGAAAGATAGAGAGCTTTGGTTGGATTGAGGAATGATGCTTCAGATACTCTCTCTTATTTTTAGGAAATGTTGCTTGTGAAGCTCTGGCCAACCTGAGAGACTTACGGAAGCTCTCCTCTCTTCAACATTTATTTATTCGTGAACGATTTATTGCTCACACATTGTATGTAAAACATCACGCATTTAACCCCTAGTTAACAAATGGAACAATTGGGTATCAAAGAAGTTATATATTTTATCCTTGCCTTATGTCACAAAAGTAGTAATTGGTAGAATCAGGACTTGAACTTAGATATTCTAACTCAAAATTTCATAGATTTCCATTACACTGTGCATGAATGAAACAAAAAATCCCTTCCTTAGTATATTAAGAGTAAGAGGACAAACACATGCGTCTAATATTCAAATTAGGATGGAAAAGTTTCAAGGCAAAATTAGAGCTAGAATGTGTTTACATATAGGAAATGTAGAGAGCACTTTTGGTGAAGCTTCTCTTGGCTTTTTGGAAAAGGTGGTTAAGTCCAGTCCTAAAGTCCTGTTTAGCCATGTTAGATCCATGGAAGGTATAGGGGCACTCAGGTCATGGGGGACCTTGGAATGCTAAGCCAGGGAATTTGAAATGGATCTCCTAGTCAATAGGTATTGTTTAAAAGTATTTGATCAAGATTGTGTGTAACACAATGAATAATCAGTTAAGGTTTATGAAAATTAATTTGGTAGAACTTCAGAGAATAGATTGGAGATTTAAGAAAGAAAATAAAGGCAGGTCAGTTAGAAAACTTGATACATGAGAAGTGACAAGAATTAATGATAAGGTGACAAAGGGAATAAATAAGAAAAATGCAGGAACAGAAATAAAAAGATGCAATGACTAATTGGATTTTAGGAAATAGGAAAGAAGTTAAAGATGCCCGAAGTTTTGACCTTGAATTAATGGTAAGATAGTGCTTGTAAGAGCAGGAAAAAAAAAAAAAGAAAGTAATTTTCTTGAAGGAGAGAGAGGTAGGAAAGAATAAAAAGTTAGTTCTGAAAATGTTGATTTTGACACTGTAAGGTAAAACTTGTAGGTAATATTGGAATGTAGAAATGAAGCACAAAGTCAAGTTGATTGGAGTCATCTGTATGATTATTTAGTAGATGTCTTTTCTTCATTTATAGAACATGGGTGGTCAGGGTTGGAGGGATGGTGGGAGGGAGTGTGGATCAAGGGGGAGCAGTGTCAAGACAGGACATCCTTGGAGGTCAAGTCACACCGGGAGATGTGTTTATGCAAAGCTGCTCTGGCAGAATGTGGTCAAGGTTGTATCTTAGAATATAGTGCTTAGTGACAAGTTCAATAATAACATAAAAATAGAAAAATAATTAGCAAGTTTGGTAGCTAAGAGGGAAGAGAAAAAGATGCACATGCTATAAAAAAAATACTGTTTTGAAGAGCTACTTAGTCATAGGTATGGCTAGTGAGTAGCCAGTACTGTTGTACCGGAATATTGTGATGAATATTGTGAAGAATAGGGTGGTTGCTGAAAACCTTGGTGAATGAGGGTGATCATGTAAAAAGAAGAGGACAGAGAACTTAGGTTTGGAGGATGCCTATGTTTGAGCGTGGGGTACAGTGGAGGAGGAAAAATGAAAAGAATCAGAGAAGGAGGATACTAAGATGCAGTTACAACTGAGGAAAGAAAAGTTTTTCAGGATAAAGAAATAGTCAAGTTCTCATGATCCTAACTGACGGAAGGTCATTGAAATGAACAATGATGATATTGAAAACTTTTCGAGAATGGGTTTTCAATATACTGTTGGACTGGAAGGCACAAGGTGCAGAGTAAAGGCAGCATGATGTGGTGTAAAGGGGCAGGAGTTCTGAAGTGTGACAGACCTGAATTGGAATCCTAGTTCTGTCACTTGCTAGCTGTATCAATTTGGCAAAATTACTTAGGAATACTCTTAGTTTCCTAAGCTGTAAAAAATAATTCCCAGTTGTATGATTCTTATAAGGATTCAATGAGGCAGGTGAAATTGCTTGGTAGAATGCCTAAAACATAGAAGGCTCTTAATTAAATCCATTCCTTTAAGAAAGTATTAAGTGGTAAGGAAGCAGAAAAAAATTAAGAATAGGATAATCTTTTGAAAAGTTTCATGGTGAAAGGACCTGAGAGATTCGTAGGGAAGATTTTTTTAGGATAATTGGAACCGAGTATGTTTGCTTATAGAGGAGAGGAACCAAGAGGGGATAACGAAAGTGAGGGGTCAAGCATAAAAAGTAGCTGATGAATCAAGAGCCTGGATGACAGAAGATCAAGGATTTAGTCAGGTGCACAGGAAGAAGAATTAGTCTCAGAAAGGAACATACACTGCTTTGGTGACTATTTGGAGGGAGAAGACAATAAATATGTTTTTAAGTGCAGAGAAAAGAAGCTGTAGGAGCTCTTTTTGAAAGCATGTGTCTTCTTAGTAAAGAACAAAGTCATTTACTAAGTGAAAGAATGATGAAGTAGAGCTTGAGTAGAGCAGAAAAATTTGAAAGCATATCATGAAGAAGGCCACGGGAGTCAATAGAAAAGAATAAATTGATTGCTCATCAGGAATGAGAGATCAGTGACTGATGTGGAGTTGAGATAGATAGGTTTTGTAAGCAGACAGGGTAGGGGGTCCCCGGGGAAAGAAAACCAGGTGTAGCTTTCTTGACATAAGAGAAGTCATATTTTGCCTAAGGCATTTCATGATCTAAGCCTGGCCACATGCTTGCCCTTGTCTCAGCAATTCATGATCTTAAGGGAACAAAAGAATGCAGAAACAAGCGATTGTTATCAGACAAGAGAAGTAACAATCGCAAAGATAACTTATTAGACACCCAGTTCTCTTTCAATGGTAAAGACTAGCCTAAAGCACAGTCTTGAGCTGTTTGCAGAATTTAAATCCCCCCTCAACCATCAGATCAACTGGAATCTAAGGGATGATGAGGTTGACCTTTTCTGATCTTCCTGGCATTACTTCAGTCAACTAAAGCTTGGACTCAGTGGACCTCTGCCCCAATTCTATGCTGAATTCTCCTCTGCTCAAGCCCCTTCATGAATATGCATGTACCATTAGCTTAAAACTTCCCAATTTTGCTGTCCAGGGAGACACTGCTTTGGGAAGGATCCCTGGTGTTCTCCTTAACTGCTGAAAGTAATAATAAATCCTTCCTTATCCAGATCTTTGGCTTGGTTGTGTCTATTGGCTTGATACCCACCAAGAGGCTAACCCAGTTTTCAGATAACAAAGGGTGTAGTTGGGTCTTGTACACTGTGGTGAAGGTCCCAACAAAGAAGGAAGATTGAAGCCTGTTTTAGCTTCAAGGCACGCCTGAGGCTAAGGCACATCCCAGAACAGCCAGGACTCACCCTGACATAGGGGGACATTGCAGGGTGTACACCCCTCCACGGATCTCTGAGCAGAACATGAGATGGTCATTTGACTAACGCTCTGGACTAGCACCCCAAAGGGAAGGGCAAAAAATCTTTGACAGAGGATCATGTAAAATTGACCCAAAATACTGTACATGACTTTTGGAGAACTTGATTTTCTTCAACTTGTTGGAGGAAACATCTCTCTCCATTTGGAGTGGGAAAAGAGCAAAGGTTTTCATCAGAGCAGGAGGCAGCCAATAGCAGCTTCAGAACGCAATCAACTGCCTTATAATGAAGAGTCCCAACCTCAGCCTTGGGAATCGGCAGAGGAATACATCGTTCCTAAAGAGGCAGCAAGTAGTTATGGTCTACAAAGTCTTAAGGCTAGTTAAGCCTACCATGCTTTATGTACCTAGTATCATGATTTACTTGTTCATTTGCTCATTAATTCACTGAGTACCTACCATATGACAGACAGTAATGGACTAGGTACTTGGGATAGACGAGGTCCGGATTCTGATGGAGCTAACATTCCAGCTGGAAATAGGATTGGGGGAGAGAATACTGGAATATTAAAAAAATATCACACTGAGTCTTCAGAATCTCAAGGATTTTGTGTGTATGTGTGTATATGCCTGGGCACATAGTGCAGGTGTAAATGTAAGAGTGTGTGTGTGTGTGTGTGTGTGTGTGTGTGAGATAAAGGTTCCGAGAAAAGGTAGTAACCGTAGATTTTCCTGGCTATGCCAGCCTCCATATAAAGAAAGTAACTACCAAATAATATTGTTGTGGGAATGCTTTTAGGTATAGGGTAGCATAAGTTAGTGAAATACCTTTTTTACTCGTTTTGTTTTAAGGTTTGTTGCCTATCAAAGAAAAAATTTGATATTCAATATTGTCAGGATTACTGTGGTGAGCTAAATACTTTTATGCTACCAACTGGATTATAAATTGTTAAATCTTTCTGGAAAGCAATTTGGCAATATGTATTAAGAGCATCAATATGTTCATCTGTTTTCAACATGTGATTATAGGGAATTTATCTTAAGGGAAATAATGTATAATGTGGGCAAAGCTTTATGCACAGAGATACTATAGCCTAATTAATAACAAAAATAAAATGCTAAAATTTTAAATTATGCATGAATAGAGAAATGGTTGTCTTGTTATTGTGTATGAATATCATGTAAATAATTAAAATTATGTGCTCAAGGGGTTTTAATGACATGGGACAATATTTATGATATAGGAGGTTATACAAAAAGAACAGGATACAAATTTTTACATACTGTATATCCTTAGTATTTAAAACAATTCCATAAAATTGGGTGGAAGGAAATTGGCCAACATCCTTTATACTTTAAGCATTTTCTATGATTTGCACATGTGACTTTTATATCCAGAAATACCAATAAATATTATTTTTAAAACCCTGTGTTAAAGTGGGTGTTAAATGCTTCTGTGATTGTTCCATAAAACATTAAGCCTTACTGTGGAATGATCTGGAAAATCAACACATATATAACCATAATATGAATTCAAATTTTTGCAAAATAATTTGTCAGATGGGTATATTTTAGGGCAATGAGAGCAATTTTCCTTGCTGTTTTTCTTTAGAAAGATTTTTCTTAATTTTTTAACATGGCAGATGAAGGCCTGTCCTTGGTCTGTGCATGGTGAACCCAGTGAAGTAGTAGAAATGGCCTTTAATGGACAATAGGAAATGATTTCAATTAATAGAAATAAAGGTGTGTTAGTTTAAGATTAGAACAATATACTTAAAATGTGGTCCTAGAGTCCCTTTCATTGGAATCATCACCAATAATTGTTTAAAATGTAGATTTTTCTGACCTATTAAATCAGAATCTGAGGATGGGTACTGACTGGAAAGTTATAGTTTTAATGATACACCTTAGGTAATCCTCCTGAGATTCTCTAAGATCTACAAGTTGAGGAAAAGAAGTTTGAGATTTAGACATTTTTGCCTAGGATCCTTAATAAACACTTGCTCCAATGTTTATTAAGTAAAATTAGACCTTTTTTCAATTGCATGGATCCAAACTATAAAGCACTTTGCTTCCCTGATAAGTTGGACTTGGGGGCTGGGGCCCATCTGCTGCTCGACTGCAATCTTATTAGAGAGGTTTAGATTTGGATTTCTTTGAGAGTAGACACAAGTGGTCAGTAACATTGCTGGGACTAGTGATAGGGGACATCTTGGCTAGAAAACAGCAGCCCACCTGTTCCAGTTCCTTTGGGGGTATCCTTTGGGTGAAATGCTTGCCTAGGGCATTTAAGTCATTGCAGGGTAGAGTTCACAAGTCTCAAGGAAGCAGCCCTCCACAGAGAGCTGCAATACCCTAGAGGTTAAGAGTGTTAGAGGTAGTCACACCCACCACCTACTATGTGCCTGTGTGAATTAACCAACTCAGGTCTTAGATTCTTCTCATGTAAAATGAGGTTACTACTAGTAGCAGCCTAATGATGAGAAATTGTGTGTAAATCATCTAGCACAAGGTCCAGCATGAAATAAGCACTTATATATGCTTGTAGTGATGACTTCACAAGAGGTGGACTATATAAGCTTGGGAGTCAAGCTTTTCCAGTTGATTCTTTGAAGACCATGTTAGGTATCAGAAAAGCCTGGGGACTGGAGTAATTCCAGATTATTGTGTGTTTGGGGGGGATGGCTATGGATCTAATAGTCCTTCATATGAGCTAGATTTTTAATATCTGTTGGTTTCATGGAACATCCAACCTTAATGTTACTTATTGAAATCTACCCGCTCAGGGTTGGTGTAGGACTGAACTGAGTTAGGTGAAGTATCATTCGCAGAATGACTTTCATTTACATACCTTCTCCAGTTACAAAGAAAGTCAAAAGTCATTCCTGTACACACACACAAGCACACACACATACACAGCCTTAAGCCTGGCCACCTCTATTAATACTTCTGGGGTGCCACATTCTATAAAACCATTTTAGGTTCTAAAAGTGTTTCTGGCTTTATGGTGGTCCCTACCATTAAATACATTTCCATCATCATTTTCTTGACTTACTGGTAAATATTCCTTGAATAAAATGATTTGGTAGACTTGTCCCTAATTTAAACTTGCATCTGGAATTCCCTGGAGGTCCAGTGGTTAGGACTCTGCGCTTTCACTGCCAAAGGCTCAGGTTCAATCCCTGGTCGGTGAACCAAGTTCCCACAAGCTGTGTGATGTGACCAATTATCCCCCCCTGAAAAGAAACAAACAAAAACCCCCCCCAAAACTTGCATCTGCAAAGTGACAGGCATGTCTAGTGGCTTCTCAACTTTAGGCAAATAACCTCTGCCACCCTCCCCGCCCCCCTGAAACAAAGTAATCAGGTCAAGACAGTTACCATGAGCAAAAATCCTTTATCTAATCCAGTTGCCTAACACACTTCTTGAATAAACGACGTATTCTAATTTAGGATACATCACCAGATTCAAGTCAGAGAGTATCCTCTGCCAGTCCATATGAGTGCGGGTCACTGGAAGATCTCTTCGTAGAATTCTTCTTAGGGCTTCGTTTGATAACTCCTGTAATTCTTCTAAGACTGCAGCTTGAAATTTATTCTCTTGCTCTTCCACAAGCCTCGTGAAATTTAGAGCCAGTTGAGCTGGGTTAACTACTTCCAAGCTTTCTTTCAGGTCCTTGGAGATTTCGACATGAAGGTTGACACATCTGAAGAAGTGAGCTTGCACAAAAATTCTCCCTGTTACCTGGGTTAGAAATGGATTGACTTGGAAAATCCATTTCGATTTCCAAAGGCCATTCCAGTAATCTCCCTTTTCGTAGCTGTGATCTTCAATGCAAGCGATCAAGAACTCTTTATTTTTCACCGTTTTTCTCAGCACATTGCAGTTCCCCGTTGGATAGTGGTCATTCACATACAGCTTTAAGGCGCACAGAACAACAGTCCTCAGGTACTCCGTTTCATTCAGAATGATGCCGTGACTTTGGATGTCTTTTAACTGGTTTTGAAGCAGGTCGAATTTGAAAGAAAGTTTGCTCTGGTGGTCAAAAAATCGGTAGTTACTCACTACGTTGTGGTGAGACAGGAGGACCGTATTCCCATTGATGGAGAGTGGGACATAATATTTTTGGCAGTGTTGGTGGCCTGCACACTCACCTAGATGGTGCATGAGTTTTTCATCACGGATAAGCAGACAGAGATCATCAAAGACATTTACAAATTCCCCTGGAGGAGCCTGCATTAACAGTCTGAGAATTACTTTTTCTTTCTCTTTCTTACTCAGATCGCTAAGTGACATGTTTGGTTGTAGCAGAAGCAGAGCTTCTGAAATAAAGAGTGTTCAAAGATGAGAAAACATTCCATGGGACAACCTTCCCATCAAGGTGTTACACATTCAGCTTAAGATTACCATGTCTGACCATGAAAAAACAGGTTGTCTGGCAAGCTCTGAGTCTCCTGATGAAGTCATAAAGAAGCTTTCTCTATGAGGTATGGAACTTTCAGTGATATCACATTAGGTGTTCAGACCAGAAGAAAAACATGATAGTCACCTGACAGCATGGTGCGCAGCCAACCAGCTATAAGAATTTTGAAGATTTTAAGAACTTAGCCTCCAGAATAGCCTTCTTCAAAAGTGGTGTGTCTCTGTGTGCATTATATGTTGTCAGGGATCTAGAGAAGCAGCCCAGAGTTTCTAGAGAGTGTCTGGCAACCCTTTGCACCTTTTGGGGACCACGATAGCATTGATGTATAATCAGGCCCTCAGAATAACTGTCCCCAACCCAGTGGAAGCACGCTATGCTGAAAGGTTTGAGGGGTTTAAACAAAACAGTAAAAATAAAATGAGGTACGATGGCAGTTCATGGGAAAATGCCAGACAGCAAGAGATGCCTCATTTATAAACATTGTGGGTTTGGAAATGGTCATAACGTAAGCAAGAAACCAGAAAGTTTTAAGGGCAGTGAAGTGAAGAGACCACATGTTACATATGGTTTCTGTGGGATTTAAGTGTTGAGCTAACTCCAAAGAACAAAGGCAACAAACGACTGTGTTTTCTGCTTTCTTTCTAGAAAAGGGGCAGTGGCATCAGTGGATGAGTTTCAAGAAATCCCTCTCCTGCAAAGGGGCAGAGTTAATTATATTTGGAACTTGTGGCAACTCATAATGGGGAGAAACTTCTAAGCGAGGAGAAACGGAACTACAGGTCATGAAAATATGGAGAACAAATATCCACTCAGAGTGCTTTCTGTTCCTCTTTCCTCTTTTGATTTATCCCCTTTCCTTGATTCTTTTCTCATTCTTTTTGAAGAGTCCTGAACTTAAGTTTCTCTCATTTAAGCAAAAACTGCTTCCTTCCCTTTCTGCCCTGAGCTTTTCTGAGTTTCCCTAGCTTCCTGTATCTTTTTCTTATAATAACATGAGCTTTGCCGTATTAAGTCATTGCCATTAGTTTGAAGGGTTTCCAATTAGTTCTAACAATCTGAAATTGAGTGTGTTGTTGAACAATTTTTACCAGTACCTTTCATGATTTTATAGACAGTCATGTTAATTCTTCTTAACCTTAGTTTTTCAATTTGAAGTGTCCTAATTTTTGTAGTTTCTCTGTAGATAATAAGCAAGCTTGATTATTTTTGTCTTCTCTTTCATACTAAATAGACACCATGACATTTTTTTTTACTCTTTTCTATGGTCCTTAAAATGTTGCTTTTTTGGGGCATGCGTGTAGCCTGACATTTGGCTAATGTAGTGGTAATAATCATATCAGACATGGTTTGAACTCATTTAATGCCCCCACCTTCTGGAAGTATTAATTTGACCACTTTTCAGATGAGGAAACTAATGCTGAGAGAGATCAAGTGTTGATGTTTAGCTGTCTCCCAAGTTCACGTCTTCAGAAGATAGACTGTATTTCCCAAGTAATAGCTTGATTTCTCAAATGTTAATTTTTATTGTTTTCCTGTAATTTTTATTGTTATACCCTTTCATACCTTTAGCACAGAGTAGTGCCTACTTAGTTTTTTAAAAATATTATTTATCATAAAATTGTTTTCTCATTTAAGCCTGTGATAGACTCTCCTCTGAAAATAAAAACGTTGATCTGAAGAGAGGTAAAATATTCTTTAGTCATTTTAAGTACTTAATGACTTTCTGTGAGAATTTCCTTAACTTCTTATTTTTGGTGTCCTTTCGTACATGGTTTTTGTCCATGGTTCGGGATGACTTTAAATATGGAAAAATTACCCTAGAAAAAACTCTGAAATTACTGGAAAAATTAGATATTCGGTGCAATACTATTCACGTGAAGTATATTTTTAAGGTGAGATAATATCCGCCCTCTGAACACCCCACCCTAGGAAGGACTTAATCCAATATTGGAAAATGTCGATAACTACTTGGATGCTTTCTGAAGAAAATACATATGAAAGATTAGTCTCTTAAGAATTAAAGCAATTAATTATGCTAAATATATTTATAATCAAGACAAAGAGTTTAGGTAAGACGTAAAATGAGTTGTTGATAAAATTTGAAATCATGCCAGGTTATTAGTTTAGAACAATCTGCTGAGAATGCCGGAATGTTCACATCAGATTAGGACTGGTCATCTGATTAGATCAAATCATATAAATGATGAAATGGTAAGTGGATTGGATGTTAGTGATTTATAGAAGGAATGGGCAATCTTCAGAAAAATTGCATTTTTCTCACCTCAAAGCAGACAAGCCGTAAATTCTCTTTGTTTAAAGAAGAATTAGTAGGAAGGGAACCTGGATCAAGTCTGTCCCTAGAGGACAAAGGGAAAGCTCATGAAAAACAAAAGAAAAAACCAAGAGATAGCTGAGTTTTGCACTAGGAAGATGTCAGATTTCTTGGCGAGTCAGGCAAGAACACTAGACTGGCCAGCTCAGATAGTTAGGAAGATAGGCATCCTGAATATGATTTTGTTTCTTGAAAGTGAGTAGCCAGATAACACAATCTTGTTGAAATTGTTACCAACTAACACAAACCGGGAAGCTTGTGTTACCTTACCTGCGAGCTACTCAGTTAGCCTGATACAGTTTTAGGGATGTTGGCAGACGCAGGTTTCCAGTTCAGAGAAAAAAGACAGCTTGGCACTCACAAAAATAGCACCTGCCAGCGTATCGACATTTTGGTGCCATGTCTCCTAGCCCCGTTCCCAAAGTGTGATGTGAGGAGGCTCAGGTGACATGTGCGCGTGCGGTGGGTGGCATTACCTGAGAGGGACCTCAAGTTTAGAAAGCCAGAGCTTTTTTTATGGGCTGTAGGCCTGTCTGATCTTTGCCCTGGAGGCTGTCATTATCATTATTATCCTGGACAGTAAACAAACCTGCAGTTTTCCTCTGGAGGGAGATACTATCTCTTCATTACGTAAAACATCCTTGAAGAGCTAGTCCTGAAGAAAGGTGGTTGGTGCCTCTGCTTAGAAAATAAGCAGAAACACACAGCAGACCCTACAAGCATTTTTCTCAATAAGATTTAGCCCTCATGTTTACGAACCGCAAAGAGGAGCTTCGAAAAAGAAAAGCTGTACTTCTCAGGAGACTGCAGTAAAAGACAAAGAATTCAGAGCTGTTTCTATGAATCCAAGTAGCTTGTGCTGCAATAAGCTATCAGAATTTTAATCAATTCATGTCTAATACCACAAGTGAAGAACACAAGTTTCTGTGAAAGACCTTTACACATAGAATTTTCCCTCGGTGGTATTGCCCGAAGGGAGAAAGAGCTTTCTGCTTTCAGGTTTAATGAAATTCACATTCAACACAATATAGAGGTAGTAATATGCTAAATCTGTATCAAATGTGAAATATTGAAAATCTTATTTAGTGATTATCAAGTTGCTTTGAATTATCTGCAAGATAGAGATAGCTGTTTGAAATCCACTTGAGTAAAAGCATGCCATATTGAAAAGCGTCATGTAGAATGCTAAACAGTTATAACAAGTAAATAAGTAGCTCATTAACTGAAATTTATGATTATTTGGACATAGCAGGATTGAAGGTCTATTTTGTTTAGTAAAACCTTTTTAAAGTAGCTATGAAAACAATGTTAATTATAGAAATTAGAGGGGCAGAGTTTGCTTAGAATACTTCAAAAAACCCTTTAAAATGAACTCAAATACTTTAGAAGCATAAATTACATATAAACAAGGCTGATGATTATGATAAACCATTCTGTTCTATTAAAATAATTCCCCTAGGCCCTCTAATAGAAAATACTTTTTTGCCTTAGGCTAAGTTGCTGTGTATGCATTAAAATGTTGATTAAGTAATATGCTCAGGGAAAATGTATTGGCTAACTGAATTTTCTGGAAAGGTGAAGACCAAGTTTAAACATCTGACTCTTTTGCTTTAACTTTTGTTGCTAATCTTTCCACACTTCAGGGTACACATTTTAGCCAGAGCAAATAAAATGAATCATGATGAATCTTTGTGTTTGGTGGCCACACACACACACAAAATGCTCAGCTGTTGTCATTAGCAAGCTCAATGGATGTGGAGATTGTTCAGTCTATTAGATTCTAGTTGTACTTGGCAAGCCAGAAATCTCTGAGCAAATGTCTTAACCTGCAGAACGGGGATACTAATATAGTTATTTTGCAGGATGGTTCTGAATATTAAATAAGATATCGTTTGTGAATGTACCTAGTACCAAGCTAGGCATAAAGTAGGCACTCGATAAATATTAGTTGAAGCTACTTGATGATCATTCAAAAAAATATAGAAAATTACAGTACATTCATTGATTTCCTAAGAAGCTGACATAAATTCTGACATGAATTTATTTTCTAAGGTGAAATTTTACTATAAAATTTGAATAAAGATCATGTAAATTTATGACTCTGTCAAAATATTGTAAACTTCTTTTTACAAAGTTAATTATTGAGTCATGGCTTGAGCAGCAGTTCTCTAAGTTTCTTTTTTATCCCTTTACTAAAATTTTTTTTGATTGCTTTATTATTATCTTTAATTTGTAGCATGTCAGCTATTTTTAGGAAATATGTGCCATTTCAATACATATAGCTAGTCTTAGATTACACTCTTGATTTTTGCTGAGTATGAAATAGTATTGTCTTCAATTTCAAGAATTTTTATTATTATAGGACTAACCTTAAGTTTTCAAATTCTCTAAGCAGTTAGCAACCATTATTAAATCTGCAGTATGTGCATGGCACTCTGTTAGAAACAGCAGATTGTAAAAAATAAACTGTATGTCTCTTTTAAGGAGAAAAGAAATACAGAAATTATTGTTTTAGAAGTAGATTATAATAAATTTCCTAGGTAATGCTAACAGGGAATCTGAGAAGACAGAGACTCTAACTTTGGCTTTTATAAAAGATTCCATGGTAGAGGTGGCATTCTTTCTGGACCTTGAGGAGTGAAAAGCAATATGTGTAGATCACATTGCTAGAAATGGTTGAAGAATCACAGGTAAGCAGCCATGACGAGTGTAGGATGCTCCAAGGGGAGTGGTGAGAAATAGCTGCAAGTGCAAGTTATGGCCAGATGATAAAAATCGTGACTGGTAGGCCGTGGAATTTGGACTTGCTTTTGTAGGCAATGGGTAGCCATTGACATTTTTTGAGCAGGGAAATATTGCATATTTTAGGATAAATCTGCCAGCAGTATAGAATGGATTGGGAGTTAGAAGGCAGAGAGATGAGCTAGGATATTTCTCTGCTGCCTCTGCCCTACAAATCTGCAACTTGGGTCAATTCAGGCACTTACATTTGTGTTTTGTTCCACCTCGAGTTGATGATTTCCTACCTTAGTTGGTTCTCCACAGTCTAAGTTTATTTTTAATCTTAATTAAATAAATTGCACCATATCCTCTTCTAAATGTTACAGTCTCTCTTTTAGCAGATAAACTGAAAGAATCCTTTACATTTCTTCTGCAACTTCTTCAGTGTTTCATTGCAATAAATTTTGCCTTCACACCTATTTTGAAAACCTCTTTATTTCAAAAATGCTAAATTCAATGGTTAGCTTCTCCATGCATTTTATTTATCTCTCTTTTCTTAAACTTCTCTCTATTCTAACTCCTAAGACATAACTCTCTCCAAGTTTTTCTTTAAAATTTCATATCGTTCCTCCATCTGTCCTGCTAGCATTCCTCTTCTGTTCTCCTCTTAAAGTTGAGTTCTTAATTTTCTTTCTTTTTACTTAACAAACTCTTCCTGAGCAATCTTAATGAGTCTTTCTCTGCCCCCACCCCCAATTTTATTGAGACATAATTGACATATAGTATTGTATTAGCTTTAGGTGTAACAGCATGATGATTTGATATATGTAATATTATGAAGTGATTACCATGATAAGTTTAGTAGACATTTATCTCTTCACATAGGTACAGATTTTTTTTTCTTGTGATGGGAGACTTTAAGAGTACTTTCTTAGCAACTTTCAAATATATGATATAGCAGTATTATCTATAGTTACTACACTGTACAGTACATCCCAGAATGATTTATCTTATGCCTGGAAGTTTGTACTTTTTGACCACCTTCATCCATCCTGCCCCTCTTCTACGCCGTAGCTGTTCTCATCCACTTTACCATAGCTAGAGAACCACTAATCTGTTCTCTAGCTATGAGTTCATTTTTTTTTTTAGATTCCATATGTACATAAGATCATACAGTATTTGTCTTTGCCCATCTGACTTATTTCACTTAGCCTAATGCCCTCAAGGTCCATGCATGACATCACAAATTACAGAATTTCCTTTTTTTTTTTTTTTTTTTTTTGCGGTACGCGGGCCTCTCACTGTTGTGACCTCTCCCGTTGCGGAGTACAGGCTCCGGACGCGCAGGCTCAGCGGCCATGGCTCACGGGCCCAGCCGCTCCGTGGTATGTGGGATCTTCCCGGACCGGGGTACGAACCCATATCCCCTGCATCGGCAGGCGGACTCTCAACCACTGCGCCACCAGGGGAGCCCTCCTTTTTTATGGGTGAAAAATATTATATATATTTATATGATATATATACACACACACACATATATATCTCATATTCTCTTTATCCATGTAGGTTGTTTCCATGCCTTGACTATTGTAAATAATGCTGCAATGAACACAGGGCAGTGCAGATAGCTTTTCAAGATAGTGATTTCGTTTCCTTTGAATGAGTGCCAAGAAGTGAACTTGTTGAATGATATGGTAGTTCTATTTTTAGTTTTTTGAGGAACTTCCATATTGTTTATGACCATTACTTCAACTCTTTATCAAGTAATTCACTTATTTCTGTTTTAATAAGGTCTGTTTCTGGGGTTTTATCTTGTTCTTTTGTTGGGAACATATTCCTCTGTTTCTTCATTTTCCTTTACTCTCTGTCGGTTTCTGTGCCTTGGTTCTGGTTTGTCTCTCAACCTCTGTGATAGTGCAAGCAGCCTACTTCATTCTTAATGGCTCCCAGTCATTGAGGGTGTACCAGGACCTGGCAGTGTCTCATAACAGAGGATCAGGCAGCATCTAGATGCAGGCTGATTGGAAGCTGGACCCTCAGGCAGCAGCTTGTAAGGTGTGCAAATAGACATCTTTCAGGAAAAGACTGGAAGATGGGGGCATCAGTCCATCCCCTCTGAGCGGAGCCCCAGAGGGACTGCCAGCCAAGGACTTTCTCTTTGTTTGGCAGGGTTCTGCTGAACCCATGAACACAAGCCCCACTGGCGGCCAGAGCCAGGCTATCAAGGGGTGTGTCCTCTGGGAAACAGCTTGTGTGCACAAGCTCCTGGCCTTGGCGACAGTCTCCAAGGTATGGAAATAGGCCTTCTTCAGGAAAGACTGGGACTTGGGTGCCTCTGGCTGCTGTATCTGTGCAATAGAAGCAGAAGGAAACAGAATGAAAAAAGAGAAAAAACCAAGTTTGCCAGGTAGTTTAAACAAGTATGTCAGAGTTTGGGAAGAAAGTTGCAAGTCATATGATTTCCTAGAATATATTCTGAATACTTTGTTTTTTAGTGTAATTTCAGAGATAATTTTAAATGTTACATTTTATTTTAAAATTTCTTGTTTTGATAGATCAGCTTTCTCATGGTGTCATTTTTAAAGCAACATTTTATCTTTTTACTAACAAACTGAGCAATGGAGAATGGTAACAAAATGAAAAGGCTTAATTCTGTTTTCTAAAGTGTACTATCAGAATGACTAACAATAGAATTATTTTAATATGTTATTTTATCCTCCTGTATTCAGTCATTCATTTAAACATATAATCACTAGCTTCCTACTTTAGGGTAGGTCCAGTACCAGGTACTGGGAATAAAAATAAGTATAAAATATCTACCTTCATGGGATTCATAGTCTTAAGGTAAAAGATATATTTTAAAATTATACATAAATAATGAAAGAGTTGTTTGGGAAAGTTCTTTTTGTAATGCTTGCAAAGAATAACCACTTAATGAGCTTCGTGGGTTTTTTTTTTGTAAACAGGAGAAAGATGGCTTCATTACTCTTATTTTATGTTGTAAACTGTAAATGATTAATATGTAACATTTTAAAAAGCTATAGTATTCCCTGCAGTGGGGCCTGAGATTTTGCATATTTTCTGTAATATGTTTTTAAAAATAGTTTTCCTACAGTCCCTAGCTTTAGGGAGATTTTTAGCTCCTTTATCCAATTAAATGAACATATTTCACCAGGATCATAAAATTGTTTAGGTGCCGGACCAAGTTCTGAAGACCTCAGTCAGACACTCTTATAAGTACTTAGGATACAAGAAACAGATGACAGACTTCCTGTCTGAGACAATTTGGCATTTCTAGAAGAGAAGTAGAAAAAAAGGCTTTAATTCCACTGTAATAAACCCTAGGAGAGAAGAAGGTACAGAATCGTATAAGAATCCTGAGTAGGACTCTCTAACATGGGCTGAGGAAGAGACACAGAGGGACATAAGGGATGACTTCTAGAGAAGGACGCTTTTTCAAGGATTAGTAGAAATTCGTAAGTTAAGAAGTACAATAAAAGAAGGGCATTCCAGACAGAAGAAACAGCCTTTACAATAGCAAGAGACAGCTTGATGTTTATACTGCAACTCATTCAGAGCACAGGCAGTGTGAAGTGCAAGGGAGAAGGTGAGGGAAGAAACCATCAGTGATGTCTTCAAGGGTCTTGGATTCCACACAACAGTTTGGATTTTGTCCTGAAGACAAAGGAGAAACACTGAGAAATTTAAGAGAGTTAAAGAGATCAGACTTGTATTTGACACAGTTTATTTCTGCACATATACTCTCAATACGTGCAATGGTGTATTGTTTTCTCTTTCCTCCCATTGCTTGTCCTTATTGTTCTGGAGTTAGTTCAGGTCCTGGTCTACCATGCCTGTGAGACTGGGGACAATTTACATAAGATTTTTGACCTTCAATTCCCTCCTACAGGGGAGATACTAATACATTGGTACCCTACAAGTTGTGGCTGCTGTTACGTGCCTCAGTACTCAGATTTGAACCTTCCTTGCTTATCACTTTTCTTCTTCTTTCTTCCCTTCTGCTGACGCTCTGTCATCTTTCTTCTCCTTATTACTTACCCTTTGTTGCTTTCCTTTTCCTTTTCTCTTTCTATCAAAATTAGAACTTCCCATTTTCAGCGATACGATTCTCACCTCTTGTGTGTGGTTTTTCTTTTTTGGTAATTTGATTAATTTTTGACCCTTCATTTCCTTTGGGTTTGATCAATTGTAGCAATTATTTGTATTTGTGGAATTTTGTTTCAACTTTATATCTCTAATTCTTTCTAGTATCAGATAACAACTTCAATCTTTAGGGAAAAACAAAACAGAACGAGTTACCAGAGGACATTTCAGATGGTCAAGTTTATATCCTGCTTGAAAGAAGCAGAATTTTCATTGCTTAGTGGATAAAGTATATCTTATCGTATGCTGCTATTCAGTAAGACAGAAGTTTTTAATTCATACAATTTTACATGACAAAATGTTTCGGGAATTACAGGCACACTTTGATTTTTATTGACTTAAGATCTTGTGACAAATTATGAGCAAAATGGAGCTAAATTAAAAACAAAATTAATTCTGTAACATTGACTTATGTGGACCTCAAAATCCAGAATTTCAAAACAGTAAGTTGAACTTCGTAGTCTACTGAGATTATTGATAATATGAATTATTTTTAAGATTTTGTAATTTTAAGGTGCTATTATTGTTTAATGAGCTCTGGAGACCCAACTTCTTATTTGACGACCACCGATTCCAATCTTCTTCCCAAGCTTATCACCATCTCATTCCCAATGGGGCTCCATTCCAGCCCCTGCTTCTTCAAGCTGCTCTGTACATGTAAATTAATGCTCCTCCTTGAACTAAGCTGGTGCTCTTCCTACTTGATTCCCAGCTCAGACTGTTTCTTGGATTCCTCAGATCAAACTCTCCGGTAGCCACCAGTGAACTTTTCCTTAAAAAGTGAAGAGATCATTTCCAGCATGTTTATCCTCTGTTGTACTTTAGGGTTGTTTTATAGTTAAATTTGTCAAAAGATGAGACACTAGGCTGGAGGGTGTGAGGGAAACAGACATAGATAAGACCTAACAATACACTGATATCTCCGTCCTCATAGCAACCTGTGACATAGTAGTGCTATCTATCCCCATTTTGCAGATGAAGAGTATGAAGCTCATAGTTTAATTTAGAAGTTCAAAATCCCACATACTTTGGAGCTGGGAATATAATGTCAGCTCAGACTGTCTACAGATTGTCAGCTTTTCACCACAATACAGTGGCCTTTTAACAGGAACTTTTTGTACTTAAGCTTAAGTACTTTTCAGTGTATTGAGAAAATTAAAATATAAATAGCCTCTTTGGAAATTATGTCCTTCTAAGGTGCACTTCCTATACCTCAGTTTTTTATTTGTAAGTGATACTCTAATTCTACTAGTTATTCTAACTCTCCCCAACTCCAGACTTTCTTGACTTCTCTCCCTCATGCATCTAAAATGTTAATGTGTTGAATCCTTCTGACTTGTCTCTTCATAATTTTACTGACACCTGTTCTTTAGTTTCTACTCACCACCTCCCACCTGGATGGCATCTTCTCTCTTCCCTTACCTGCAGTTCTCCTTCTCTTCCCATTGGTAATGCACAACTAATCACAACTAAACCTCTCCTATGCTAGTCATTTTCCTACTCAGAACCTCACAGTGATTCTGTTACTTTAAATAACTGGACCCAGCCCACTTTCCTGTCTCTTATCTCATGAAGTTCAAATGTGAACTTTCCGGAACAACCAGGTGAAGCTACTCTTTCTCATCGAAACTGACCTTGTTTGTCCCTCTCCCAGTTCCTTCAGTGATTATGCAGATTCCACTTCCTCAAAGTATTACCACCTATTGCAGCTTCTGTATTTACAGTGATCTTGAATGACTGATTTATTCTGACATTTATGGTGCAGGATGCCTATTGATGACATGGGGTTACATACTGTTTGGATGGTTTCAAGAAGCTACTCAAATAGAGTAGAATAGAAAAATGAAATGTGTAATTGAAAGATAACCTAGAATCCTCATCTTCTCCCATACTTCTTTCCATTCCAACTATGGCTATTGGGTTGTTTTTGTTTTGTTTTTTACAGAGAGGGTCTTCTTATTTCTGACCATTTATTTACAAACATCCACCCAGGAATAACTCCAGCATGTTCATCTCAAGCCTGTATCCCCCTCCAGATATTTAGATTCATATTTCTGACTCTGTAGGACACATGTCCCTGAAAGTTCCATGACCTCTCAGAGTCAACATTTCCCTCTGCAATCCTGCACCCCTGCTGGATCACCTTTCCTTTCCCATTCAGACCGAGCAGATCTGAAACCACAGGTCTGTTTTCCCTTCATGATGGACCCATGTCCTAGATTTCAGTTTCCAAGTGCCCAAAACAAAGCTTTTGATAGAGGAAACCAACTAGGCAAGGACAAAACAGCAGACTATAGTGAGCTCTATGGGATGGCATATGTTATCACCACAGTGAGGAGAAGGTCTGAGGTAAATCCAAATGGTTCTGGGATGTCCTAAGTCTGAAAGAATCTCTAGCAGCTTCCCCTGAATTCGGGCAAGTCTTTCCAGGTAAAGAACTGCGTAAGGGCTCTAACTCTCCCCAGCGACAGGATACACTTCTTCACTTAAACTGGGCAGCTCTGGCCACTGGGTTTTAAGTGGTGATGATCCATTAACCTTTCCCCAACTTTGGCACCATTTCATGCAGTTTTATGTATTTTATCTGAAATAAGAATCCAGTGTAACTTCTTTCCAGTATAAGTTGGTATATATGTTACACAAATACTCTAACGTCTTCATTTTGTGTATTTTTTATGTTCACAATGTGAGCCCACCAGTCATTGTTTTTTAGTAGGATAATGACAGGCTGAAGCAAGGAAGAATCACCATAGAAGAATTTAGAACAATTTATCGAATTATTGCACACAGAGAAGAAATTATTGAGATTTTCAACACGTATTCTGAAAACCGGAAATTTCTTTTTGAAAAGAATCTGACCCAATTTTTGACACAAGAACAGTATACACTTGACATTAATAAAAGTATTGCTTCTGAGATCATTCAAAAATATGAGCCTATTGAAGAAGGTATGCTTGTATTTCAAAGTTTTATCAAATATTTATATGCAAACTATTTTTTAAGATTTGCACTTATTAAATTCAAATTTTTGATTAGGTCAGATTTCTTATGGGTAATATTATATGTTGGCTGTTTTAATTTCATATTTTACAGACAGCAGATGTATCTTTTAGAAAGCTTTTTTGTGTAACAGTGGCATTCTTTCATTGTCCTGTTCCTTTCTTTTAGCTGCTTCTGTATATCTCTAAGGTGTTCAGAGATTAGCTTATTCAGGAAAAGCAAAATGAGGATTCTATTACAAGTACTGTAATGGAAGAAAGGGTCTTGATATTCATTAATAAGATAAAAACCCAGGTATAGGCACTTTTCCATTTTTATACACTATCTTATTGAAAAATATATGAATATTAAATTAGCTAAATGAAAACAATTCTAGGAAAGAATAAAACATTATAAAATCACTAATTTCCCTGTTGTTTATACACATAATTGTCTACAACATTTCATAAACATTAAAACAATTTTCTTTATTTTTTGAATGCAGTCATCTGGTTTAAGTTCAATGACCATTTTGGCTAGTGAGCTGTTGTATAGTTTTGTTTTGTTTTTTTTGTCATATAGTTTTTGATCTCTGTCTCATCTTTCATTGGCTAAAATATTTCAATTTTTTCCATTTATGTTTATTTTTAAATAAAATAATAATAATGTAATAAAATATGCACAAGAAACACTATTAAAGCATGCTGTTTAACCCTACAGAAATTAATAGAATAGCTCAAAATATTTATTAACAAGGGATATATGAAAGCCCAAGTTCTGCCTTTGAAAACTGGTTTATGGCCATCAATGCTTAACATATGATAATATGGGTCCTAACAAAACAAGACTTATTCCTTCATGGGCTCGTACATTCATAATTTATTCAAATGTTTATCTGTGGCCACCGAGTATGGTTCTAGGAGCTGGGGATACAGTGGAGAACAAGGCAAACTAGGTTTCATATTCCTGATGGGGGTTGGAGGGAGATTGACAATAAATAATTAAACATACAAATGGATAATTTCAGGGAGTGCTGCGTACTGTGAAAAAAATAAAATAGAGAGTAGACAAGCATGAGGTCTAGCTCTAGTTGGTTGTTTTTTATTTTTTAAACAACTTTATTAGAGCATAATTGCTTTACAATGGTGTGTCAGTTTCTGCTTTATAACAAAGTGAATCAGTTATACATATGTCCCCATAGCTTGGTTGTTTAGGAGAGTCCTTGATGGGGATGCGATATTTGAGCTGAGACGTAAGTGGTGAGAAAGAACTAGACATGTGACAAAATGGGGGAAGAGAAGTGTTGGCCCTGAGTTGGAGAATCGAGGAACAAGAGGAGGACAGTGTGGTTGGAACCTGGAGAATGAGGGCTAAAAGCATTTGGACAGAGATTAAGTCATGTTGGTCTTGTTGGCCACAATTAAGATTTTGGCTCATGATTCAGTGCCACGTAAAGACCTTGGAGGCTTTTAAGTACCATGGTGGTAAGACTGAAGATAGTGCTAGTAAGAGTTTGGTCTGATCACGATTAAAACTTTGCAGGTTTGCAACAAGATAAAGAGCTTGCATCAGAACGTAAAAAAAGTACATCTCTAAGCACATCTGATGAGTCCAGCTGACTTCTTTCCTTTCAATAGCAAAGACTTTCTCTAAGAAAGTAGTGAATTGATTTAGGCTCTGGTTCAAGCTCTTTATGTCATTGCCACCTGGAAACAACCAGTTCACAGACAAGCACTTTTAGTAGCATTATTCCAGTCAATATTCAAAAAAAAAAAATTGCCACTGTTACCTGCAGGTGGTAAATTAAAAGATACAAAGGGATAATGGGATGGTGCCAGTGACATCTTGGAATTGTGTTTGTATTTTAACCATAATATTACACTGTTCATCTATTTCATCTTTTGGGCCTTACTCTGCTTCCATTCAGATAGTTTCACACAGCCAAGACCTTGCATTTCATTTACATGGCTATTGATCACTTTAGAGACTTATTAAGGTCAATTTGAATTATGATCTTACAGTCCCAAATGCTGCCAAGTTTCTCAGTTTCATCCCACATTGATACTTGACATATGTCAATACCAAATAAGGAAAACCTCATTTTATTTTAAAAATAAAAATCCATGAGATTAATTCTCAGTCTGGTAATTTTTAAAGGCATAAGAGGAGTTTGTTTTCTATTCCAGTACCAAAGATAGTTACTTAATTAGTTAATAGTTCAAAAGGGCTATAGGCCAATCACTGCTAATTGCACTTGGAAAAAGAATAAATTCATGCAAATCATTACTATTAAAATATATGATGCCTTTGCCCCATACACTCACATGTTTCTAACTTTGCATAACTTTGAAATAGTTTGCATGACTGTAAACATTTTATGTATTTTCTTCTAGCTTTCATTTTTTAAACCAAAATTGTAAGAGCATTTTGAATGCTGGCTTTTTCATTTTTATGATGTCATAAACATTTACTTATGTCACTGTATATTTTTTTTCTGATACATTATTTGTAACGGCTGCTTAGTATTGTATCATAGCTTGAGATTTAATTTGTTTCCTCCCCTCATTTATTTTGCTTTTATAAATAATGCTAGTGTGAGCATTCTTGCACATCCATCTTTGTCTGAGGCTCTATTTCTGTAGTATAAATTCCCAGAAATAAAATTCTTTGCCAAGGATCAACACTCTCTATTCTAAAGTGAATACTCACACCAACTTTTAATTTGAGGTAAACTGAGTAATCAGCAACAAAAGCAACAGTAACTAACCTTTATAGAGCTAATATATAAAGTTAGTATGCAGGGATGGGTGTTATGATTACAGTAAGTCCCCTACATACGAACGAGTTCTGTTCTGAGAGCTAATTTGTAAATCCAATTTGTTCGTAAGTCCAACAAAGTTAACCTAGGTACCCAACTAACACAATCGGCTATATAGTACTGTACTGTAATAGGTTTATAATACTTTTCACACAAATAATACATAAAAAACAAACACAAAAAATAAAGAGAACATTTTTAATCTTACAGTACAGTACCTTGAAAAGTACAGTAGTACCAGCTACATCACTGCTGCTTTTACGCTTGCTTCTGGACATCCTGGGCTTGAAGTAAAGATACTGTACTACTTTATACAGTACTGTACAGTAAAGTATACAGAAGCACAACCACTTGTAGAGGATGCATGCACGTGACAGTGTACGCCAGACACATGAACTAACTTATGTGATTGGACATGCAAATTCAAGTTTGCATCTTTGAAAGTTGCAACTTGAAGATTTGTATGTAGGGGACTTACTGTACCACCATTCCAAAGATAGGGAGAAGTTAATTAACAGGCTCTTCATATAACAAATAAATGGATTTAACCCAAGCTGTCTCATTCCAGAGCCAGTGTTCTGCTTAAATAGATAATTTTGGTTTATATGATACTGAGTATAAAAGTTCAGAGATCATTTGCTAAAGATGGTAATATGCAAATGACTCAGCAATTGCATTTATAGGCATGCACCCAACAGAAACATGTACATATTTGCACCAAAAGACATGTCCTGGTTGTTTATAGCAGAACTTTTTATAATAACCCCAAACTGGAAATCATCTAAATGCCCATCAAGAATAGAACTGATAAACAAATTGTGGTGTACTCACACAATAGAAAGCTATATACAAATGGGAATAAAAAATGTCTAACTGTGTGCATCTACAAGAATAAATCTTATAAACAATGTCAGGCAAAATAAACCGGTCACAAAAAAATACATATTGTGTGAGTGCATTTATATAAAACACAAAAACCAGGGAAAATTGAATCTATGCTGGTAGAAGCCAGACCGTTGAATACACTTGGGGGTGGGGTGTGGGTGGAGGAAGACTAGAAAGTTAGCAGGAGGCGGTCTTCTGGGGTGCTGCTCTGTTCTTTCACCTTGGTGCTGGTTACGTAGATGTTTAGCTTGTGGAAATGAATGGATCTATGACATATGTACTTTGCTTGTATGTATTTTTAAAATATTAAAAATCAGAGATGATTAAATAATATATAATCTACTTGAATGTTGATATAAAAGAACTAAATATAAGAACCTTAGAAAAATTTGCTTCCAAAGAAACATTAAAAATAGTATTAATATTAATTCTAAATGAATATTCTAGAAACAAACTCTGCTACTAAGTTTTAAACTGAGATGTAATTTATATACTACTAATGATATTTCTGCATTCTTTTTATTTATTTTCATAGTTAAACAAGCACACCAGATGTCATTTGAAGGTTTTAGAAGATACATGGATTCGTCTGAATGTCTACTATTTAATAATAAGTATGAAAGTGTTTATCAAGATATGACTCATCCACTGAGTGATTATTTTATTTCAAGTTCACATAATACGTACTTGATATCTGACCAGTTAGTGGGACCAAGTGACCTTTGGGGATATGTAAGGTATTTCGATTTTTAAATCCATTATATTTTAAAGATGTTTGAAAGTTCCTGGTGGTGTCTACCTCAGTAGGTAATAATTCACAGTAAAAGAAGGCTATGCATGTTATAAAAACACATAGGGAAGAGGAATTTTGATTTGTACATATCTTGGATATCCAATCTTTGGGTGGTTGTATAATTTATTCAATATATTATTATCATACACTTCCCTTCTAATCCTGTCTGCCCACCTCCTCTCCCCGCTTATTGGCCCTTGGAAGTTTCCTGAGCAATTTGGATACTTCGTATAGGAAAATATGTGAAGAAGACTTTAAAAATCTTATTTAGCTAATCAGAACATCTGGGGTTTCTAAAATAATATGGTTAAAATTAATTCTCAGATATCTTAGTGCTATAAGGAAAACCAACACATACATTATATAATGTGGCATTTATAGATAATATATATACTTATATGTCAGACAATTTACATAGATTAAAGGCAGTCTACGCTGCACCATTCATTAATTTTGCGTCCTACAATGTATCATACTGTTAATACCAGTTTAGTTTCAGCTTCAGTTTAGTCAGTCAGCTGAAGATACAGTGGTGAGCAAGATTTTCAGAGTTGCTACACTCGTTTGTTCATGAGAATAGGCAGCTAATAAGCAGATAAACAAATCGATATTTCCAGGGACTGATTCATATGGAGAAGATGAACTAAGGTAATTGTGGGGTGAAGGGTGTTACTTTAATTGAAGGGTCAGGAAAGGCTTCTCAAGAGGATATAGTTGTGGTCTGAGTGACGATAAAGAGGAAGTTTCAGGTCTAGTGGAAGGGCATGCCAAGTAGAAGAAATAATCAGTGCTTGGCATGTTCACATGAGAGAAAGACAGCAAGTGTGGGTGGAAACAAATAAATGGAGAATGAAGGGAGGTGAGCTTGAGGAGGTAGACAGGATGCATTTATGAGGGTCTTAGAGACCATGGAAAGGAGAATGGATTTATTCTAGTTGCATTGGGAAGCCATTGGAGGGAATTTCCTTGGGATAATACCATAATTTGATTTACTTTTTACTGTGGCGGAAAGACTGATGGTGCAAGAGTGGAGGTAGAAGATGCTTTGGGAAGACATTGTAGCAGTCCAGGTGATGACGATCATTTAGATGGTGAATTCATGAGGCAGCAGCTGAGATAGAGGGCTGAATTTGAAATATTTCAAGGAGGCAGAGCCAACAAGGTGATTCACCCGGTGATTTGAAGAGAGGTATGAGGGAAAGAGAGTATCAGGATTTTGGACCTGATAACCTAGGATATGATGACATTGTGGACAGAGGTGGTAAAGCCTGAGAGAGGAGGCCATTGTAGGTTGTGAGGCAAAAGCAAAAGTTCTGTGATGGCCGTGTTCAGTTTGAGATATCAATTAGTTATCAAAGGGCTAGGTCAGATAGTCAGTTGAGTGTATGTGTCTGGGATTTAGAAGAAGTATCCAGACTGGAAAAATAGGATTGGAAGCCATTGGTATATAGGTGATATTCAAAGCTATGTGATTGGGTGATATTACTTAGGAAAAATCATAGAAAAGATATCTTATAATCCCATGATAACATCAAACTTAGAAATTAATATTGCTTCTCCAGTTTAAAATCTAAGTAAATACATAAATCCACAAACTCAGAAATATATCTATTTAGAATCCTGTAAAGATTGCCCCATTCATAGCTCTACTTTTATTACAGAAATTTCTATTTATACCTCATTATATTAATTTTTTAAAGAGAGAAACTACACATTTTAAACAGGTTGACTTAGAAATACAGAAAATTACTTTTGAATTCCAAGAAAGTGTTCCACCCATGTGAAAATTTAAAGTTAAGTTTAATTGTATTTCTTCCTTTATTTCCTTACACACCTGTGGAAGATACACTCAAAATGCAAGTCTTTCAAAATTTCTCTACTTATGAGAGGTGATGTAATGCAGTGTTTACCTATTAATGTTTAAGTTTCTGGTGCTAATCTTTCCTCCCTTTCTCTCATTTGTTAATTATATGATAGATATAACATTCTTGTGTCTCAGTTTCCTCCTCTTTAAAAGAGGAAAACTAATATTAACTGCATTAAATATTTTAATCCACAAAAAGCCACTTAAACTTATTTAAGTGGAGAATTTCTTTCCTGAGTGAGAGACAAATTTTCATTATTCGTTCCCACGTCATTATTCATTCATTTCACTCCGTGTCTCCATGAGACAGTGAAAAGTGCCCTCCACACCACCGCTGGGGGAGAGACAACTTTCTTTTACATGCTTCTGAGTAAAAGGGTTGGCATGACACAGTGCAATCCACTCAAAACATTTTTGCCGGGGACCAAACCGTGTAGTTAAAATAAGCAGCTTGGTAAAGGTTGGCTTGATCTAAGGATGTAATTAAACCTACCTAGAGATGTAGCAAGAATCAGTATTATTTAGGTTGTCCTCCATGAAAAATTTTTTTCCCATAAAACTACAGAGGGTTTTGATCTATTAGTAGGGAATGAAATTCATGTAGTATTTTGTTAAAGGTATAAACCATAATCTAGGAATGACCATTTATTTTGTTTAAATTTTACTAGTGCCCTTGTGAAAGGATGCCGTTGTCTGGAAATTGACTGCTGGGACGGATCACAAAATGAACCTGTTGTATACCATGGCTATACATTCACCAGCAAGCTTCTGTTTAAAACTGTTATCCGAGCGATACACAAATACGCATTCATAGTACGTGCATATCTTTGTTCAATTAGTTATGTAAACATAAGATAATTTACTTGTTTCAAAATCCTATAATGCTTGACCTTAGTTTAGATCAGTAATATTTCCAATTGTGGGTTATGATCCATTAGTCGGCAGTGAAATCCATGTAGTATATCATTAAAGGTAGATTTGTCAAAGTTAATCTCAGGTAGTAAGGTACATGTGGTTTCATGGAACTTTTAAAAAAATTTTAAAAATTTTGTATAAGCAGGTTCTTATTATTTATTTTATGCATATTAGTGTATATATGTCAATCCAGATCTCCCAGTTCATCCCACCCACCCCCCCATACTTTTCCCCCCTTGATTTTCATGGAACTTTTTGTTTAATTATATAATATATATTATGTGTGTGTGTGTATGTGTGCACACGTGTGTATTGTGTCATAATATAAATTATATTTCTTACCATGAGTTAATGGCCAGAACAGTTTGAGAAATACTGGCCTATGTAATAGTAAATATTTTACCAACATTCGAATATTTTACTTTCAAGACACAAATGTCAAAAATGTATTATCTCAACTTTTGGCATTTTTTCTACTATAATGTCAACTATTTATACAGAAGTTGACTTTAGATTTCAAAATTATTGTTAAATGTATTAAGTTACAGATTCAAAGATTTAATTCTTTTTAGAGCTTCTTAATTCAGCTTAAAAATCCTCGTCTATAAATTGAGCTGGTTTTAACAGTCATTGAATTCTGAATAATACTTGATTCCATTGACAAGCTTGGCTAATTCAGTACCTTCAGACATTTTAAATTGTTTTTTTAAACTTAGTATATGTGATTTCTTTCTTAACTACTTCAACCATAGTGCAATTGAAGAGATTTAATTAACAAAATCTTACTACTTAATGTATATTTAATAAATTAAACTTACAAATTCGAAAAGCCTAAAGTACTCCTAAATAAGTCAATGTATTATCTGTAAACATAAGCATAACTTAAAATCACACAGTTAAATCAATTGCTCCATTATTTATTAGAAATAGAGTATAAAATACTAAATATTCACAAAATAAATATAAAATATTTAAAAATTTATCTTAGTATAAAACCTTGATATATGGCATTAATTCTCTTAAACAACTAATTTCTGATGATTTCTAAATTTATATCTCTATCCAAACTTCTCCCTTGAATTTTACACCAATATAGACAACTTCCGATTTGACATTTCCACTTGCATATTTAATAGGTATAATTAACTTAACATGTTTAGACTTGAGCTCCAGATAATATTCCTCTTTTTCCTAGTCCCACTTTTCCCGTGGTCCTTCCCATCTCAGTTAATGTTAACTTTTATGTGTTCGGCCTAAATCATTGTTGTCAGCATTAACAGTCCCTTCTTTTCTCTCTAACCCCTCAATAAGTTCTTCAGCAAATCCTCTTGACTCTACTTTCAAAATATACACTGAATTTCCCCATTCTCACTGTCACTGTGCTGGTCAACTACCATCACCTCTCACTTGGATTATTACAATGGCTTCTTATCCAGGGTTCCTGCTTCTCTCCCTCCTCCCCTGTGGTTTCATCTCAATATATCAGCCAGAGTGACTTTTTGGTAAGTCAAGTCATGTCATTCCGCTTTTCAAACCCTTCAATCCCACTCAAAATAGAAGCTAAGGTCCATACCTTGACTCCCAAGGCCCTACATGACCTGTTTTCCATTACCTCTCTGACCTCTCCCTTGTTCTTGTGACCATTCTGGCCTCCTTACCCTTTTTCAGACATATCTCAAAGCGTTTGCACTTGCTATTCCCTTCGTCTGAAATACTCTTCCCAAATATTTGAGTAGCAAACTCTCTCACTTCATTCAGGGTGGGTAACTGAGGGAATAAAAGGAAATAGAGACAATCTTAAAATTAAAATGACTTGCAAGGATGGACAAACCCCTACAGCTTCTAAGACTCCAAAGAGTAAGCGATGGAATAAAAAAAAGGCTTTGAGCAACAGACTCAATGAGACTTCTCAGTTGGATAACGTGACACAGTTTTGCAGCAAAGATTAGATCAAAGGTTGAACTTTTTGCTCAATATAGTCACCATTAATTTGGGGAAGAGAGAACAATGAAATAAAATAGACTTGATAACTGTGGCTTGAAAAGAACTTTGGATATAGTTACTGACACATGTGACTTACTAGAAACAAACATATGAAATTGAAGTTTTTGAGGAAGTTGTATTGCTAAAAACTAAACCAAACATAAGTCTGACTTGTTAGGTGAACCTTAAAACAACGCTTGGTCAGGAAGTGAGCTGCAAAAGTGGCTTGGCTTTAAGGAAAGCCAACTCCTCAGCACATGTTTTAGATATGAACAAGGAGGGTAATGCCAGAGGATCTTCCCAGAGGGTGGAGCCAAAGACCACAGAAGACAAAAAAAAAAATGAGTTCTTCCCAGTGAGTGAAGTCAGGGCCTAATCAAGAAATCCATTTGCTAGGCCTTCACTTTGCCTAGTCTCAAAATCACTTATTATATTTGGGAAAAGAATTTTACACTATTCTCTTAATATTAGACTGAGTCAATATGTACATGGGTATTTACGAGAAGGTCATTTTTTAGGCCGAACCCCAAAGATATTAGGTTCTAATTCCTGGAAATTATAAATGTTACTTTATTTGGAAAAAGGGTCTTTGCAGGTGTGATGAAGTTAAGAATCTTGAGATGAGAGATTATCCTGAATTATCTGGGTGGGCCCTAAATGCCATCATATGTATCCTTATTAGTGGGAGGTAGAGGGAGATTTAATACACACAGAAGAGGAGGCAATGTGAAGATGAGGGGCAGAGATTGGAGTGATGTGGCCACAAGCCAAGGAATGCTGGCAACCACCAGCAGCTGGAAAAGGCAAAGAACAGATTTCCCCTAGAGCTGCTGAAATTTTAGCCAGTGAAACTGATTTCATTTTAACCAGTGAAACTGATTTCAAAATCTTGGCCTCCAGAATTATGAAAAGATGAATATCTGTTGTTTCATGTGACCAAGTTTATGACAGTTTGTTACAACAGCCATAAGAAATTAATATACTCATACATTAATAAGGCATAATATTATATGTGATATATGTAACATATGACATATATATCAAAGGTCTGTAATAATGCAGCAGACCTTGCAATTCCTTTTCTTATTATTCTAAATTGGTAAATTTGTGTCCTGATAATTATATGTGGAAACAAAATAAAGAAAATAATTTTGAATAAGATCCCAAAAGGAGTGCTGTTCACTATTTTGTGACAAATTTAAAAGTTACAATGGTGACTAAGGGCAGAAAATATCTTTGTTGAGTCACTTTTACTTACTAGATACTCTTTATTATTAAAAATTGGAAATATCTTTATCTTTGTTTTTAATTATAAAGCAATGAGTTTTGATTATAGAATTTAAAATTGAAAAAGTAGAAAATTAACCTTTTTTTAACTTACCAGGGTTAAAGTTTTTCCTAAAAATATCTAAACATATATATGTAGTTTAAAAAAAGATGTAGAATCTCACTCTTTGGCAACTTGTTTTTCTTCATAAGACTAGATCGTAGATAACTTTCTGTAGAGTATATATAGTTCTACCTCTTTTGTGACAGAGTTATATCATTCCTTTAAAAGGATATGCCATAATTTATTTAAACAAGTACCCACTGTTGGGTGCTTCAGTTTTTTTTCCTATACTTCTAATGCAAATAGTAATAATTTTCCTTTTTATACAGATTTAATGTTCCATTTTGTCAGATTCAAAACTATTTTCAGTTTAAAGAAAACGTAATAATTTTGCGAAGGTACTGAACATTAGAAATGTTTTAAAATTAAGTGCTTCTATAAATTGCATTAAATTTATTGAGGAGTTTTGATTAATAACTGTAGTAATGGTTAATTTTTTAGACATCTGACTACCCAGTGGTGCTCTCTTTAGAAAATCACTGCTCCCCTTCCCAACAAGAAGTGATGGCAGACAATTTGCAGTCTACTTTCGGAGACGCCTTGCTTTCTGATACTCTTGATGATTTTCCAGACAAATTACCTTCACCAGAGGTAACACTTTGTCTGAGAAGCTCAGGTTAAGAAAAAGAGAAAAAAACATGCTACTATTGTATTGGCCCATGAAACTGGGCTAGAGATCAATGACAGATGCTTAGTTTTGATTATTTATCGAGGTGTATCTTTGCAATGTGTTTCCGAGGAAATAGTCCCGTGAGCATGTAGGTGAATACATTTTGATAAAGAGAATATAGAGAGATATACCTAAAAATTCACATTTTAATTGTGCGTTATATCCCATGTGTCCAAAATTTCAAGTCAGTTAATATTAGACCACAGGAATTTGGTATGTTTTACAGGCCAAAGGCTAAGAAAGAGGCAAAGATCTAGGCTGTAAATAGAATTCATGCCCAATACCTCAGCATCTGGGTGGCAGGTTCCCCCTTTTTTAATCTGCTCTTTTCAATGTCCCTGTCTCTACAGACGTCTTACCATCTTCAGTTGAGCATACTCAAGTATTTGGTTTAAAAAAAGCACGCACACCCTACCCTCAGGATTGCAGTTTCTACTCCAGCTATCTTTTTATTTTATTATTTCCTTTCTCAACCCAAATTTTCATTTCCTTGTCTCCTCACAACCTACCTAATCAGGCTTCCTCTTCCATGTGCACCAAGTAAGTATTTCAGTGTGCTCATCACTTTCCTACCAGTAAATTCTTTTTTTTTTTAATATTTATTTTCTTTTTTTTTTTGGCTGTATCGGGTCTTAGTTGCAGCACGTGGGATCTTTGTTGAGGCTTGTGGGGTCTTTCACTGGAGCACATGGGCTTCTGTAGTTGTGGAGTGCAGGCTCCAGGTCACATGGGGTCTGTAGCTGTGGCACTTAGTTGCCCCGTGTCATGTGGGATCTCAGTTTCCCAACCAGGGATTGAACCTATGTCCCCTGCATTGAAAGGCGGATTCTTTACCACTGGACCACCATAGAAGTACCCACTACCAGTAAATTCTAACGGACCTATTTCAGCCTTCCTCTGACTTGTTGCCTTGACAACATTCAACGCTATGGATGCCTCCTTCCTTTCCGTGAAACACTTCCTTCTGTAACACCACATTCTTCAGGCTTTCCTCATTCCTCTCTGGCCACTCTTCAGTTTCGTCTGCTGGTCCATTCTCCTCACCCCAAATTTTATCAGGTGATAAATGAACTTTTTTCTTTTTTGACACCCCTAACCAATAGTTTAATTTTGACATGTCATCATTTTGGTAGATATAATATATATTTGTAATATTTGAATATCCCCCTTTATATTTTTCTTTATTTTATTTAGATGAGTAGAAAATTTAAAGATGAAAGTATTATGACACTAAGGACAAGAGGTATAGGACTCACGATAGAATTAAGACAGAGAAAAATAAACTGAACAAATGGACAAACTGTGACTCTTTCACCTGATGAGAAATGCTCACAGGCTAAACGTGTTCAATTATGACAGAAAAGAAATATTAAACAACTTGTGCAGAGTGCTGTAAACACATCATCAGAGATTAAATCTAAGAGTCATGGTCTAATTCAGGAAATTATAATAATAATTTCAGTTTTCTAGGAATAGAATTCCTCCTCTTGTTATTTATAAATCTAATTTTTAGTATTCAGATATATAATTTCCATTAAAGCTTTTGCTTCCACACTAAAGGAGATGCTTTCCAATGAGTAAATGAGAAATTAGAGATAAAGTCATTTTCTCATACTGCACTTAGCCCTCAGTATACAAAAGAATTGCCTGGAGACTTGTTAAAGAGACATAATTCTGTCCCACAATTCAAGATTCTGCTTCTCTAATTTTGAAGTAGATTGCAGAAATCTTTTCTTTTAACAAGCACCCCAGGTGATGCTTTTGACACTTGTGGTTGCAGAGTGCACTTTGGTAAACTCTGTATTAGTAAAACGAGGGTCATGGTAAAAGAGAGAAGACCCAAGATGATGGAATAATTTGAGTGGGTACCTGAGGATGACAAAGAGAAGGGCAATCAAAGCTCCTCAAAGAAAAGAACTTTAGGGACTTCCCTGGTGGTCCAGTGGTAAGATCCCACATGCCGCGGGACAGCTAAGCCCACGTGCTACAATTACTGAGCCTGTGCGCCTCAACTAGAGAGCCTGCGTGCCACAAACTACAGAGCCCACGTGCTCTGGAACCCATGCACCACAACTACAGAGCCCACAGCTAGAGAGAAGCCCGTCCGCCGCAACCATAGGTCCCGCATGCTGCAACAATGATCCCGCGTGTCACAACTAAGACCCAACACAGCCAAAAATAAATAAATACATACATAAAAACATTATAATAAAAAAAGAAAGGAATTTTTCTTCATAGGGTAGATCCCAGTAACATTATATACAATGTACCAGGCACTTACTAAATATGTTTGTTAAATTAATGAATATTTGAAAAGGGCAGAAATAAGTAAGTGAAAGAAAGGAACCAGAAGGCTTTGGATTTAGAATGAGTGACCCAGATGGTGAATTTTGCCATGCTCCTAGTTTTGATGGGCAGGAAATATTAAGTTGATGATGCTCGTATGCAATACAGTTGAAATGTGAAGATTTATAAATCTTTAGCTTAAATTTAGTCTTTACTAGATGTCAAATACTATAATAGACATTTTTATATACCTGATCTCATATAATACTTTTAATGTTGGATAAGAGAGTGATGACCTGAAGCATTCACTACCAGAAGTTATAACATTCTAACTTCTGTAACATTGAAAAAATATATATATAATTATATAAATAATAATTTATATAAAATTATATAATTTTAATAATAATCTATAGAAAATTATATATATATAATTTTTGTGTATTTCAAATTTGTGCATAGTAATAATTTATGGAATGTAGAAGAAATAGAAAAGAAAAGAAAGCCCCAATCATTACAGGCGTATTTTTTGGTGAATTTTGGTCAATACAATATCACTGGTTTCTGTTAGGTTTTTAGGAATATGGAAAAAAGATGGAGCTTTTGCATATCTTACTACTGTGGGCAAATTGACAATATGATGAAAGACTTTTCGATGACAATGACAAGTGCAGATTTACCTGTGCATGTGTAATTGTATCTTTCTTTCGAATTGTTTCTGTAGGCATTAAAATTCAAAATATTAGTTAGAAACAAGAAAATAGGAACTTTAAGGGAAACCCGTGAAAGGAGAGGTTCTGATAAGCATGGTCAGGTAGAGGAATGTGAAGAAGAAGAGGAGGCAGAGCAAGAGGAGGAGGAAAATGAGGCCAAAGGACCAGAACCATCGGATGCTTTTCAAGATGATTTGGAAAAGGAGGCAGAGTCAAAAGGGGCAGTCGGAATTCCACTCTTCAAGAAAAAGGTGAGATGAGGCTTTGCGAAAGCCTTACAAGTGATTGAAAAGTTGTCTTATTGTTTTCTTGAGTAGTTTTAAAACATTTTGGAGGAAACATCTTTTTCCTACTTATAATAACTTCAGTCTATTATTTAAAATTTGTTTGGAAAAAACTAGCAGTGGACAAGAAGTTTTAGAAGTCATCTCTTCCTGTATTAGCTGTTTGTGATTATTTTTTTCTCTACAGCTAACAAATATTATGCCTTCTTATGTATTAGACACTGTGCAGTGTACAAAAGATAGTGTATCTGCTCTGAAGGCGATCATACTGTCAGAGACAAGAAAAGCACTATTTATATTATATAGTATTTTAAGTATACAAGTTAGCATGACAAAGGAAGGTATACACAGTTGCAAGGGATACAAAACTAATTCAGCTGGTTTAAGTAAAATGTGAATTAATTCAATTGGTCCACAGAAATGAAAAGTTTAGGGAAAGGGATTCTAATTTCAGGAATGACTTGGTTGAAGTGTATCAAACAAAGTCCACAGAAATTTCTTTCTCCAACTTTGGCCCTACTTTTCCTATATTGGTGCAAGCCTTTGCCAAGCTTCAGTTTTACATGCTTTCAGATTCAAATCCAATGGAAGGCCTATCTATCTCTCAGCTGACCAAGCAGATTCTTTTTGTACATTGGCTATGATCCAAGCTGTGCGCATCCTTGAGCCACTTACTGTGGGGAATGCAGAGCTCTGGTTAGCCAGGCCCAGTCCACGTTACCGACACTTAAGCACATGGATTGAGCATGCGCAGGAAGTGTTTTCCAAAAAAAAAAAAAAAAGAAGAAGAACACTTTGGAAGGGGCTAACAGAAGTGCAAAGGGTATAGATACTGGGCTATAGAAGAGCAATAGAGTACTCTACAACAGAAGTTATTCCAAAATGTTAGATCACATTGGAAATATATTTACTCATGACTAAAATTCTTGAATTTGTAGAATTCCTGATACTAAACTAGGACCTTTGGGATAAAGGAAATAGAAATAATTGCCATCCTCAATACTTATTACATTAATTGGGATTTTAGGTTTAGGTTGTCTCATAATTGACATTAAATGTTGTCATAATAGAACATATTCACATTGACCCAATCCAAATAGTTTTTGAGGATATAATCTTATGAAAAGACTAAAATCATTGATTTGAAAGCGTATTTTCTTTATTGAAAAAATAATTTTTCAAATGATTAGTGCAAATATGTGAAATTATTGCCTTTTTTTTTCACCGCAAAGTTAAAAATAGCTACGGCCCTATCTGATCTTGTTATTTATACTAAAATTGAGAAGTTCAGAAGTTTTCACCATTCAAGACTGTATCAACAATTTAATGAAAGTAACTCTATTGGGGAGTCACAAGCCCGAAAACTTTCAAAGTTGAGACGTAAGTTCTTATGATTCAAATAGATGAAGTGTTTAAACAAGTTATATTCACTTTTAAGCTGTCAAAATTGATCAATGATGTTTACAAAAGCTATATTCTAGTACAATTTCAACATATTTAACATATTTTAAAAAGGGTTATATGCCTCAGGTCGCATTAAGTTTTATTTCACAGAACTCAACCATTATTTTGTCATGAAATTTTGATTGCGAATGTCCAGTATGGACACTTTGTTGGGAGGGGCTGTGGTGAGCAGTTTACATGGGAGAGCAGTGAGTGACAAGGCTACAGAGGTAGGCAAAGCCAAATTACAAGGAACTTGGACTTTGTCCTGCAATCCAAAGTGAGTAGGAAAAGATTGAAATCTCAGGAGTCACATGATCCCCTGTGTGTTTCTGAAAGATGCCTCTGTTAGTGCATAAGGGTGACACCGTCTGCAGGGAGGAGATGATAAAGGCTTATGGTGGGGAGACTGGAGCCAGGATGAACTTTGTGGACTCGGTGGGCACTAAGCGGTAGAGTTAAATAGACTGGGAGGCTGTATCTCTAAGGTGAAGAAGAGGGAAAAAATGGTACCCAGGGGCTTCCCTGGTGGCGCGGTGGTTGAGAGTCCGCCCACCGATGCAGGGGACACGGGTTCGTGCCCCGGTCTGGGAGGATCCCACATGCCGCGGAGCGGCTGGGCCCGTGAGCCATGGCCGCTGAGCCTGCGCATCCCGAGCCTGTGCTCCGCAACGGGAGAGGCCACAACAGTGAGAGGCCCGCATACCGCAAAAAAAATAAAATAAAAAAATAAATAAATAAAAATGGTACCCAGGCCAGACTGCCAGATGGCTGTGTACCTGCAGAGGGACCATGTGTCTCTGCATCTTCTTTTCACTGTCTCCTGACTCTACATCTGAGGTGGGTTTATTCTGCTTGGTAGAGCCCGAGACACAACAGGGAAAGAGAATGGGAAGAAGACGCTACCTTCTTCTCAGACTTATATGGCAGGGAATATCATCAACTTAAAAAGGGATGGTCTGTCAGGAGGGGAAATTTTTTCCGTCTATCCTTCTTGAGTTCTTGTGGCTGGACTACTAATAAAACTGACGCAAGTCATATTGACAAGAGAAAAAGAAACAAAATTTAATTCATATAAATGGGACCTAAGAAGTGACCAAAGTCAACAGGTTTTATACTTTTTAGACAAAGAAACAATAAATTTGTGAGGAATTGACAGGACAAAGAAACTTAGGTTTTGGGTGACCAATTAGTGAAGAATTCAAACAGCGTTTGGGCTTGGGGTAGTAAATTAAAGAAGTCACAAAGTTTGTTTTCACAGTCTTCTCAGCCCTGAATTCCCTGTCTTTGGTGGGAAGGGTGTCCTATGTTCAGACGCAGGGAGTGCATCTTTCACATGAGACATTTATTTCCTGCTTTGAAGGAGACAGAAAGGAGGGATAGAGCGTCCCTCTTGCATTGGCCATTTCTTAAGTCACTTTAATTCAAAATAATCAATATGCCACTGAAGCACATTTTAGGGGCAGCCTACCCTGTGCCTCAACAATTAGCTTAATAATCAGAATCAGGTGACTCTCCATATCCTTTTTAAAATTGCAATCTACCGTCTTATGTAGAAGTGCTGTGGCAGAGAAATCAGCACCTGCGACTGACTTGAGAAAAGCTGTTGGCTATTAGGAAATGCAGATTCTGGTATATTTGTTGGTTAACCTCATTTGGCTGGCCATTGGTACCCTAGGGTGTTTTTTCTTGGCCTCTCACTGTTGTGGCCTCTCCCGTTGCAGAGCACAGGCTCGGGATGCGCAGGCCCAGCGGCCATGGCTCACGGGCCCAGCCGCTCTGCGGCATGTGGGATCCTCCCGGACCAGGGCACGAACCTGCGTCCCCTGCATTGGCAGGCGGACGGACTCTCAACCACTGCGCCACCAGGGAAGCCCAACCCTAGGGTTTTGAGGCATGCTTTAGCTTATCTCCTCAAACTGCCTATTAGAAAGATCCTATATAGGGCTTTTTTTTTTTTTTAAATTGAGGCTTGCGACCAAAAGTCAATTCAGTAGATCTAAATGACAGTTAAAAGAATAGAGTAGAGCAGAATGGAATGGAATAGAACAAAATGGAATGGAATAGAACAAAATAATAGGATGGAGAAGATGTATTGTAGGCAGGAAGAATAAGTATTGTTTTGTGAAACAATTTTGTGTGTGTGGTGTTGGGTTGTGATATAAAGCATATTTTTTACTGTGAACTGTTGTCAACAGAGTTTGAATATGAATGACCTACTTTACTAGCCTCCATTCTTTCAAACTATCGGATGGTTTTTGTTGTTGTTCATGGGGACAGGACATGTGGGCACAGCAAAAGTCGTTATAATTCTCTCACTCTCATCATATTAAACACTTGCTCAAAATCTGAAAAGGGACTGGGTAGTTCAGAGCAGAGTCATAAAATATAGCATCAGCGTTTCTTTGGAAAGAGTATAGAATATTTTTCTTGTGCCAAAAGTTAATAGTAAATAATTAATGATTGGGCAAAGATGTTCTGCAAGGATGTCTATCATTAAAAACAATAAACATCATTAAGTTTATAATAGGGAAAAATCAGAAACAGAAATTTTCATATGTGTGAATGCTTTTCAGTTATTTAAAAATAATGTCGTAGGTGAATATTATTGAAATGGAATGATTTTCATGTTATCTTAGTAAGTTAAAAAATGGAAGTTTATAAAAGGGAATAAACAATAAGATTCAATTAAAAATAAGTATATACATATGACAAAAGAATGGAAATATATATATACCAAGAGGTTATCAGGGTTATTATTTGAGTGGTGAGATTATATGTTGTTTTCTTATTTTTTCTTATTTAATTTTCACATTTCTCATGCTATGTGAAAAAATAGCACGTTTAATTTCTAAATCTCAGAAGTAACAAAATCATGTTAAGGGTCCATAGTGATCATTCATGTTTATTGCTTTGTAGATGAAAAAAATTAAGACCCAGAAGAGTACGCATTTTATCAACAGATAGACATCTAGTTTAGGACTGGATAAGGGATCATGACACTTGGACACACAAAGTGCATTTGTACATGAGCAGCTTCAAAGTGAACTTTTCCTCAAGGAGAGGATAACTTCTAAAATTGAGTGTTAATTAAATTAACTGTAATTACTATTAACTTCAGTAACTGGAATTTTTTACCTGAAAATGCTTCCTAAGGAACAGTTTTTAGGATGAGAGTGGCAATGATTCTGTTCTAGCCTGAAGAGCAAATAGAGTGGACATAGGCAATAACCATTTCTTCCATGACTGGTCACCATATTAGCAGAAATAGTTGTGGGAAAAGGATCTGCTTAGTGAAAGAATAAAAACCTTGGAGAAACATAAAATCTATGTTCAAAAATTTGAGGGATGTCCAATGGTATATGGTGTAAATTAGTTTTGAATCTGAAGTGATTTAAATAGAATTACTAGAAATGTGTAAAAAATATAAGTAGAAACATAAAGAATATGTATAGAAACTGAAACAGACTGTGTGTGTGTGTGTGTGTGTGTGTGTGTGCTTCAAGTATAGACATTGTCTTCCTTTCCTTGTAAGGAAAACATTTGAAATAATCAGAAGTATTGGGAGATAGCAAGTTCTCTTTTTTTTTTTTGAAGAACAAATACGTTTTATTTTTTAATAACTTTATTTATTTATTTATTTTTGGCTGTGTTGGGACTTTGTTGCTGCACGCTGGCTTTCTCTAGTTGCAGTGAGCATGGGCTACTTTTCTTTGTGGTGTGCGGGCTTCTCATTGCAGTGCCTTTTCTTGCTGAGGAGCATGGGCTCTAGGAGCGTGGGCTTCAGTAGTTGTGGCGCACAGGCTTAGGTGCTCCATGGCATGTGTGATCTTCCTGGACCAGGTCTCGAACCAGTGTCCCCTGCATTGGCAGGTGGGTTCTTAACCACTGTGCCACCAGGGAAGTCCTGCAAGTTCTCTTTCAATGGAGGGATGCAAACAGAAATTGAATGAATTTTGGGGAAAGATACTATGGTGGTTAGAAGGTCAGCTGGAAGCTGAGTTGAGTAACTTTAAGGTCCCTTTCAGCCCTGAGGATCTGTTAAATATTCAACTTGATTAACTTGGATGACATCACATAGTTTTATATGACTTCCGTGCAATTCTTTCCTAATGTGAAAACCAAAGTGAAAAAAACCAAAATGGGTAAAGATACTTTTGTTTTCAAAAATGGATGCATTTTATTTTGGAATTTTATATACTCTATATCAAAGTGAAATTAATTTGGATGTGAACAAAAAGAAATATATTATCCAATTGTTTCTTTCTTTGAGTGAATAATTACATAAAATTGTTTAATAAAAATGATTATTAACTTTTCAATAACAGTGAATTACTCTGCCAAACAAAGGCATGAATTTATTTTGATTTTCATGAATTGCAAATATTTCTGCCAGGACAATAGACATCAACATTATTGAAACTGTTGTAGAATTAAATAAATATATAGACATAGTAGTTTATTTGAAATCTTTGAAATGTTTTAATAAATTTCTTTTTTTTAGCCAATGAATTTATTCTTCACACCACGAAGTTCATTACCAGAATATATCCCAAAGCAACAAGAGCAGACTCTTCTAATTTTAATCCTCAAGAATTTTGGAATGTAGGTTGTCAAATGGGTATGTTACATAGGATATTGAGTTTTTTGCAAAAATAAGATAAAATAAATTCATTTTGTGAATTAATAAAAGATTCATGAAAAGAGCTTCCTTTGAAGAATTTTCGAGCCTGGGTGTTTTGGAGTCAAGCAATGATGAATCAATGGCTTCAAGAGTTGAAGTTAATCCTAAATAGGTTGAAAAGGGTAAATCTAGGTGAGGGTAGAAGCATGGAGGTTAAATTCATGAGGAGTTTGCATGGGAATTGTAGGAATGGGAAAAAGAAACCAAAAAGAGATGTAAGAGAACAGTGAAGATAGAGTCCTTTGCTTGAAAGATTTGCTAAGGGCCTCTTCAAATCGAGTGGCCTCTGCTTTTTGTACTTTAATCACGTCTGCATTCATAGTATTGAAAAGTAAGACTGCATAGCTTTGTTATTTGTCCTTGACTGACTCTCCTTATTCCAAATTGATCAACTGGTGTACCAGTGGGACTAACCAGTCAGAAAGTGCCAGGTGTTAACCCTTCTGCTGCTCGATTGGGACAAGGCCCATAGGTTTTCAGAGAGGGAGGGGGTGGGATCAGGATGCTGGGGAGGGCAGTGGGGGGTAGATGGTGGTACTGCATATAGTGGCTGTTTACCAGCCTATACGGAGTTGTTTCTGTATTTTAACAACAATTACTGCTCTGCCTGTTCCTCGCTTTCTCCTCAAGTGATTACAGTACCTCTTTAGACCTGAAAGTTTATGATACAGTTGGTGTCTTCCCTTCCAGCATTTAATGACTGATTTTCTTTACTCTCATATTTCCTGAATGTTTTCTGACATGTACATTGCTATTCTATAATCTATGCTGTATGCCATTTTGATTTTTTAACTCAAAGCTGTAAAATAATTTGCAGATTAAATTTTGAAACTCACCTTCATATGTTAACAAAGACATGGCAAAAGGAAAGGTTTAAAAATCATGACTTATTTGGCAAATGCTTGCTCTTAAAATGTTCGAAGATATATAATCCATGATTAGGTTTCAGTAAACTGTTTAGTTGCGTTTCTTTAGATATACCCTCTGTTTCCTGACAATGTCAAAATACTCTTTTTCCCTCACAGTGGCCTTAAATTTCCAGACCCCTGGTCTGCCTATGGATCTTCAAAATGGGAAATTTTTGGATAATGGTGGTTCTGGATATATTTTGAAACCACACTTCCTAAGAGATAGTAAAACAAAGTTTAATCCAAATAAAGCACTAATGGACAGTAATCCAGTCATACTTATGATAAGGGTAAGATTCATTACTTTTTCTTTTACCTTTATTGGTTATGATATAAGCTAGATAGTATGCATTAATATTTTTAGTTCTATTGATTTTCTTTAATGCCTTTTAAATTTCTGTTAATCTTTTCAGGTAATGTAGGTGGGTGGTATTTCAGCATCCTTCCATATCTGAAAAATGTCTTTCTGTTGCCTTTTTGCATGAATGAAAAAAATTGCATAGTTCTAATTTAGAGGAACTAGTCTAGTTGTTCTAGTTGTTGTTCTAGTGAGAAGATGGGGTGTTTCAGCCACTTTTTCAGATCCCTTCCTAATCCACACAAATCTCATTGATGTGCTTCTGTGGATTTCTTCTTTCCTTTTTAATCTATATGCAAGCGATTCTTTCTCACTTTCATTTGTGGGTGAGAAAGAATTTCTTAATCCTTATCTCAAACTAAATATCCTCCTTGTATTCTTTTATACACATTCACATTATACACATTCACTGTTTCAACCCCAAACAATGCTCAAATCTGACCTCATTTTTGGACTATAAAGGCTTATTTTTAATAGCCTACTTAGCCTCCTTACCAATATTCTGTCAAACTTAAAATATTAAAGCCTGAACATCCCTTCCTCGTCAAATCTACTTCTAGTTTATTTAAGTCTCAGTGAACTGAGTCAAATTCCTTGACTCAATTAATTCAGGCAAGAAAAGTGGAGCTATTCTTGTCTTCCACATCTCCTTCACTTCCCATGTCCAATCCATTTCTAAGTTCTGTAGATCTCACTTTAAATGTCTTCCTTATCCATCCCCTTGATCTGATGTCATTTGTTACTGTCTTTTTTTTTTAGGAATCTGTTACCTGTCATCACCTCCATTCCTTTGGCTTCCTAAGGGGTTTTCAGGGAGCCTTGTCTCAGTTGTCCTGGTCCATCTTCCACAAGTCAACCAGAGAGATTTTGCTGCAGTGCTAATCTTATCATGCCTACTTAACATTTATTTGTGTCTCCTGATCGTTTTCTTAGTCTGGCTTTGTCCTACTCCTCTAGCCTCATCTCTCACTTCTTCCAGCCTTTCAACCCATTCCGAAACTGTATGGAAGCCTTCTTTTTTGTCCATAATGACTTTTCTGTGTATTGCATACGCTATTTCCTTTGATTGGGCTACTCTTCCATCCTTCATCTGCCTATTGCATTCTGACTCATTTTTCAATACTTTAAGTGTCACTTCTTTTTGGAAGCTTTTTCCTGTGCTTCTTTTGAAGTTTTCTTCTGTTTTTCCATAACACCCTATACATGCATACATTATGGCACTTACCACACTGTAAATTATAATTATCTACTTGTTATACTTGTCTTTCTCCCCCCACTTGTCTGAGGGTCCTTTAAGGATAAGGACTGTGTTTTGTTCAACCCTTATCCACAGTAACTGACACAAAGTATATGCTCAATACATGTAGGTTAATTGAATGAATGATTTCTTTTTCAAGTTGAGAATACTAAAGAGAATATACGTGCTCTTTTGTTGAGAAAGTGAAGATGGAGGATGGCTGGTATGCATAGATGTTTACAAATGCCACCTGTTTGTATTCTGAGAGGTCTCATGTAGGGGTGTAAGTGTCATGGTGTGAAGGAGGCAGGGTTGATGATTTTCCTGGGAAGCTGCTGCCGTAGCCATGTGTGTCTCCCCCTCTTGTTCTGATTGTTCTAGGAGCTTTGTGATTACATTGTGACTTGCACAAATGGTGGAGAGTATGATTTGGGAATAAAAAGGCCTAGTTTTGCCGTTAGCTTTCTTATGTCCTTGATGAAGCCATTTAACATTTCTGGTTTACTCTTTGTCAACTGTAAACAGAGAACTTTGGATTAAATCAGTTATTTTCAAGCTTATAAAAGCTAAGGTATCATTTTCTAAGTTTAAAATCTCGTGTATAAGACCAATAGATGAAAACAGAACTATCTGGTTGAGCACTAAGGGTTTTCTGTTTGACATCCATCCTCTGCAGCGGCCCCTGGAAGGGCTTTGTGAATCAGAGTGTACAAATTATTTGAACAATAAATCTCTAAATTCTATTTCAGTATGCACCTTCTCCATTCTGATAAGGGTTTATTACCTGGAGGGCCTGTATTCAGCTGATAGGCTCTGCTATCAGTGTGCTAGTTTTTCACAGTCAATGTCCTTTCAAGTTACCTTGATATCTAATTATGCTTATTGATCAATGCCCGTTCCATACTGGTTGTTAAATATTTGCACAGTTACTCTGGTTTCTAGCTGATGCCATAATTTGTGGATGTAGGAAGGAAAAAATTACACACTGGCACTTTTTTCTTTTCTTTTCCTTCTTTCTTTTTTAACAATTATTTATTTGTTCCTCTTTATTATAATCTTCAGAAATTGAAATCATGTCTCAATTTTTTACATTAGTACACTCTATAAACTAGTACACTTCAAATACTGTTTTTTTTTTTAATTCGGACTTTGTTTCTTAAAGTAAAACAAATCTGTGCTTCAACAATTAGCTTGACTAATAGAAGACTAAATAAAACTATTATTAGTTACTTTGTTAAGCATTTTCTGCTATCCAGTCCCTAATATATATATGAAATAATTGATTTTGTCAAACTCAGGTTACTTATGATAATATGGCAAGCGATGGGTAAGGTAAAATTTCATGATAAATTATCCAAACATATGAATTATACTGTCAGAGAATGCTATCATAGGAAATTATGTGGTGTTTTTTCTTATATTTCAGAAGTTGTATTTATAGTTTACAATTTTTTTGTTGTATATATACAATATGAATTTGAAAAGAGTTCATGTTTTTGGAGCGACTCGGCCTGAATTACAGTAGAAGGGAATCATAACAATGCTTTTAAAATAAAAATATTTGTTGGACCATCAATCTTGGAGAATGTGGATTCTATTATAATCACATATTGGTAAAATGGAATAATTTAGACATGTTCCTGGTGTTCATCTATTGATATTTGAGGATAAAAGAGTTAAAATTAATAATTGGCACTATTTTCTGCTTTGTTTGTTTGTTTTTTTGGTGGGAAATGACTTAGTCAATCATGATTTTTGGAAAACCTGTTTTATTTTGAAATTAAGCAGTGGTGCAGTTTGACATTCTGCTCAATTCTTGAATTCCCTTATTTTTGTGCAGCTCATCAGCGGGATCCAGTTGCCTCCCAGTTGTCATTCATCATCTAACAAAGCTGACACATTAGTGATTATAGAAATTTTGGGAGTTCCAAATGATCAAATGAAACAGCAGAGTCGTGTAATTAAAAAAAATGGTGAGCTCCTAATACATTTTATCCAACATTTGTTAGACTTCTGGTTGAAAAGCTTAAAAATTATATATTGATAGAGTTTTGATACATATTTATTATTCATAAGGAAAAGGTTTTGCATTATGTTCAAGATGACCAAAGTGTTATATGCAGCAAAAACAATTTGACAATGACTTAATGTTGGCGAGATGTATCTTCAGATTACAGATACAAAAATGTATCTGACCTGAAAAATTAGTGGTTTTTCCATTTTTACTTCCTTTTTATGTTTCCTTGTATGACTGAATTAAGAGTGACATTTTGATAGCTGCAAATCTACTTAGCTTCTAGCCTCTGTGTAAAATAAAGAACTTATGATTTCTCTGATACCGCATGTTACATAGTTTTACTTCACTACTTGAATTATTTTAGATCAGAGGTCTGTGGCTTCTGACTCAGGCTAAGGATGCCATAGAAACTTACTCGTACAGTATTTGGATAAAAAATTCAGTCATTTTTGCCAGAAGAGAAATGTAGGAATGGAAGAAATGACTTTGGTAAGATTTTCAGTGTTCCAGCATCCCATGATAGTTTAGGTAGTACAGTACTGACATTGTTATTTCTTCTCTGAAGTTGAAATCATGAAGGAAATTGAAAAGTATAGATTCTTGGGGTTGACTCTTAGAATCACCTGGGAAGAGAGCTTGCAACTGATCCTTTGAGTCTAGAATCTTCTATGAGTGGATATTCCCAAAATATAGTGGACTTCATTTCAGAGTCTGGAAATATGCTCCAGGCTAAATGGCACAGAGAGAGAAGCAGGTGCAGTCTTAGTAGACTTCTTCTTCTTTGGTGATAATACCCCCCCCACAAATGTCCAATGTTCACCTCCTCCCAAATCCAGAATATTCCTCCAGCACGGCCCCTAGTGCAAAAGGCATGATAAAAGGTTTGGGAAGTTTTGCTACCTCATCCTATGTTATCAGTGGGAAGGGATATTAGTGATGACTTCCTGCCTTATTTGGCACCCCTTAGAGTTGAAATGGCAGTGTCAAGAAATGGTAACTGCTATCAGGAAGCTTCTAGTAACCTATCCCTTGTTTTCTCCATCCCCTTACTTGAATCTTCATGACAAAATGCACAGAACATTTATTTATTCAATGCACCCCTTATATAATACTATGATTCTAGCTCCCGTTAGAAATTTGCCTGCATCCCTGGGTTTTATGAGAATATCCCTACAGAAATTCAGTTTGGTTCATCAGACATTACTGGGCCCATTATATTAAAAGCCTGGTTCTAAGTATCAAAAAAACTTCAAATCTCTGTTTATTAACTGCATTCTTATGTATGTCCCAACTAATTCTATTGTAGATAGTTTACAGTTCAGTGTGGAATTAAATATAAGTAAAACTGTTACGAAAAAGTCATTAGTGCTTTAAAGAAAGTACAGAGAATTGTATGGAAGGGACAAATTTCGAGATGGTTCTTGGCAAATGAGTAGAATTTTTATAGAGATTGAGGATAAGGGAACTTTTTTCTTTTTCTTTTCTTTCTTTTTTTTTTTTTTTTTTTTTTTTTTTTGGCCATGCTGAGAGGCTTGCATGATCTTAGTTCCCTGATCAGGGATTGAACCTGGGCCATGGCAGTGAAAGAGCCAAATCCTAACCACTGGGCGGCCAGGGAATTCCCAAGGATAAGGAAATTTAAGGCAAAAGTAATAATATGAGTGCTAAAACATGGAGAAAACAAAATTCAAACATGTTAGGGAAGAGTAAAGAAGTTCAAATGCAATGTACTTAAGAAAGATTAGTGTGAGATAAAATGAGAAATTTACATTGGGTATGGTCATGGAAAATAGTGAAAGCCATGATAAGGTAGTAGAAACTTTCTTTTCTGTATAAAATGAATAAAATTAAAACTTTTAAACAGGGATACAAAACACTGAGAGAGTTGAGCATTCCAGAGATCATTTCTGCAGAGTAGAGAGGACGAAGTGTATGAGAGAGAGATGAGAAATACAGAATAGAGTTAGATGTGATCTCATGGTTAGAGCATGTAGAAGTTAGGTCCTAAACAAGGGCTGTGGCATCAGAAAAGGAATGGAGGATGCATGTGAGGAAGACTAACAAGACTAAGGGTGTAGATAACTGGACAGGAGGGATTCTGAGATCACTTAGCTACTAGGGTAATCGTAGGGTAATGAAAGACATGAGAGTCTGGGAGGAAAACGATCACATTTGTGTAAGGTGGGGAAGTGATTTTTAACTCTATTTGTAACTAAGCAAATTTGGTATTCTGGTTTATTTTTTATTTATTTTATTTTGACACTAAAAGGACTTTCATATATGTCTATATATGATTGTGTGTGTGTGTGTGTGTGTATGAAAGAGTGAAAGAGAGTATGGTGAAGGAGGGTTGGAGGAGGAAGAATAAATTAGTACAAGAATTTCGTGCAGACATTTTTTAGTGTCTATAAAGAACTGACTCTTAAACCTGCCCCTATACTCCGTTGAATTATTTCTTTTCTTAGGGCAAGGTAGGATGGTTATTATTTCAGTGTGAGTCAATTTGTTTAATATTTTTACGGGCATAGACTGCATTCTGGATTGCTTCCTAGTAAATGTGCACTTGTGACTACAGATGCACCATAGAAAACATAGATATGGTATAATTAGTCATAAATGCTTCAATACTTCTTGAAATGTAACTCAAAGGACAGATCTATTGAAGTAGTAGGTGTAGCATTGCCTTTGTACAATGAAAAGTAATACATTATTTTTCTCTGAACTTTTGAGTTTTTATTAAATAAGAGTGTATATTTGATCTGGATGTGAATTTCTTGATTCCATTCAATTATGCTTAATTTTTATCTGATTTGGGTCACATTGTGATACAATTTGGATTTCTTGTTTGGCAAGAGAGTGTTTGGGATAATCTGTTTTGCTAAGGACATAAATTACTCATCGACTTTGTATTTTTTTTAACATCTTTATTGGAGTATAATTGCTTTACAATGGTGTGTTAGTTTCTGCTTTATAACAAAGTGAATCAGCTGTATGTATACATATATCCCCATATCTCTTCCCTCTTGGGTCTCCCTCCCTGCCACCCTCCTTATCCCGCCCCTCTAGGTGGTCACCAAGCACCGAGCTGATCTCCCTGTGCTATGTGCCTTCCCACTAGCTATCTACTTTACATTTGGTAGTGTATATACGTCCATGCCTCTCTCTCACTTCGTCCCAGCTTACCCTTCACCCTCCCCGTGTCCTCATCATCTTGTTTTGATGAAGCTCAATGAGTTGAAATTAAATAGAAGTAGTTCATGTTTATGGGGAGATTATATCAGACAGGTTGGGAGATCAAACAACCCATACAAAGATACCACAAATTTAGTTATAACTCATGCTTACTCAGTGTCTTAGTTCAGGCTGCTTCAGCAGCAACAAAAACAGACTGGTTGGCTTAAAACATAGGAATTTATTTTCTCACAGTTCTAGAGGTTAGAAATCCACATTCAGCTGAGTCTTGACGTTGAGATGGAGATCCCTGGGAGATTTTTGCCGCTTAATATTATGTGGCGCTGGGAGGTCTCTGGTGGACAATGTCCTGACCCTGGCTCTCACACCTCAGAGGCACAGGCCTGACACCCTGCCAGAGCACCGACCTGTCCACCACACGGCTCAGAATAAAAGGGAAAAAGAAAGAAAGAAAGAAAGAAAAATAAAATAAAATAAGGTTATTACAATAAAAAATAATTATTAAAAAATTTAAAAAGTAATTAAAAAAAGAAAGAAAGAAAAAAGAGAGCCACCAAACCAAAAAACAAATCCCCCAGTGATAACAAGTGCTAAAAACTATACTAAAAAAAAAAAGAAAAAGGGCAGACAGAACCCTAGGACAAATGGTAAAAGCAAAGCTATACAGACAAAGTCACACACAGACGCATACACATACACACTCACAAACAGAGAAAAAGAAAAAAAAAATATATGTCATTGCTCCCAAAGTCCATCTCCTCAATTTGGGATGATTCGTTGTCTGTTCATGTATTCCACAGAGGCAGGTACATCAAGTTGATTGTGGAGATTTAATCCCTGCTCCTGAGGCTGCTGGGAGAGATTTCCCTTTCTCTTCTTTGTTCTCACAGCTCCTGGGGTTCAGCTTTGGATTTGGCCCTGCCTTTACATGTAGGTTGCCTGAGGGTGTCTGTTCCCTTTTGGGAGGTCTGAGTTCTTCTGCCAGCGTTCAGTAGGTGTTCTGTATGGGCTGTTTCCACATGTAGATGTATTTCTGATATATTTATGGGGAGGAAGGTGATCTCTAGTCTTACTCTTCTGCCATCTTGAAGCTCCTCCTTGACTTTGGATTTTAAAATGAGCAGTTAGTCAAAAGAAGGATCAGGAGCTGACTTGAGAGCAAACATTAGTGAGCTCTCATTCCAACAACTGTCTATAGAGCTCTTCTCATAATAGGACCTGATATAGAAAAATGATGTTATTTAACTTACTCATGTCTCAGTTAATAAAATGCTGGAACACAACAGTCATATTGTATAATAGTGAAACGTTTCCATTCTGAAATCAGACTCCATTTGTTTGACTTCCTGCCCAAGCACTTAATGGCTATTTATGTGAAACCCTTCGGAGCTTATGTAACATCTTTGTGGCTCAGTTTTCTCATCTGTAAGTGTGGATAGAAATAACCCTGATAGGGTTTTTGTGAGGATTAAATGAGATTATCTGCTTAAAGTTTTTAGAATATTGCCCAGAAATTGTAGACACCTAATAAGTGTTATTATTGTCATTATTATTCCTTTCTCATTGGGTGCATTAAAAATTTAAGTGCTTTAAACCCCAAGCTTTTATTATTACTATTAAAAGTGTTGAAAATAAGAATTTTAGAGAACAGATATTATGCATTTTTCTCTAGGGATGGTGTTTGATTTTTTTTGGTTGCATCTCTTTCTTTATATTTCAGCTTTTAGTCCAAGATGGAATGAAACATTCACATTTATTATTCAGGTGCCAGAATTGGCATTGATACGTTTTGTTGTTGAAAATCAAGGTTTAATAGCGGGAAATGAATTTCTTGGGCAATATACTCTACCAGTTCTATGCATGAACAAAGGTAATATTCCTAAAAGTAAGATGATTGTGCTAATGTTTATATATAATTGGAGTTTACCAAAGACACGCTTTTATATACCAAATAGCTCTCTCCATGACAGTCAGATGTAAAGGAAAATTTATGTGTTGACACATATTTTCTCCCAGTGGAATTACAGAAATGTGTTCTGATACAGAAGGTGGGGTTGGGGAGTGGGATTTCTAGGAAGACTAATTAGACAAACTTGACTTGTATGAGAATTTCTCTACATGGACATAGCTCTCTTGTTTCAGTTAAGAGTAGGCATGACTACCGTGAAGGAATGAAGGATGGGAACTGCACAGAAGGGAGAAGCAGTGAGTCCTTCTTCCCACCTGAGGAGATACTGGGAGCCCAAGGCTCTCTTTTCTTGAGTCTTTCCAGGGCTGCCTTGCAGTTACCTTTCAGGGGTGACTTACACTGTGCTCCCAATTCTATCCTTATTTTTACTTTTCTGCCACCATCTGAGATATACCTAGGAAACAGTCTTTCTGAAGCAGAAGGGTGGTGGCTAATTTTGGAGACGCTGCACTTTGAGGGAGGAGAAGTGTGAGCTGTGTGGTGTTTAGTAGGAAGTTGGGATAGAAACGTCAAATATTTTACTTTGGGGGAAAATTAATATATGGGATGGAATATAACTACGTAGTCCTAGCTTTTATATGTGCTTACTGTATTATTTCTCAGGAGCACTACTGGGGCCACTGTTGATGAATTTAGTTTTATTGTTCTCATCAAATGTGATTCTTTTTGCAGGTTACCGTCGTGTTCCTCTGTTTTCCAAAATGGGTGAGAGTCTTGAGCCTGCTTCCCTGTTTATCTATGTTTGGTATGTCAGATAGCAACTAATGGTGCCGGACATGGTGTTAGCTGTACATCGCAATAAAACAGCCAGAATGGGTGTCCATATCTTTCCCCTTTTTTTCTAACATAAAGCAAAATAATTATTTTGAGATATTGAGCCAGTGCGCTTTTAAATATGCAGAATAGAACAGTGGAAACAAAACAGAAACTTCAGAGGGTCCTGACAGTATGGCATTCTCGTCAGCCAATTTCTCCTGCTCCTCTGTTGCTGAGGCTGCTCTTTCAACTTGCTTGTATCATGTTTAATTAGTAGAATTTACAAGATGCTAAAATATGTCTGATTGTATAAGACAGGTTGGCAAGTATTTGGCAGTATAAAAGAAATATGAAATCTAGGAGTGTTTTAATTTCTAGACACCCACTACTGCATATTGTAGTAGGAAGGAATTAGATTCCCAGGTGCTTGGCGCCCTTTTGAATCCTGGAGAGCAATTAGCCCCTGCATTCTCAGACTAGTTCTCAGATGCTGTGCACTGGATTGGGTACCCTGTAATTATACAGACATTCTTATGAGTGCATATGATTTTGATTTGCATTCAAACTGCCTCCAGACTCCGTATCTATAAAAAAGATCTACTATGGGGACTTACATGCTTGGATCTCTGAATGAATTTTCCGTGTTTCTGAATCTGCACTAGATGCACATTGAAGGTTGCCTCTTGGCCAGAGATGAGATTCCTGTGCTGTTTCATATGCTGGGCTTCTCACCATCAGCAGGACTTTGCTTTACTAAATGTCATATGTAGAAGAATATGGTTCATTATTAACTGTTTTTCAAAAAACCAGGCATACTAATACTTGTTCTACCACACTGTTGCATGGTAGTGAGGTGAAATCACCAGTACAATTTTTGACAAATTAGGGGGCCCTCATAGGTATTTGTTGAAATTAAATCTGAATTTATAACTAAAATAACAAAAATGCTTCTTTGTTTGAGATGTTTACTAATGCATTATCAGTTGATGGCCGAAAAAATATACAAAAAAATCACATCTACTATGTTTTTCTATTATCATGGTGTAGCCTCAGAACTAAATATTTAAAATAAAAATGCCACTGGGAATTCAAATATCCAACCCGTAAGGAGTCAGATGTCCCAGCTTACTCAGGGCATAGTCATTCAGATCCTCACTCACGGGCTCTCTGGATTTAAGATTAGGGCACAGTCTCCCCGGGAGGGACACACAGCCAGTTCTCAGAGGCCTGCTTCTATTTTGCCAGATTACAGGAGGATCTTTACTTATTAATTTACTTATATTGCTTTTATTTTATGAAAAAGCTAATTTCAAATCTACATTAAAACTAAGCTGAATACAAACTCTTAGTGAAGGAGGCCTGGTGGTTCTGTTTACAAAAACGTGGCCACTGTCTTTTGCCCTTAAAACTTCAGGAAGGGCCCTTCAGACGGCTTCGTGTTTGCATGTTTCAGTGCCAGAGGGTAGGAATAGACTCTGGTGTCCACTGTCAGATGTTCACCAGCTACCAGAGCATCACGTCTCTTCAGCAGGTCATTCTTTGGTAAGGAAATTACTTCTGCAAAATCCCCATCTCCTGGCTTTGGCTTAGGCCTACGTGTCCAGCATCATCTCCATTGATAGTTACTGTCACGGTGTGTGTGGTACAGTTTGACAAACCTGGATCCATACGTACAGGTGGAGAACATTCAGCAGCATCACCCTTATAGCCAGTTTCTTCCTCAAGCTCCCAAAGAGCAGCTCCTTCTGGGCTTTTGTTGTCATCGATGAGACCCACGGGGAATTCAAGGCAGCAGCCCGCCATTGGTGGTCATCGATGAGACCCACGGGGAATTCAAGGCAGCAGCCCGCCATTGGTGGTTAGAACTGCTTCACCACAACGATACATTGGTAAACGAAGGGTTGTTTGCAGCACTGAGGTAACCACCACCCCATCAGCCGACTGTCTTTACATGGTTGGACGCTTCCCAGTTTCCCAAGTTCTTGTTAGATCAGTAGGATCCCTATAAGTTGTTTTTTTTTTTAAGTGTGACCCATTTCAGAAGGATTTTATTTATAATATCTATGTTCAACCTAATAGCAGGTGGGATGTTCAACCCATTAACCCAAGGATTTAACCTTCTCTAAACCCCTAAAGCCTTTTGAAGATCTGGAATTTCATGAGGTTTAAAGACTTTGATCACATGAATTTTGCAGAAGAGTTCATTAATTCTTGCAGCAGGAAAAACTTATTTCTCATTTATACTAATAAGATTTGAAATAAGGAAGGAAAAAGGTTGTATTTCCTTTTCTCATTTTTCTTCAGGTACCACTCAAACTCAGCTAACTGTGAAGACAAAATCTATCTTTTTTTAAATATTCCTAATTCACTTGTAGAAAAATAATAGTGTTGAGGAGCAGAAGAAAACATAAGAGACAGCTAAAATGAACCCCTGGGCTGTGGTAACAGAAGATCTTTCAACAATGTCGGTTCTTCAGGGAAGCCATCCATGATCTCCTGGATTAGGTTACATTCCTTGGTTTATGTTTCCATACAACTGATTAAAGTGACAGCTAGGAGGTGACTTTGTGCTCTCAGGGAGGCCTTGGTGTTGCTAAGAGCTGGCCTGACACTCACAGTCAGGCCATGGTGTTCGTCTGCCAAACCTGAACAGTTTCACATCAGCACCCGACAAGGCCACTCTGTGACTACAATGGATAAGGAGAAAAACAGAACCAGTCTGTAATCATGACAGAGCATCTGACAAAAGCATGAATATTGTCCAAACACAAAAGTGCCAAACAGTCCCCAGGAAACATGAATGACTGTCGGATTCTTCACCTACTTCCTTGAACCCTCTCCCAAATCATCTGACACAAGCCTGAATCCAACAGTAAGTCCTTTCCAACACCCCTTCACTGAGACACCCCATGGTTCTTCATTTGTGTGTCTCCCTCATTGCAATGAAGAATCGACCTACTGTGTGTGTTTCTGGTGGTCTTTGGCTGGAAGGCATTAACATAAACCTGGACTCTTCCTTTTGTTACTCTCATTACCTTGTAGTGATTAGTGACAGGAAAGTTTTGTTATGTTGTTAATTTTGACCTTTACTTTTTTTCTGCTTCTGGTTGTTTAGAGCCTCAAATAGAAAACATGCAGAGTACAATCTAGACTTACCCTGACTTTTGTTTGGGGGATGGTGACCACGGGAGGCCACTGATGCTGATTGCTGAGACATAAAGTTGCCCTATTTTTGGAAAGAAGAGTGGAGAAACTCCCTGTAGCTGTATAAAGGAGGTATTTATTTTAATTTTGGGTAGGGGGGCGTGTATGGTGTTTTTGAGGGATGCAGACACATGCACCCTAGATGGTGCCTCGAGGGGTTCCACTCAAAACCTTTATGCAAATTTCAGGGGTTATTTGGGAGCCACAATGGCAAAAAGCTCATGTTGTGGATTAGGATCCAGAAAATGGAATCGCTTACATTTAGTGAAGCCCTTATGGGCTTGAACAATGAACATTTTATTGGGAGAATATATGACCTGGATTCCGTTTTTCAGGAGTTATTAAAAGTCCATCTCTTTGGATAGTGCATAAGCTTTTGTTGAATTACATTTCTTTCAAAGTAATAACCCTCTGGAAATATTTGTACCAGCAAAGAAAACATTCTTATGATGCATTCTGGATTCTTAGGCCATGAAGTTTGAGCCCTCTGTAGTATTCAGAGTTAAGCTTTTTTTTACCAGCCACTAGAAATTTTCATTTAAAACATCCAAGGGGTAGATTAAAGTGGAATTTGAGCTTATGAGAGGTTGGTCTTCTCTGTGTCTTGCATTCTTACACACCAGCTGAGCACGTGGTGGTGATGGTGGTAGTGGTGGGAGTTGGTGTTAAATTCCTTAAAAACCTACACATTTTCAGGGACTGGTGCCCTCTTTAATTCCCATCTGTATACAATTTAACTTTCACACTTTCAGTCACTATTCCTATTCTTCTCCCACAACAGTCCCTTTTCTAACATGAGAGTTCCATCTCTGCAATGTTAGCAGTGCCTAACATGTGCCTGATATTAAACAGAAATTAGGGAATTCCCTGGAAGTCCAGTGGTTAGGACTCCCCACTTTCACTGCTGAGGGCCCGACCGGGTCGAGGAGCTAAGATCCAGCAAGCTGCACGGCAGAGCCTAAATAAATAAATAAACAAATAGAAAATACCCTAAATCCTTGCAGCAATCTTACATTTTATTGTTAATGTAACAGGCTCAGAAACATTGAGTTGCCTAAGGTCTATAGTAAATGACAGAAACACAGTTATTGACCCAAGGCAATCAGGAAAAAAAAAAGTTGATTAAGTTACACAATATACAAAAATTAGCTCAAATGGATATTAGACTTAAATGTTGAATTATAGTGTTTACCAGTTTATTTGCTGTTTTTTGTGGAGGGATCGACCTTTGGAGTTTCCTACTCCATCATTTTTGCTGATGTCATTTTCCACCAATATTATTAACATATTCAACTAGTATAATACTTTTATTACAATGAATGAACCAATATTGCTACATTATTATTAACTGAAGTCCCTACTTTATTCACATTTCCTTACCTTTTACCTAATGTCACTTTTCTGTTCCTGGGTCCCATCTACGATTCACATTACACTTACTAGTCATATTTCCCGAGGCTGCTCTAGGTTGTGACAGTTTCTCACACATTCTTTGTTTGTGATGAACTTGATGGTTTTGAGAACTACTAGTCATGTATTTGGTAGAATGTCTGTCAGTTGGGTTTGAATAATACTTTTCTCATGATTAGACCAAGGCTACAAGTTTTTGGAAGGAAGACCTCAGAGGTAAAGTGCCACTTTCATAAATCTTATCAAAGGTGCATTCTGTCAACATGACTTTTCACTGTTGATATGGACGTTTATTACCTGATTGAAGTAGAGTTTGTGAAGTTTCTCTGTAAAGTTCTGTTTTCCCTGCTTTTCATGCCATACTCTTTGGGAGGAAGAGTCACTGTGTGCAGCCCACACTTAAAGAGTTGGTAGTTACGTTTTACCTTCTAGAAGGCAGAGCGTCTATATAAATTGTTTGGAATTCTTCTACGTGGTAGATTCAAACCTCACCCCCCCCATTTATTTATTTAATCAGTCATTTATATCAGTATGGGTTTATGGATAACTATTTTATACTTTGAATTATAATCTAATGCTCCTTTCCCAACTTGGTCCAGCCTTGATCAGTGAGAGCTCTTCCAGTTGACACCTGTGTCCTAGGGAATATTTTTTGCCCCCATCACTTCATTTGTTTTACTTGAAGGATCACTGGCAACATATTCCTTACCTGAAGTTGCAGTTGACATATGTGAACAGTTAGAGTCTAGCGATAATTAATATTTTTGCCATCTGATCTTCAAAACACTTTCATATCTCACTTTTAAAACTTCCCAAGTCTTGAATAGTATTTTCTTCAGTTAGTCTTTTTTTCTGATGACATGAAGTTAGGCTTTGGTATTTTTTTCCCTCTTATTGTTTCCATATTCTTTTCAGGTCATTTGAGCTGTATTTCTGACTTTTTATTCAGCTTCATCTTTTGGTCTCTTTACTTCCATAGCTCACAGAGGATAACATTGTTTCCTGGACCTGAGTGCCTTTTTTACTTTGCCTTTCCCTTTGCTCTCTGGCCCAGGCATTTGTTTTTCTTTCTACTCTCAAAGTTTTGTCTTGAGAAAGATGAAGTCGGTGAATTCTATGTTTGTTCCACATCCCTTGTTCAAACAAGCCTTGACCATCTTGATCCTCTTGTGTAGGTTAGTCCCACCTCAAAGATAATATTCCTTTCAGACCAACGTTTGCTCCATACCAAGTATTGACCTGTAACCATCCTGTCTGATTTCCCTTCAGTAAGTCCTCTCTTTGTTTCATTTTCCCTTAGAGTACCAGTTCCAGAGATTTTCCAAATATGTTTCCCTAGACCCCCTTGGCCATACTTCTGTTCCTTTGAAAGTTACATAATAATTCTTGGAGTCTTTTACACCTGTTTTCCTGGGTTTCCCTCTCAAATATGACCAGATTTTCTTAATCACTTAATCACTCTGTCAGTTTTTAAGGGATGGTTTCCCAGTTGTTCTTACAAAATGCTGCTGCTTTATGAGGGATCTTTTAAAATTTTTCTAATTTTAGTTCTCTCCAGGATGTCATTATACCTGCTCTCCAAGGCCTTTACTCTTTTTATCTGATTGATTTTTTTAGGTACCGTCCTCCCTTCTGAACTAGTAACAACTGAAATGTATTGCCCTTTTCTGTTACCTTTTTCAAGAGAAACTGGATTTAAGTCCATCACCTTTTTAACTTTGTAGTTCTTTCTCCTGGCTCTTAACATCTCATTTCCCCTTCATATCTGCCCAGCTTATGTTGTAAGATCCCAACATTTCTTTCAAGGAAATATCATTCTCATTACTACTCTGTTTGACGTCTTTTATTTTCCTTCTTCTACTGCTTTTGTTCTGATGGTAAGAAATTCCAGTTCCTTCTTGATTCCTGGGGTAAATCAGAATTTCAGAGCCAGAGGCTGATGGGCACAGACCTTTAAATTGCTTTCCCAGTTTTGGGGCATTTAATAATCTCAGTCAGTTATATTTTGACCTCAGCCTAGGAAGAGGGCATATTCTCTTTATAAAAAGAATCCCCATTCTTTTTGATTTAAATATTAATAAAATCCACATCCCTTCTATGAGTGGGGGTATGGTTCAAACCTCCAAACTCTAATAATTAGTTTCTTTAATTTTCAAATGCAGAGCCTCCTTGAGACTGTGTTATTTCTGTAACTGAAGGCTGTGGACATGACACACGAATTCAAGTTTGGTCTGGTTTCCTCCACTGCTGTTAACCCTAAGGTCACTTCAAAATAACACACACACACACACGCACACAGTTTGAGAAAGTTGATAGTAGGCAAGCATACATGTCTCTGGAGTTAAGAAGTTTAAGCTTTAACTTTACTAGAGCTTGTAGCACACTTTGAATTCAGCCACTGTTCCAGATTTCTGGCCTAGTTGTTTTGAGATGTAGCTGAGAAATCCATTAAAAAAAGCAGCCGATTTTTTTTAATCACCTAATGCCTAAAAAGCTTATTTAAGAAAATTTTAAAAGGGTTATCTTTTTCTTATAGTCTAATTTGTTCTAAGGACTAAACCTTATGAGGTCTGTACTCATTAATGCCTAAGGTTTAATGTTACATCCCTTTAATGATAAAAAACAGTCAGTTGGTGCAATCTAAGTCATTATAACCAGGGTTAATAAATCCACCTGGCCCATTCTTACCAAAGCCTAAGGTCTAAGCAGTGTCTCTTGGTCTGCTGAAACTTCTGTGTTAATGCTGTGCTTGCCCCAACATTTTTTTAGAAGAAAAAGCATTAGTTAGGTTTAATTGGTTTATCTAAAATATATTGACAGCATATAGGATCCTATGCTAAGAAATAAAATATATCTTTTTTGTGACATGTGTTACAATATGAGAGTTAAAGTTGCTGGGCAATTGCTTTAATCACTAGAATTTCTCCCATGTGCTATTAAGTCTTCACTGTGGGCCTTGATAATGTGTCAATAGTGGTAGCTCTTCAATAATCCATTTCCTCTGGGAATCAAGTCCTGACCTTCAACCATATTTGCTAGAAATGAGTCTGTCACCACAACCCCTTAATTGTTTGATAGCAGTAGCCACATCATATCTGTGATCCTCAGTTTCTTTTAGCCTGTGATTTTTGAGATGTCTTAATTTTCTGTGGAAGTTTCTCAGGGATTTTGAAGATGAGAATGGAGGGGCGGGGATTGATGGGGTGACCAACTGTCCAATGCTTCCAGTCTCTCACATCTGCTTAACTTAAAAATCTCCCCTCCTCCCCGGATGTGTGTGTATACATTCCATTCAAGAACTCATCTGAGTGGAAAGTTTATGCTGCTAGGAGACATTTGAATGTTACTACTCTGTAAAATTGTAATAATCTCCCCTTTCCCCATCTTATTAGACTTCTTATAAAAAGCAAATGAAGTATAGATATAAAAAGGCTAAAAGAGCTGTAAAACATGATATGAATGAGAGTTAAGACTAGGAGCCTTGTTTTTGTTCACCGGTGTGTCATTCAATCATTTGTTCAGGTATTAATTTATAAAGGCTTATTGAGCATCTACTACATACCAGATATTTGTCAGGGCTGGAACAACAAAACAAATGAAGATTCAGTGTTAAATTCGTTTGGTAGGGCTACCGAAACAAAGTACCACAAACTGGGTGACTTAAACAACAGAAATTTTTTTGTCTCACAGTTCTGGAGGCTAAAAGTCTGAAATTAAGGGGTTAGTTCCTTCTGACCATCTGTTCCATTCATCTCTCCTAGCTTTGGCTAGTTTGCTGGTGTTCCTTGGCTTATAGATGTGTCACTTCAATCTCTATGTCATGTTTTCATAGGGTGTTCCCTCTAGGTTCGGGTCTGTGTCCAAATTTCCTCCTTTCATAAGGACACGAGTCATATTGGATTAGGAGCCCACTCTACTCTAGTATGACCTCATCTTAACTAACTACATCTACAGTGACCCTATTTCCAAATAAAGTCACATTTTGAGGTTACAGGTGGTTAGGACTTATAAATTTGGAGGACACAGTTCAATCCATAACACCTACATACCATCTGCCTAAATTTAAAAGTTATAAATAAAGCTAAGAAGCCATTAAATACAACATGATTTGTTCTCCTTCATAAACACCTGGAAGGACAGCTTTTAATTGAGAATTCTTGGATGTCTTGGAGATCCACGTTGGATTATGGTGACCTAAAGAGGGCTGTCTCCTCTCCTGGAGCGCTCTATATGCCCTGCTTTTTCTTCCCACCCCTGGGCCCTTCCTGCACTGTCAGTGGCTTCCTGCACGCTTGTGGACATCCCAGCTGACACATTCGAGCTACATGCATATACACTGCAAGCAGCCTGCCCTCGGCCACCACTGGAGCCTAGGCATTGTTCTCCCCGGTGATGGTGTCTGACTTCAGGTCAGCGAACCCTTAGAAGGCCTGCAAACGCTGTTCAGGCAGGGAATTCAGGGGTCATGTGTACCTAGAATGTGGTCTAGAATAAGGCCTTTGGGTGTGGCTGAGTCACAGCTGGAGGAAGTAGGATTCTCCAAGGAGAGGGCACCAGGGCAAGGACTCCTCTTGCCTCGATCCAATGCTGTACTGTCAGTGAACGAAACTTCTTTAGAGCCCTGTGTTTTAGTGAAAGAATACTAAACATAAATAATAAGCAAAATAAATCAGTAAACCATATAGAATGTTCAAAGGTGATAAGTATATAAGAAAAAAAAGTAGAGCAGAGTGGGAAGGATCTGGCATGTGTCTGGGGACAGGGCAGGCTACAATATGACACAGAGTGGTCCAGGCAGGCCTGTCAGAGATGGAAACATTTGACCAAGACTTGAAAGAGGTGAGAGAATAGGCAAGTGGATGTATGGGACAAAAGCACATTTTGGAAAGAAGGAGCTGTCTGATAAAGATTTCAGGGAAGAAGCATGCCTGGAATGAATGTTCAGGGAATGGAAAGGAGACCACTGTTTCTTGAGTGTTTTGAGTATAGGAGGATATAATGGGAGTTAAAATCAGAGAGGTGGCTGATGGGAGGCCAGATCACATCGGGCTTTTTAGGTTATTTTAAAGGTTTGCGCTTTTACTCTGGCAGTAGAAGCCCCTGCAGTGTTTTGAGCAGAAGAGAGACAAGATCACTCCAATTTCTGTGTTGAGAATAGACAGTATGGAGGGCAGGGTAAACAGAAACAAGGAGAAGGTAATTGTAGTAATTTGGGACAAATTTAATAGGAGTACCTTGAACCAGAGAGGAAGCAGATGGAGAGTGGTAAGTGGTTGGATTTGGGAAAAGTTTTGAAGGCAGAGCTACAGGAGTTTCTTATGGGCTGAATTATACTCAGAGAATGAGCAAGGAAGTGGGTATCAAGGATGACTTCAAGATTTTTGCTATTTAAAACTGATCAGGAGTCTAGTTTTAAACATACTGAGCTTGAGATAATAGATATTCGAGGGGGATGCTGTGTAGGTAGTCGGATATGGAACTCTAGAATTTGGGAGGGGTTCTGGGCTGGAGTTATTATTTTTAAATGATATTTATTTTAATGATATTGTTTTCTTTCTAATTTTACAAGCAAAACATGTTCATTGTGGACAACTAGAAGCACATAGAAGTATGAAAATTAACAATCACCCGTAATCCCCAACCCACAGAGATAACCACTGTTAACATTTTGATGTATTTCCTTTTAGTGTCTACATACTTTTTTCAAGTTGAGGTGTAATTGACCTAGATCTCTACATTAGTTCCAGGTGCACAACATAGTGATTCGATCGATACTTCTATACATTACAAAACGATCACCATGATATGTTTAGTTATCATCTGTCACTATACAGAGGTATTATAATTGGCTATATTCCTCATGCTGTACATTTCATACCCGTGACTCATCTATTTTGTGACTGGAAGTTTGTACCTTTTAATCTCCCTCACCTCTTTCATTCTTCCCACAACTTCCTCCCCTCTGGTAACTGCCTATTTGCTCTGTTTTTATGAGTTTGTTCTGTTTTGTTACGTTTGTTTGTTCATTTTCTTTGTTAGATTCCACATGTAAGTGAAAATCACACGGTATGGTATTTGTCTTTCTCTGTCTGACTTATTTTACTTAGTATAATACCCTCCAGGTCCATCCATGTTGTTGCAAATGGCAAGATTTCATTATTTTTCTAGACTGAGTCATATTCCGTTGTAGGTATACACCACATCTTCTTTATTCATTCTCTGATTGGGCACCTAGGTTATTTCCGTATCTTGATTATTGTAAATAATGCTGAAATAAACATAGGGGTGCATATATCTTTTCTAATTAGTGTTTTTGTTTTCTCTGGAATATACCCAGACGTGGAATTGATGGATTGTGTAGTTCTATTTTAATTTTTTGAGGAACCTCCATACTGTTTTCCATAGTGACTGCACCAATTTACATTCCCACCAAGTCTACGAAGGTTCCCTTTTTCCACATCCTTGCCCACACTTGTTATTTGTTGTCTTTTTGATAGCAACTATTCTGACACGTGTGAGGTGATACCCCTTTGTGGTTTTAATTTGAATTTCCCTGATGATTAGTGATGTTGAGCATCTTTTCATGTGTCTTTTGCCTATCTGTATGTCTTCTTGGGAAAAACGTCTTTAAAAAAGTTCTTCTGACCATTTTTTAAATGGGTTGTTTGTTTTTATGGTGTTGAGTTGTATGTGTTCTTTGTATATTTTGGATTTTAACCCCTTATCCGATACATCATTTGCAAATATCTTCTCCCATTCAGTAGGTGGCCTTTTTGTTCTGTTGATAGTTCCTTCACTGTGAAAACCTTTTTAATTTGATGTAGTCCCATTTGTTTACTTCTGCTTTTGTTTCCCTTGCCTCAGGAGACAGATTCAAAACAGTAAGCCTAAGACCAATGTCAAAGAGCATACTACCTATGTTTTCTTCTAGGATATTTATGGTTTTAGGTCTTATACTAAGTCTTTAATCCATTTTGAGTTTATCCTTGTACATGGTATGAGAAAGTAGTCCAGCTTGATTCTTTTGCATGTGGCTATCCAGTTTTCCCAACACCACTTATTGAAGAGGCTGTCTTTTCCCCATTGTATGTTCTTGCCTCCTTCATTGTAGATTAATTGCCCGTATAAGTGTGGGTTCATTTCAGGGCTCTCTATTCTGTTCCATTGATTGATGTGGGGTTTTTTTTTTGTTTGTTTTTTTGAGTCACTACTACCATACTATTTTGATTACTGTAGCTTTGTAGAGCACGATACCTCCAGCTTTGTTCTTTTTTCTCAAGATTATTTTGGCTACTCAAGGTCTTTTATGTTTCCAAACAAGTTCTAAAATTATTTATTCTACTTCTGTGAAAAATGCCATTGGTATTTTGATAGGAATTGCATTGAATCTGTAGATTGCTTTGGGTAATATGGTTATTTTAACAATATTAAATCTTCCAATCCATGAGCACAATATATTTTTCCATTTGTTTGTGTCATCTTCACTTTCTTTCATCAATATCATATTGTTTTCTGAGTACAGGTCTTTTACATCCTTGGTAAGATTTATTCCTTGGTATTTTATTATTTTGATGCAATTGTAAATGGGATTGTCTTCTTAATTTCTCTTTCTGATAGTTCATTGTTAGTGTATAGAAATGCAGCAGATCTCTATGTTAATTTTGTATCCTGCAACTTTAGAGAATCCATTGATGAGTTCTAATAGTTTTTTTTTTTTTTTCTAATAGTTTTTTGATGGTATCTTTAGGATTTTCAATATACAGCATCATCTTAACTGCAAACAGTCACAGTTTTACTTCTTTCTTTCCAATTTGGATTCCTTTTATTTCTTTGTCTTTTCTGATTAGTTGTGGCTAGGACTTCCAATATTATGTTGAATAAAATGGTGAGAATGGGCATCCTTGTCTTGTTCCTGATCTCAGAAAAAATGCTTTCAGCTTTTACTGTAATGTTGGCTGTGGGCTTGTCATATATGGTCTTTATTATGTTGAGGTATGTTTCCTCTATACCCACTTTGTTGAACGTTTTTTATCATAAATGGATGTTGAATTGTGTCAAAAGCTTTTTCCACACCTACTGAGATGATCATATGATTTTTATTCCTCAGTTTGTTAATGTGGTGTACCACATTGATTGAGTTCCACTACTCTGTCTTCCAGTTCATTGATTCGTGCCTCTGTATCATGTAATCTACTGTTGATTCCTCCTAGTGTATTTTTTGTTTCAATTATTGTATTCTTCAGTTCTGTTTAGTTTTTTACATTTTCTAACTCTTTGTTGAAATTCTTACTGTGTTCATCCATTCTTCACTTGAGTTGTTTATAATCATTACCTTGAACTCTTTATTGGGTTGATTGCTTATCTCTACTTCACTTGGCTCTTCTTCTAAGGTTTTATCTTGTTCCCTCATTTCAAAAATATTCCTCTGCCACCTCACTTTGTCTGACTCTCTGTTTTATTTCTACAGATTCGGTAAGTCAGATATATTTCCTGGTCTTGGAAAAGTGGCCTTAGGTAGGAGACATCCTATTGGGTCCAGAAGCACACTCCCCTCTATCACCAGAGCTATATACTCTAGGAGTGCCCCCTGTGAGGGCTGAGTGGGCCCTTCTGTTGTTGTGGGGCCGCCTGCTGTGAGAGTTTTTGTGGGCATGACTGGCCCCCAACCTGGCTGGTGCCAGCTCTGCCTAGTGCATGGCTGCCAGCTGCTGGTGGTGGGCCCACGTCCTGGTGCTAATAAGCTAGAGGAAGTACTCCAAAATGGCTCTTGCCAGCACCAGTGTCCTTGTGATAGTACAAACTCTCAAAGGCTGCCACCAGCATCTATGTCCCCAGGATGTGTTCCAGTTATAGCTTGCCTTTCCAGGAGGCTCTCCAAGATCAACTGGTAGGTCTGACCTGGGATCCTTTCAAATCACTGCTTCAGCTCTAGGTCTCAGGGCATGTGAGAGTTTGTGTGGGCCCTTTAAGAGCAAAGTCTCTTTCCTACAGCCCTCCAGTTCTCCTGAATACAAGTCCTGCTGGCCTTCAAAGTCAGATGTTTTGGGGGACTCATCTTCCCAGTGCAGGGCCCCTGGTCTGGGGAGCTTGATGTGGGGCTCAGACTCTTTGATCTTTGGAGGGAATGTCTACAACTGTGATTATCCTCCCACTTGTGGGTCACCTACCCATGGGTGTGGGTGTTGACTATACTGTGTGTCCATTCCTCCTATTCATCTCATTGTGATTCCTTCTTTATAGCTCTAGTTATAGATATTTTCTGCGAGTCTTCAGATTGTTCTCATTAATAGTTGCTCTGTATGTGGTTATAATTTTGGTGTGCCTGTGAGAGGAGTTGAGTTCAGAGTCTACCTACTCCACTATTTTGGCCACTCCTTGGGCTGAAGTTATAAAACTGGGAAACTGGGAATACTCAGCATACAGATGATATTTAAAGCCATCAAAATAGATGAGGTCACTAAGGAGTGAAAGCTGATGGAGAAGAGGACCAAGGAGTAAGTCCTGGACACTCCAACACTGGAGACTGTGGAAAAGGGGATCCTCCTTCACAGAAGACTGAGAAGGAGGGACTGATGTTATATAGAAGGAAAGCACAAAAGGGTGTTGTGTTCTGGAAGCCAAATGAAGAGTGTTGAGAAAGAGAGTTATTGATTGTGTCAAATACTGCTGACAGGTAAGCCCAGATCAGGGCTGGAAATTGACCTTTGGATTTAGCTATGTGGAGGTCAGAAGGGACCTTGACAAAAGCAGTTCTGTTGAAGTGTTTGGGACAAACACCTGCTTGGAATGGTCTGAGAGAAAATGAGAGGAGAGAAAATGAGAGGAGAGAAACTGGAGGCAGAGATTAGAGACAACAGTTTTGAAGAGTTTTGCTATAAAGAAAATCAGGCCAATTGGATGAGTATTTGGAAGGGAGATGGAGGTGCCAAGAAGTTTTTTATGATGGTTGTACCATCATGTAACCGTGTAACATCACGGTTGTATGCCGAAGTGAATTATCCAGTAGAGAATAAAGAAATGATGCTTTTGAATAGAGGAGAGTTTCAGTAATGTTTGTGAGTAGGTGAGAGGGGCTGGGATCAAATGTACAAGTTGAGAGATTGGTTTTGGGTAGAAGCTTGGTCATTTTTCCACGATAATAAGTAGGAAGGAGGAACATGGAATCTGCTGGGCAGGTAGATGTGCTAGTGGAATATGTAGAGGTTTTCTTTTGACTGATTCCAATTTCCAAGTAGGAAACAAAGTAATCAGCTGAGAGTGAGGATTACAGTAGAGGGTGATGAGGTTTCAGCAGAAAGAAGGGTGTGGAATCACTATCTGTTAGAAAAGGGAGAGTGAGTGGACCTGAAACATAGAACCATTGCCCAGAGCATTATGGCTTACTTGACTCACATGATCATGTGTTTGAAACGAGACTATATCAACCCATACCAGGCACTCAAATATTTTCAGTGAATAAGTGTACAGTCCTTTATATGTTTACATCATTATGCAGATGACCATATAAAAAGAGCTTCAATTACTTTTTTATCGACACACAGGAAAACACTGAGTAAAGCAAGGGTTTTAGTAATTTAATTGGAAGAAATTTTTAAAAAACAATTTGATTCTCTTAAAGAATGTGGCATAGTGCCTTGAGTTATACCTACTTTGCAGGTGGAAATCTGCAGGATTGTTTACTCTGGTCATGATGAATATGAAAGTAGGTTCAGAAGTAAGAAAACTTTTTGTTGTGCAGAGAATAGGTTTTGATCAGAGGGGAGAGTTGCAGAGTTTGAGATCTTTGAATTAGTGGATAATGAAGTTTAAAATGTGATAATGCCTCTGTTTGGGTGAAATCCAGTGATGATGAATTGATTGGTGCTGAAGAGGGTGAAAAACTACAAAGTTTCTTCCAAAAATTGGATTTAAGAATTTCAGGCATTTATGTTTGTTTCTTCTGACAGAAATTAATACAGCATTCTTCTAGAGCTTACTAATCCCCTCAGTAAATAAGATTATAAGTGGATATGTAGGTATATATATTTAATTCAAATTTAAAAAATTTGTTACATATATACTTAGGTGTTGAAGTAATTGATAAGATTTATTTATTTGCTTGTCTTTTTTTGGAAAATACATTTAAAGTATTGCTTTTAACTGTAGGCACATAAAACATGAACACGTTTGATTTAAAAGACCCATTAAATGTCCTTTTTTAATTTTATACATTGAATTTTACACAATCAATTGGAAAAAAGGTTCTAAGAAAACAATGAAACACAGGTAGAGAATAACTAACTATAAAAGACTGATTCTGATTTATTTTCTTTGTGTCCTTAGTACACCATCATGCTACCTTTTTTTTTTTTTTTAATTTATTTATTTTTGGCTGCGCTGGGTCTTTGTTGCTGCGAGAGGGCTTTCTCTAGTTGCTGCAAGCGGGGGCTACTCTTCATCGCGGTGTGTGGGTTTCTCATTGCGGTGGCTTCTCTTTGCGGAGCACAGGCTCCAGACACGCGGGCTTCAGTAACTGTGGCGCATGGGTTTAGTTGCTCCGTGGCATGTGGGATCTTCCCGGACCACGGATCAAACCCGTGTCCCCTGCATTGGCAGGTGGATTCTTAACCACTGCACCGCCAGGGAAGTCCCCACCATGCTATCTTTGATAACAAAAATGTCCTGATCTTGTGCTAGAGAGGCCCCAAAGTGAAAGAAATACGAGTAATGAATGCGTATGTTCATAGCAATGCTTAAATTATACTGTTTCCTAGTGGATACCATTTTTCTTCCTTGAGTGGGACACTACAGAGTTGGATATTAATTGCTCCTACAAAGGTGGTTTTGCTCTTTACAATAAGCATTAAGACATGTCCTTGGAGCTCTGTGACTTCATCATATACTACCTAAAAAGGGAGAGAATAAAAATCAGATACGCTTAAATGCATCTTTTAAAAAATACTGCTTTTAACAAAAATATTTGCACACTGATATCTTGTACCTTGGAATGGATACGTTAATGTTAGAATCTTTCATTTCTAACTCTAATTCTGAAGAGCTAAAGGTTCTGCTAATGTAAAGAAGTTTAACGACAATATTTCTCTAAGAAGCTTAGAATTTACTCTGATTGCATTAAAAATTGTCTATCCCAAATTTAATAAGACTGTAAATCATTCTCTAGGAATAAATTTAAATACCTGTCACCTTTCAACTGTCCTTGGATTTGTTGTGCAACATGGGACCTTGAACACTGTCTTTCTTTGTTGAAGGCTAATGAGGAAAGCAGACCAATCTCCATGATTTCCGTGTGTTAATTTAATGTAGTACAGTATTTCCTTCTACATGTGAAGCAGTCAGTCGCTCTATGGTTACTTTATTTAAAATTGTTTAATTTTTAGTTATGAAAATATATGCTCATTAAATAAAATATGGGGATGAAACAAAAAAAGAATAAAAAAGAAAGGAAAAATTTCTGTTTCTACCATTAGGAGATAATCATTTTGATGTGTTTTTTGTTTTCTATATATAATTACTTTTTAAGAATCTGAGCTGTAATTATGTTGTGTGTATAGTTTTGTGTTTTTCTCTTTTTCACTTACTAGGCATGTAACTATTTTTAAAAAAGAGAGGTGTTCAACTGTGTTTTATAACATCCAAGAAATAAGTCACAGGCATTACCACTGGGTGCCTGCAGTGGTAAAGAAGCTTTAAAAGTGTAGTACTATCAAGAAATTAGGTATACATCAAAGGAGGGGAGAGCTGTGTATAGATCCAACATGGTTGCCAAGGAAACTCCTTATAACACATTTGGAGGAGTTTCATATGATGATACAAACATGCTTGCTTTTTACAGCTAAACTACAAGATAGACAGAAGTGTTCTCTATGTATGCAAAACAGAATCAGAGGAAACAAATTGAGAGGAAAGGCCTTGGACTCGACTGCAAGGCCTGCTCAGTGTGTATGGATGCAATTTCTAGCCCATCGTACTGCATTTGCCTACCGTTTATGAACCCATCAATTTATCAATGAAATTCCATTCAATATCAATCTATCTGTTAGCTGCTCAGAACAATGATTTACTTATCAAGTAAATAATAATTCAATCAAGGGAATGAGATACAATATAATATGCTAATCCAGTCTACCCTGCTTCGTGTGACATCTCCTGGCTACCGACTCTTCCAGAATCCTGCTCCCATTCCAGACAGGAGATTACCTTTTAAATTTCTAGGAAAGCTTATTCAAATTATTCCATTTAATTTATTGAGTTCCTCTGGATAGTAAAGGATTTTAAGGGCTGCCTTAAAAATTTCAGAAGCCTACCAATGTAATTCATCTTTCATCGCAAAGGGATGCTCAGCGTGGACTCCGTGAACCACTCTTGTCTCCTGAACGCTTATCTTCCCAGGACTTCAGAGTAAGCTCCTTTCCTTTTCTCTACAGTGGTTATTTTGAACTGTCTAAATTATCCTCCATTTTCCTCCCCACAACACGTTCAGCAGATGAACTTATCTCCTATTTTACAGAGAAAGTAGACGAAAGGGCCCTTGAAGTGTTTGTTAGTGTGTGTGAAGAAAAATGGAATAATTCTAAGCATTAGGCCTTTGGAAAAGTCTGGTTTAAGAACTCTGTGAATCATATAAATTAGTGCTAAAGATGTAACTTTGTTAGAAACATATCAGTATCAGTGATTCATATTTATATAAATCTGTTGTCAACTCCAGTTCTTCCTCCATTTACAATGGGGTTACATCCTGATAAACCTATGGTAAATTGAAAATACTGTAGCCGAAAATGCATTTAATATACCTAACCCACCAAACATCATAGCTTAGCCTAACTACCTTAAACATGCTCCGAATGTCTCATGTAATTTATTGAATACTGTACTGAAAGTGAAAAACAGAATGGTTGTCTGGGTACCAAATGGTTGTAAGCATATTGGCTGTTTACTCTTGTGATTGCATGGCTGACTGGGAGCTGTGGCTCAGCATCAGGAAAGAGTATCCTGCCTGGGAAAAGAGCAAAATTCAAAACTTGAAGTATGGTTTCTACTGAATGTATATCTCTTTTGCACCATCGTAAAGTAAAAAAAGTTTCAGGTTGAGCCATCCTAAGTTGGGGGCCATCTGAATGTGTTTTCTCATTCGAATATGGTGATAATATTTACCTTCTGGCATTGTGAGAAAGAATAACTGAGATAATGAATATAAGCCTTATTACAAAGCCTGATACACAGTAAACACTAATGAATTACAGCTGAAAAAGGTCCATCAAATACACACAAAAAGAACAGCTGTTTCTTGGTATTTTGCCTTCCCTGACTGGAGATAACAGTTGTACACAATACTGAGTCTCCCAGGTATTTAACAAGCTGAAATTCTTTAATAAATGACAGGAATTAATTGCCTTCCTGGTTAAAATACAAACATTTGAACTCCTAAGTTTATACTGCTTTATGGATTTTTTTCCCCTGTGCTTCATTATGCAAAAGCTATTTTCCTGAAAGTGACCGAGGTTTTATAAACATGTAATCATTGTACATTATAGAAGATATATATATATCTGTTCTAATTGCTTAACTGCATCCATAATGTTGTTTAAAAAAAATAAGTGCCTTTTTCTTCCAATGCAATGAATAATTAGTGGGTAATGCTAGAGAAGTACACAGATGATTATATTCTTTGAGTCTTTTCACCAAATGATTTAATATGTATTCTGCCTTAACATAAACAGAACCAAAAATGCACAGCTCTTTTAATTTCACTTTATAATACTTTTTACCCATAGGCATGTGTCAAGTCTTCATTGCCTTCTGACAAACATTGAATTTGTAGGTCTGAAATTGTCACATCAAGTAGAAAAACACTGTTTAGGGTAATTTAATTAAGTAGGATAATATCTAAGAAAGGAATACAATGTAAACTATTATATATAGAATGGATAAACAATAAGGTCCTACTGTATAGTACAGGGGACTATATTCAATATCATGTGATAAACCATAATGGAAAAGAATATAAAAAAAAAGAATGTCTACATGTGTATAACTGAGTCACTGCTGTACAGCAGAGATTCGCAGAACATTGTAAACTGGCTATACTTCAATAGAAAAAAAGAAAGGAATACAGTGTACAAACATACATTGACTATAACAATATAATTCTGTTTTAAAATAGAATCTGTATTTCTAATGAATCATTAAAAAAACAATGGTTCGGGCTTCCCTGGTGGCGCGGCATGTGGGATCTTCCCAGACCGGGGCACGAACCTGTGTCCCCTGCAACGGCAGGTGGACTCTCAACCACTGCGCCACCAGGGGAGCCCTGAACTATTGTTTTCGAAACAATTTTAAATGTGTTCAGTGTATAAACACTGTGTGTCCAAGCTACAAGTATGTGCTGATGGAGAAAAGTATTGCATTGATTTCTAATCAATGGGCCATGAATGTGTGAGGACTCAGAATTATTGCAAGCCGTGAGACAATTTATGGACACAGCAAGCATCATAAAATAATCTCCACACATGTGCATTTACTACCGGTTTTTATAGTACATATAGCTTGAGATAAATAAAACACAAATTTATTTAAACTCCTGGATTGTTAGTGGCTTTTCATCATTATGTGTTTCCTTAGATACAAATGCTGAAGTACAGCATGCAGTCTGAGAAGTTTCTTGATATTGATGTAGGGGGGTCTTATGCCCAGAACGTATGGAAACTAGGGATATATAGTTGGGAGGTATATACCTCTAGCTGTTGACATCATGACAAATAATAAAATGTCAAAATATATTTCCTTACTAAAGTATCTATTATTTGAATATATATAAATGTTTGATAGTTTTACATTTTATACACGTACACATAAAGTGTCATTTATAAAACTATCCCAAATATTTAATCCCACAAATCTTTTTAGAAGTAGCTAAGTTTCAAAGATACTGAGAAAGCTAAGACATTTTCCTTGTCCTCAAGAAGTTTTCAATGCACTAGAAGAAAAAAGTCTGTGTAGGAATAAATAAGAGATGGTAAATGTGGCGTTAAGAGACAGGGAAGAGAGACTGGTTCACAGAGTCCATATTTGAGGTAAATCTCAAAGTTGGCAGAGAAGGGCAGGAGGGTGAACAGCTACATGAGCTCTATCACAGAGGTCATAGGGATTATTCAGGGAGTGACAAGCTGTCTGATGTGACTTGAGAATATGACTAAGTATGGGGCAGTGGAAGGGCATGAGCAAACAAACGTTCCTTATTTTTGTCAAAGGTGTAAAAGACATTTAACATAGGAAGAACTGCTTTTTCAATAAATGGTGCTGAAATAACTGGCATTCATAGGCAAAAAAAGTGAACCTCAACCTAAACCTCACACTTCCTTCAAAAATCAACTAAAAATGAATAATGGACTTAGATGTAAAATATAAAACTATAAAACATTTAGAAAAAATATAGGAGAAAATCTTTAGAACTTAGTGCTAGGTGAAGAGTTCTTAGACTTGCCACCAAATATGCAGTCTACAAAAGAAAAAAAAATTGATAAACTGGGTTTCATCAAAATTGAAAATTTTTACTCTACGAAAAACCGTGAGAAAAGGAGGAAAAGTCAGACTACAGACTGGGAGAAAATATTTGCAAACCACACATCTGACAAAGGACCGTTATCCATAGTATATAAAGAATCTCAAAAGCCAACAGTAAAAATGAGTAAAAATGCAAACTATCTAATTAGAAAATGAACAAAGGCATGAAGAGACATTTCATGAAAGAGGGTATGCAGATGGTAAATAAGCACATGAAAACAATTCAGCATCATTAGCTACTAGATAAATGCAAATTAAAACCACGATGAGCTATCACTCTATACCTTTCAAAAGAACTAAAATTAAATACAGTGATAACACTAAATGCTGGCAAAGATGTAGAGAAATTGGCACAAACATTGCTGGTGGGAGTGTAAAATGGTATAGAAAAGGAGTTTGACAGTCTCTTGAAAAACTAGGTACAGCATTATCATATACCCTAGTAATTACATCTTGAGCATTTGCTTAGAGAAATTACAACTTATGTTTACACAAAAACCTATATATCAATGTGCACAGCAGCTTTTTTTTTTTTTTTTTTTTTTTTTTTGCGGTACGTGGGCCTCTCACTGCTGTGGCCTCTCCCGTCGCGGAGCACAGGCTCCGGACACGCAGGCTCAGTGGCCATGGCTTACGGGCCCAGTCGCTCCACAGCATGTGGGATCTTCCCGGACCGGGGCACGAACCTGTGTCCCCTGCATCGGCAGGCAGACTCTCAACCACTGCGCCACCAGGGAAGCCAGCACAGCAGCTTTGTGTGCAATAGCCCCAAGCCAGAAATAACCCAGATGTCCTTTAATTGGTAAACAGTTAAAGAAACTGTCATATCTCCATGCCATGACTACTACTTAGCAGTGAAAATGAACAAACTATTGATACATGCAGCTACTTCGATGGATCTCTAGGGAACTATGGTAAGTGAAAATGTAACAAACTGTATGATTCCATTTACATAACATTTGAAATGACAAAGTTATAGAGATAGAGAATAGATTAATAGTTGCCAGGGTTTGGGGATGGGGCGTTAGAGGGAGAAGAGTGTCTGCAGCTATAACAGGGTAGCACCAGGAATCACCGTGAGGTAATGTTCTGTACCTTGACTGTGGGGATGATCACACAAACCTACACGTGTGATATAAATGCACAGAACTAAACATGCACACATATACATAAGAACACATGTAAAGCTGGAGAAATCGGAATAGGGACAGTGGATCGTATCAATGTCAATTTCCTGGTAGTGATATTGTCAGTAGTCAGGCAAAGTGTTACCATTGCAGGAAAGTGGTTGAAAGGTATCTGAATTCTCTATATATTATTTCTTCCAACTGCTTGTGAATCTACAATTACCTCAAAACAAAAAAATTTTTTGAAAAAGTATATAAGGATGATATTGCTCCAGAGACAGCTCAGGAAAATTACTGAGTCAAATTTGAAAGGCTGTGAATGCCACACTTGGGATTTTGGATATTATTCAGTAGGCAATAAGGAACATTTGAAAAAAGGTAGGAGAATAATATGAGTAGTTTTTGACACCTTAGATAGAAATTTGAATGATTTAATTGAAAAACACAAGATAGGAGGCTCTTACATTAGCCAAAGTTGCAAGGCCTTCAAAGAAGTAGCGATGGGACACAGAGGAGAAGATGGATTGAAGAGGCAGGTGGCTGCACAAGTAGAACTGACAAAACTTGGGGATTAACTGGACTTGGGAGTGAGGGAGAGGGTGACGTCATTAGAAAGTTTCTTCCGAGGAGATGGCAAACAGAGGAGGAAAGCCTGATTTAAAAGTGCGTAGGAGGCATCCTAAAGGGGCTCTTTAATAATCAGGTAGAAGTACAGGTTTAAAGCTTGGGAGAGAAGCCAGGGCTTGAGGAATAAATTCAGATGCAACCTACAAGTGATAAATGAAAATCTGTAGATACATAAGATACTTTTGAGTGTATATATCAAGAGATGAGGGTAGGTCATGGAACTCCAGCAAATAAATATTTTCAGAGGAAGAATGGCAATGAAGGAAAATGAGAGAGTGGTTAGAGAAGACAGAAGGGAATTAAGAAAAGGTAGAACTCAATGAATAAGTCCGAAAGAGAAAAACAAATACTGTATAATATTGCTTATATGTGGAATCTAGAAAAATGGTACAGATGAACTTATTTGCAACGCAGAAATAGAGACACTGATGTAGAGAACAAACATATGGACACCAAGGCGGGTAAGGACAGGTGGGTGAACTGGGAGGATGGGACTGACACGTATACACTACTATGTATAAAATAGATAACTAATGAGAACCTACTGTATAACACAGGGAACTCTACTCAGTGCTCTGTGGTGACCTAAATGGGAAGGAAATCCAAAAAATAGGGGATATATGTAATACCTATAGCTGATTCACTTTGCTGTACAGCAGAAACTAACACAACACTGTAAAGCAACTATACTCCAATAAAAATTATGTTGATTAAAAAAAGAGAAAAGGTAGAACTTAAGCAAAACGGAGGTGTAAAGAAAGAGGAAGCAGTTAACAGTGCTGCCGTCTAACTGTTCTGGAGAGGAGAGCCTGATGGCTCATTGGATTGAGCAATTAGGAGTCTTTTGATGCCATTTGAATAAAACAGCATCAGTCAAGGTCAGAATCCACATTGCAAAGGATTAAAGGGTGAGAAGGAAGTGATGAACTGAGAGCAGGAAATGTGTTAATTTTGCAAAAGTTTGGAGGTGATAGCGAGGGAAAGAAAATTTGGATGCTTTAGAAAGGCTGACTTGAAGAGTTTGTTTTGTTTTTTTAAGATTTCTGAGTTGAGGATCCAGTGGATGAGACAGCCTTAAGAAAAGGTGAGCAAATAATTAAGTGAGCAAGGTACAGAGGAGACGGGAAAGGATGGAATCAAGAGAATAAATGTAGGGTTTGCCTTAGAAAGAATTAGGGGATCAGATGTTCAAATCATATACTACAAATGAATTAGAGAGCTATATATAATATAAATTCAATATAATTTGTACTTCTTTATATTTTTCAGTTTTTCAAAAGAGATTTTATAAAGTTTATTGCTATACACAGGTTAGACTATGATAAAGTTACTAGGTAAGGAAAAGCAGGTAAAGAAAAACTTGTTAGAGAAAATAAGGTAGAGTCAGGGATAATGTTAGTAGGTGAAACAAATGCTGTAAAGTCTTGGGCTCTCGCTGGAGGCTAGCCACAATTTGAAACTTGGTTCATAAGCACTTTGAAAGCAGTATCTGTATTTTCCAGTTCCTATAGCATCAAGAACTGTGATCGGCAGACAGTGGCTATTTTGGGAAATGACTTCCCTTTATGGAATAATGCTGCCAATTACTGTAAATTTTCCATATTTGGTTAAACTGAAAAATGGTAAGAAAAATAGAAAACGACTGGACAAGAGTTGACTCATACTTACAATTTCATTGTAAGTGGGGTCGGTACATTTTGGAACAGATTTTGTTTTCCTCCTCCGAACTGCACTGGGATATGATAAAAGATAAAATTCAACATGTGCACTGGGCGTGGAGCCATCTGGGAGATGCTGCAAAGGAAAACGGTTGTAAATATTAATGTGCATCACTATTATAGAAAACAAGTACACAGCTACTAAATATCTAGACCAAAGGCAGGATCAAGATTTATTACAGTCACTGTTTATCAGAAAATAAGAGAACAGTCAAAAGAAATACATCATTGCTCAAAAATAATCCCAAAATACAGTTTAAAAGAGTAAAACTGTCCATCTTAAATTAAGTGTTGTGTCAGAGAACTACATTTAAAAGTCCATTAAATGTGATTGGCTCTAGCTTTTTATAGTAAAAACTAAATTTGCATTTTTTATTGGAGTATAATTGCTTTACAATGTTGTGTTAGTTTCTGCTGTACAATGAAGTGAGTCAGCTATATGTATATATATATATTCCCTCTCTCTTGGACCTCCCTCCCACCCATCTAGGTCATCACATAGCACTGAGCTAAGCTTCCTGTGCTTTATAGCATGTTCCCACTAGCTAAATTTGCATTTTTGACAGAAATGGTCAAGAGATGAATATAACCCACAGGCAGAGACAGAAACTGAGTGCCTCAGGAGACTGTACACCACTTGAAAATAAATAATTCAAGTTTAGCACATGAGATGTAGCATTTAATGACATGTAAATGCATATTATATAATATCACATTTTCAAACAGAAAAATATCAATTAGACCTACAAGTTTAATATACTTATAAGACTTTAGAGTTATAATAATTTTATTATCTAAATTATCCTAAAATATATTGGATAATCCTTTTACAGTTGTGTTCTGTGGGGCTCCCAAAGTTGCCTAAGTTGCTGCCTGATGGGTAGATCAATGATGCCAAATGAGTAGATCTCTGGACTCCCTCTCTCTAGTTTATCCTAACACCCCTGCTCCCCTATCATGGTTTCAGAATGTCTCTCTTCAACTTTTTCCTTATGGATATTTTTATTTCTTAATAAATTTGAAGAATGAGTACACTGTCTTAAAAATTTGGAAACCACTGTACTTCAGAGAAATGGGTTCTAGCTTTGTGACCAAATGGAGAACAAATTGTACTAAAAAACTATGCATATCTAGTTTGATAAAATGAGAAATGCTTGTGTAATTTATATTTAAGTGGATGATTTGAAAGTCACAATTGAGGAATTAAATGGTTCTCTTGGTGAATACATTCTAACTATTAAATCAGTAATTTCCAACAAATATTTTTATATTCTGAATCACAGCGCCATTCACATGTAAACATCCAGTGACACCCCCAATGTCGTTAGCTTTAATTTTATCTTTCTTTGGCATTCAGAAAAGCATATTGGAAAGTAAGAAAACATGACATATATTATTAGAGGACTTTTATTCCGTTCTAATTTACATGGTAAAAATTATGTCATTAGGAAAGTCTGGCTCTTTATTATTATTCGCAAATTAGATAAAATACATCTGGACACACCCACATGTCAAAACGCTAAGATTGTCAAACCTGCTGCTTTAGATGGTGCTCAAGGTATCCCTGTCCCACGTGAAACCCTCCCCCAGGAGGAGCTCTGAAATGTATCAATGGCACAATGGAATTTTCTGTGATACAGAAAAAAGCATTGCTATTAATATTTGAGAGTTGATTTGTGTGTGTGTGTGTATGTGTGTGAGAAAAATGAAGGGAGAAAAGTGTTTTTGCTCTGTGTAATTCTCTCTCTTTTCTACCATTGGGCACTGGGCTTGAGGATACCATACCTATAATCATTGTATGTTTCATCTTAGTGGTTAGAATCATGGTTCTGGAAAAGGACTTTTTGGTTGCAGTCTGGGCCTCCAAATTTCCAGCTATGTGGCTTTTGGTAGATAACTTTTCTGTGGATCAGTTTCCTAACCTGTTAAATGAGGATAAAGGTGATATCTGTCTCAAAGCATTCAAAAAATTAAATAAACCATGTAATGTGAGTATAGTGCCTGAAATAGACTAAGATTCAATAAATGCTTGTTACTATTTTTATTTTCTATAAATTGAACAAGAATACACTACATGCATTGACTGGACAAGATATGCCTAATGTACTATGACATTTATGAGCAGGGATTCTCAATCTTGGCACTAGTGGCATTTGGGGCCAAATGATTCTTTGTTGTAGGGGCTGTTCTGTGCATTGAGGATGTTTAACAGCATTACTGACCTCCACCTACCAGACTGCAATAGCACCATCCTCCCAGCTGTGACACCAGAAATGTCCCCAGCCATTGCTAATGTCCCCTGGGGAGCAAAACTGACCCCAGTTGAGAACCACTGATGACTCCCAAATAAGAATCTGTAATTCATCCTTAGGATCTCAGCCTAGTGACCTGTAGAGTGTTACAAGTACCTTATACTCTAACCAAAATCTATCTTCTATCTTTCCTCACCACTCCAAAACAGATTTTTTCAACTTGTTAAAATTGCATTAAATGATACAATTTCATTTCTCCAGTGTCTCCTTTGTCATTGATTTTCAAATCCAAGTATGTACCAAGATCAATATCCTCCCTTTTTGCCCTAGTTCATCTGTCACCACAGATCTTTATTTCCTAACTTATAATTGGATTTTAATTACTTTTTTATGCTCCAGTCTTCCCACTTCATTCCTTCATTCATCCTGTATATCACTGTTGCATTTAACCTTCCTGTAAAGCTGCTTTGATCCTGTCACTTTCCTTCTCAAAACACTCAAGCAGTCCACTGAGGAATAAACTCCCAATCACAGAAGGGAAAAAGTATTTTGTATACCAGCCTTCACCAAGCATTTAGCAATTAAAGGTTTGGGCTTCTGTTTCCAATTACTGTCTGACAAGATCCTTGAATATCCTGTTGTTTTCAGAATAATAGAACAATTTAAGTCAGGGATGCATTCGATCTGAGCAGCACACTTAGTCTGTCCTCCGCGGCTGTTAAGTGCAGACATGGATTTCTTTTTAAGAGAATCCTTTCTCCCCCTATAGCAGCTGTCTTATCAACACTTTTTCTTTTTCCTCTTCTTACTGGTACTGTATCCTGCTCCTTAAAGATCTCATCTAATTTATTAAAGAGATCACTAGGTGTCTTTTCATCAACACTTCTCATTTTACTGTTTGCCCTTATGTTTATGTGAATTAAATTTTATTTTAAAATGATTCAATAGCTCCTACTTGTCCATCTTACCCCAGAAATTTTACTCTGGTTGTGTTTTAGACCTTCACAAAGATTTAACACTTTGACTTGAAGAGTCATAAGGCTTGGGGTTACAGAGTTCTTAGTCTGAGGCTCCATCTTGAGTCTGAGGCTCAAACAATGAGAAGTTTCCTTGTGTCACCCAGAGGATGTTTTTATTCACGGTGGATTGAAGTCAGGCAGCACTACCACTTTTTTTAGAATTCTGGCTAATATTTTTACTGTGCTCAGATGATGTGAAGTCATCCAAATTTGACTTTTTTTCCTCAGACTAACTCAGAATTTTATATATTCTAGATTTCCTGTTAAAATGCTTATCATTTTCTATGTTTAAAAATGGTTTTATATATGTGTCAGCTTCCTTATGAGATAAGAAATTATTTAAAAGGAAAATCCATGTCTTGTTCCATACTTCCCCTCCCCCCATGTTTGCTTTGGGTTTTGCTCCATTGGTTACTGTACCCTACTACCTTAACCCCACCCTCATTTCTTTCTTCCTAAGCTTTCAGTATGTTTCTGAATCCCCAATTAAAAATTTTAAATCCTCACTTGAGATTGGGCTTTCCTTTACCTTATTCGTTTCTTTCTTTTCATAGCTATGTCTTCCTTACAGCATTCTTTTCTTTTATAGGAGTCCTGTCCCTAACACAGTACTTGGCATATAGTGAATACTCAATAAACAGTTATCAAATGACTAATTAAATGAGCTATATATTCATAGTGCCTAGTTCTTTGAAAGTACTTCATAAGTATTTGCTGAATCATTATTTATAATGCAATATAAAAACCAGAAGTCTTCCTAACTTCCTAAGATTTAAGTAATTTATCTTACCTATTGCAATGTTTCTTATTGTAACCAAACAATAAAAAGCCCACTGCAGGGTAAAAAAGATGTATCTTGGGGTCTATTTCCAAGGTCTGTCCTAGGTGTTTTCCCTGAACTCTAAGCTGTTCGAAGGCATCTTTCTGCTAGAGCTGATCTTCTCAAGCACATCACTGCATCAGGAATATATGTGTTACGTTCTGTTTGTTACATCCAATATCTTAATGCTCCACTTCGAAAACTTTGACTTTATCTCACCTCTCAGATCATGTTACACAATTAGATGCTTACTACATTTTCTTACTCCTTTTTTCTCCAACTGGAGCTAGACTGAATTTGTAACATAATTACTTGTACTCCTTCTTGGAACGAATCCTTGGTCACCATTTCTTCCACCTGGAGACTTGATCTGTAATTGCTGTCCTCTTCCTGAGACCATGTTTATTTACTCTTCTGTGGTAGTCCTCTCCACCTCTCCAGACTTCTCCCACTAACTCATTAAAAATCTCCTTAACAATAAGCACAGTGGGTTATTTAAATCTCCTTCTAGGAGCTAATGATGACCTGACAATTTCTTGGGGGCTTAATATATGGTGAAGTGTGAACTAAAGTCATATTTTTGTGCTACATTCCTATGCCCTCTCTCAACCTCCTATAAGTTTTCCCCTCCATGTCGTGCTTTGTGGAGTACATGGAAGAAACAGAAAGAGGTACATTCAATTTAACTGGATGAGTGCCTGATGGGGACCTTTGTGTGGAGGCAGGGAGCTGGACCCACATTAGCACCAAGCACTCCCTGCAGAGGAAATAAATATGTCTCATACACGTTTACTACTATACTATTTTTTTTCACATATCAGTAGGTGCTTTTGTTAATACAATTTTATAATTTAAAAACACTACTGCATTTATAGTTTTAAAAATTATTTTGTATTTCTTAAATTTATCAGATAGCAAAATGACTTTAATGACATCTGAGAAATCAAATTTTTTTTCATTTGTTTGTTTGTTTAAAGAGGTCCCTCTAGTTGAAAAGCCTTAGGATATTCTTAGCATTCACTGGTGGAAGAGACTTCTTTCTTAACTGAAGAATGAAATATAGGGGATTCTTAGCTAGGTTATTATTTTAGGTTCTAAACATTATGTATATTAGTAAATCTTTATTCACAATGGTGACTTCTAAATAATATTGTTAATAATTAAATATACCAATTTTCTGCCTTCATTTCTTGCCTCACATTGCACACAGCATTTCAGATGGTTTTCAATGTTACTTTTTTTTTATATCAATGAATGAAAGTATCTTGAAAATATGGTTAATTTATCAAAATTGAGGGAAAAAAAAGTAAGCAGTTGTTTGTAAAGTAAATAAAACCATCTCACATTGTAGGCTATGCCAGCAACTCTTTGGTATTTTCATATGAGTATATGAGAAATATATTTATTTTTCATACATAGTAATAATAGCTACCACCTACTGAATATTTAACTTATTTAAAGCACTCTCTTAAAATAATCCTTGAGCCAGTATTGTCTTTATTTTATTTAAGAGGTTTTTCTATAAAGCCTATGCTCTTAACCACTACCCTATGCAGACTCTCTACAAAGAATGCAAAGGCAACTGTCAGATTCAAATTAAGAGCACTTCTAGATCAAATTTTATCAGGAACGTGATGAAGGTACATGGTTTAAAAATATCAGACACTTTGGAAATGTCTGTAGATTAATTCAAAGTTTAATTGTATTTAATAGGTTATTATCTTTTTGATGAATAATTTATGAGAATTTTCCATCAAGTTTTTTTTAACTTAAATGTTTCCAATCATAGGATAATATAGGCTTTGGAAGAACTCAACCGACAATGATTAAAATATGATGGGACTATCAAAACCTGAGGTCTATGCCAGAAACAAAACAACATAATAAAAAAGCATTTTCCTCATCTATGTGCCTGCCAAATTTCAGTTCTGAAACTGAGGCTAGCCATCGTGAAGAGGGTCTTTTTATAAAATGACAATGTACAACAAAAGTACAGAAGTACAATAAAAGTGCTTCTGATATGTGGTTTGCTGTATGCTTCAGTTAAAGAAATGGTGGAATGGTCTTTCCAATCTTTCTGTGTGTTAATTCGTATAGAATGAGACGATTTAAGGTATTCATGAATTCAATTAGGATGGTCTTCTGCTTCATTTCACACCAATTTAAGCCTTTAATAGGACTTTTATCATCAATAGGTGATTTCCAATAATTAAAAAAAAAATCAACTCAAAAATCAAACTGCCATGTGTCTAGCACTTTGGATGGTCTGGGAGAGGACACAGAAAAGTGATAAAAATAGTTTCTGCTTTCAAAGAAATAAACTCTTTGGCATCATCATCTGGTGTTTTATATATATATATATATATATATATATTTAAATTTTAATCCTCAACTTGATGTAGTTAACAACCAGACAGAAGTCACAGTCTAGTAGATAGAATTCCTTTTCTGACTCAATACATACGGACTGAATTGCTTCTAAAAGTCCAGAATTCTAATTATGGCTCCAGAATTTACCACTGAAGTGTTTTGTTTGAAAAGTTTTTCCATTTCTTAATAACATGTAACAAGTAAGGCATTAAACCTCATTTATTTTTCACAATCTACTCAATAGCAAATACTGAAGAACTGTTTGTAAGTTAACTGGTAATTAAATTTTTTTTCTTTTTTCTTTTTTTTTTTTACAATTGCACTGAACCACTCTAAATGATTGCAAATTTCCTAACCCTTAGTCTCTATCCACAAGTGCTGAGAAATCTGTACAGATAAAGAGACAGAATATGTTTTGTTAGAGATGGCTGAGGAATTGTGAAGTACAGATGAAATACTGGAAGATTAGCTTTATGATATTAAATTTGATAGTATGGGAAAAAGATGGATTACAAAAAGCAGAAACTAGTAATTTAGAGGTAAAATACGAGTTTTTTACCCATATACCTCAGATATTTGTCTTGATCCTGTCCAACTAAACAGTTTTATCATGATTTAAATAAAGATATAGATATATGATGTAGAGGTGTTAATAATCTGAGTATTATGGCGAATATGCTGGAACAGATCATCAGGACTGAGTTATGAGGGGCTGGAAGGATGAACTATATCTAACAAAGTTGATAACAATAGACTGAATGTCAGGTTCTTCTTTTGGGAAACTCACTCTGCAAATCCAGGGTATGAAATTCTTGTTGCTTTCCTTCACTGGAATATGTATTTTTCTTTTGTTGCTGAAGGGCATATTCCCTGGCTATAGAATTCTAAGTTGACAATTCTTTTCTTTCAACACTTTAATGATGTTCCACTGTCTCTCGCTTCAACTTTTCTTGCCTACATTGTTTCATTGTTCTCCTATATGCCAAGTGTTTTTCTCTAGCTGTTTCACTAGTTTTTCTTTGTCCTTGGTTTTTAGCAGTTTGAGAACAATATATAAATGCATGCTTTTCTTTGAGTTTTTCCTTTTGGTACTCACTAAGGTACTTAAATTTATAAATTTATGTCCTTCACTAAACTTTGGAAGTTTTTGGCCATTATTTCTTCAAATATTTTTCTGCCCCAATCTCTTTCTTCTGTCCTGGGAGTCCAGAAAAAAAAATGTGACCTACTGTTAGATCTTTGGGTATTTTCCCACAGACCCCTAAAATTCTATTCTTTTTTTCCAATCTTTTTTCTCCATGTTCTTTAAACTGGATCATTTCCCTTGATCTATCTTCCAGTTCACCAACCCTTCCTCCCATCATCTCCATTCTTTTCCTGAGTCCCTCAAGATTTTAAATATTAGATATTTTATATTTCAGTCCTTAAAAGTACATTAGTACTTTTAAAATGAAGTTTATAATTAACTTTAATATAATTAATAGAACATTAAAATAACATAATATAACATTATATTAGTTTCAGGTGTACAACATAATGATTTGACTATGAAGTCTAGTTTACATCCATCACCACACAGAGTTCCAAATTGTTTTTCTTATGGCGAGTACTTTTAAGATCTACTCTCACCAACTTTCAAATACACAACACAGTATTGTTAACTATAGTCAGCCTGCTGTACACTATATCCTCGTGACTTATGTATTTTACAACTGATAGATTATACTTTTTGACCACCTTTACCCATTTCACCCCTCCCCCGACCTCTGGCCATCACCAATCTGTTCTCTGTATCTATGAGCTTGGTTTCATTTTGTCTAGATTCCACATACAAGTGAAATCTAGTGGTATTTATCTTTCTCTGCCTGACTTATTTCACTAAGCATAATGCCCTTAAGGTCCATACATCCATGATGTCACTAATGACAAGATTTTCTTCTTTTTATGGATGAATAATATTCCATTGTGGGTCTATACAACATTTTCTTTATTCATTCATCTTTTGATGGACACTTAGGTTGCTTCCACACCTTGGCTATAGTAAATAATGCTGCAATAAACATGAAGGTACACATACCACTTTGAATTAGTATTTTCATTTTCTTTGAATAAATACTCAGAAGTAGAATTGCTGGATCATATGGTAGCTCTATTTTTAATTTCTTGAGGAACCTCCATACTATTTTCTATAATGGCAACACCAATTTACATTTCCACCAATAGAGTACAAGTGTTCCCTTTTCTCCACATCCTTGCCACCCTTGTTATTTCTTGTCTTTTTGATAATAGCCATTCTATATGTGAAGTGATATCTCACTGTGGTTTTGATTAGCATTTTCCTGATGATTAGTGATGTGGAACACCTTTTCATGTACTTGTTGGCCATCTGGATGTTTTCTTTGGAAAAATGTCTTTTCAGATCATCTGTTCGTTTTTAATTGGCTTGTTTGGCTTCTTTGCTGTGTTGTATGACGTCTTTGTATATTTTGGATATTAGTCCTTTACTAGATATATGATTTGTTAATACTTTCTCCCATTCAGTAAGCTTTTTCATTTTGTTGATGGTTTTCTTTGTTGTGCAGAAGCTTTGTAGATTGATATAGTCCCAGTTGTTTATTTTTGCTTTTGTTGCATTTTTTTTTTTTTTTTTTTTTTCGGTAAGTGGGCCTCTCACTGTTGTGGCCTGTCCCGTTGCGGAGCACAGGCTCCGGACGCGCAGGCTGAGCAGCCATGGCTCACGGGCCCAGCCGCTCCGTGGCATGTGGGATCTTCCCGGACCGAGGCACGAACCCGTGTCCCCTGCATCGGCAGGCGGACTCTCAACCACTGCGCCACCAGGGAAGCCCCTGTTGCCTTTATTTTTGGTGTCAAATCCAAAAATCATTACTAAGCTCAATGTCAGGGATCCTTTTTCCTATGTTTCTTCTAGGAGTTTTATGGTTTCAAGTCTTATATCCAAGTCCTTAATCCATTTTGACTTAATATTTGTGTATGGTATAAGATAGTGGTCCAGTTCCTTTTTTTAGCATGTGACTGTCCGGTTTCTCCAGCACCATTTATTGAAGAGACTGGTTTTCCCCATTGTATATTTTTGGCTCATTTGCCATAAATTTGTTCTTTCTCAAGATTGCTTTGGCTATTTGTCCTCTTTTGTGGTTCCATACAAATTTTAGGATCGTATGTTCTGTTTCTCTGGAAATGCCATTGGAATATTGATACGGACTGATTCAATATTGATTGAATCTGCAGATTGCTTTGGGTAGTATGGACATTTAAACAATGTTAATTCTTCCAATCCATGAGTAGGGAATATCTTTGCATTTACTTTTGTTTGTTCAATTTATGTTGGTGTCTTATGGCTTTCTGTGTACAGGTCTTTCACCTCCTTGGTTAAATTTATTCCTAGGTATTTAATTCTTCTAAATGCAGTTATAAGTCGAATTGTTTTCTTAATTTCTCTTTCAGATTGTTCACTATTAGTGTATAGAAATGCAAGTGATTTTTATATATAGGTATTCTCTATTTTTTTGGAAGTTTGCTTTAGGCCACTTTGCTTTTAAGAAAGACTTACATTAACACCTGTTTTTGCTAATTGAACAAAATCCGAAGAGGATTTTCACTTTTACAAGTAAAGGTGAAAAGCAAAAACAGTGTTCAGTGTTTTTTGGGGGGCAGCAAGCTGTTATAGAGGTAGCATGAACACTGAGCAGTGAGAGTGGCACTGCTAAGCTCTTTTCCCAAGAGCTACACTCAGCATCTCAGCATCAAGTCGCCATAGCTTTGACCTGTGTCTATTAGCATGTGTGCTTTATCTCGATTTATTCTGTGAATTTGTTAGCAAGATGTGGCCTAAGATAATTGCTTCTTCATTTTTGCCATTTTGGTTTACTAAAGATTTTGTAGGAATGCTCTATTTTTGGATATCAAGGGAAACATATTGATTTTGTATCTTGCAATTTTACTGAATTCATTTATTAATTCTAATAGTTTTTTGTGAAGTCTTTAGGATTTTCTATACGTAATATCATGTTACCTATAAATAGGGACAGTTTTACACCTTCCTTTCCAATTTGGACGCCTTTAATATCTTTTTCTTGCCTAATTGAATAAATGTGGTGAGAGTGGGTATCCTTGTCTTGTTCCTGATCTTTGAGGAAAAGCTTTCAATTTTTGCCATTGAGTTGGATGTTAGCTGTGAGCTTGTCATACATGTCCTTTATTATGTTGAGGTACACTCCCTCTATATCCTCCCTGTTGAGAGTTTTATCATGAATGGATGTTGAGTTTTGTCAAATGTCTTTTCTGCATCTTTTGGGGGGCTCATATGACCTTTAGCTTTCATTTTGTTAATGTGATATATCACATTGATTGTTTTCTGGATGTTGAACCCTTCGTTCACCTCTGGAATAAATCCCAGTTGATTCAGGTGTATGACTTTTTTAACGTATTGTTGAGTTCAGTTTACTAATATTTTGTTGAGGATTGCTGCATTTATGTTCATGAGGGATACTGACTTGTAATTTTCTTTTCTTGTGGTGTTCTTGTCTAGTTTTGGTATCAAGGTAATGCTGGCCTCATGAAATGAGTTCAGAAGTGTTGTCACCTCTTCCATTTTTTGTAAGAGTTTGAGAAGGATTGATAGTAATTGGTGCTAATGTTTGGTAAAATTCACCTGTGAAACTTTCTAGTCCTGGTTTTTTCTTTGTTGGGAGGTTTTTAATTACTTATGCGATCTCCTTACTTGTTAGTGGTCTGTTAAGATATTCTGTTTCTTCATGATTCAGTCTTGGTAGGTTGTATATTTCTAGAAATTTATTCATTTCCTCTACGTTGTTCAATTTGTTGGTGTATAATTTTCATAATTTCTGATTATGCATTTCTTTGGTATCACTTTAATCTCTCTCTTCTTTCATTTCTGATTTTATTTGAGTCTCTCTCTTTTTTTTAGTCTAGGCAAATGTTTGTCAGTTTTATTTATCTTTTCAAAAAACCAGCTCTTAGTTTCATTGATCGTTTCTATTATTTTCTCCTCTTTATTTATCTCTGCTTTGATCTTTGTTATTTCTTCCTTTCTGCTAACTTTGGGTTTAGTTTGTTCTTCTTTTTCTAGTTTGTTGAGATGTAGAGTTAGGTTCATTTGAGATCTTCTTTTTTAAAAATATTTTATACCCATGTGGCTGGAAGAGATTGTTGGTATGAATTGTCTTCTTAAATTTGCTGAGTTTTTTTTTGTGTGTGTGAAATATAATATGTTCTATCCTGGATTATGTTCTGTGTTTGCTTGAAAAGAATGTGTATTCTGCTGCTGTTGGGTGGAATATTCTGTATATATATGTCTGTTAGGTATATTTGACCTAAAGTATGGTTTAAACCCAAGATTTTCATATTGATTTTCTTTCTGGATGATCTATGCATTGTTGTAAGTGGGGTATTGAAGTCCATACTGTTATTATATTGTTGTCTATTTCTCCCTTCAGATGTTAGTATTTGCTTAATATATTTTGGTGCCCCGATGTTGGGTGTGTATATATTTATGTTTCTTATACCTTCTTGATCCCTTTATCATTATATAATGAATTTGTCTCTTGTTACCATTTTTTGGCTTAAAGTCTATTTTGTCTGATAAAACTACCTCACTCTCTTTTGGTTTCCAATTACATGGAATATCTTCTTTCATCACTTTACTTTGAGCTTATGTGTGTCCTTAAAGCTGAAAGTGTCCTATAGGTGGCATATAGTTGGATCATGGTTCGTTTTTCTTTTTTACCAACCAGCCATTCTATGTCTTTTGATTGGATAATTCAGTCAGTTTGCATGAAGAGTAATTACTGATAGGTAAGGACTTACCCATGTCATCTTACTGTTTTCTTGCTGTTCTCTTGTTCCCTTTTTCCTCTCTTCCTCTCTTGCAGTCTTCTTTTGTAAACTGATGATTTTCTGTAGTGGTATGCTTTGATTCCCTTATCTTTATCCTTTGTGAATCTACTGTAGGTTTTTGCTTTGTGGTTACCATGAGGCTTACAAAAAATATCTTATAGATATAATAATCTATTTATGCTGATAGCTTTACTTCAATCATATACAAAAACTCTACCCCTTTATTCCCCCCATTTTATGTTATTAAAGTCACAATTTACCTCTTTTTATGTTGTTTGTTCATTAACAGGTTATTGTAGCTATACTTATTTTTAGTACTCTTGTCCTTTAACCTTTATACTAGAATTAAGTGGTTAACACTCTACCATATTATAGTATTAGAGTAATGTAATTTTGACTATATACTTTACCAGGGTTTATACATTTTCATATATACTTGTTACCAATTAGTATCTTTTCATTTCAGCTTGAAGAACTCCTTTCAGCATTTCTCGTAAGGCAGGTCTAGTGGTGGCAAATTTCTTCAACTTTTGTTTGTCTGGAAAAGTCTTTATCCCTACTTCATTTCTGAAAGTTGGGCTTGCCAGGTAAAGTATTCTTGATTGGCATTTATTTTAGTTCAGTACTTTGAAAATATCATCTCACTCTCTCCTGGTCTATAAGGTTTTTGCTGAGAAATCTGCTAATAACTCTACGGGGGCTCCCTTGTAAGTTACAAGCGTTTTATCCTCTTGTTGCCTTCAAGATTCTCTCTTTATCTTTGAATTTTGACAGTTTTATTTTCATGTGCTCTGGAGAGGATCTCTTTAAAGTTGAGTTTGGTGACCTATGAGCTTCAGGAACACGAATATCCAAATCTTCCCTCAGATTTGGGAAGTTATCAGCCATTATTTCTTTAAATATACTTTCTGCTCCCTTTTTCCTCTCTTTTCCTGGAACTTCAATATATCACATAGGCTTTCTTCACTCTCCTTTTTTTTTTCCCTTTGTTCTCCCCTGACAGGATAATTTCAAAGTTCCTGTCTCCTGTCTCACAGATGCCTTTTCTGCTTGATCCATTCTCCTGGTGATGTTCTCTGTTGTATTTTTCATTTCATTCATCATATTCTTTAGCTGTAAAATTTCTGTTTGGTTTCTTTCATAAAAAAATTTCTGTTGGGCTTCCCTGATGGCACAGTGGTTGAGAGTCCGCCTGCCGATGCAGGGGACGCGGGTTCGTGCCCCCGTCTGGGGGGATCCCACATGCTGAGGAGCGGCTGGGCCCGTGAGCCATGGCCATTGAGCCTGCGTATCCGGAGCCTGTGCTCTGCAACGGGAGAGGCCACAACAGTGAGAGGCCCACATACTGGAAAAAAAAAAAAAAATTCTATCTCCTTGTTAAATTTCTCATTTTGTTCATGTATTATTTTCCTAATCTTTTTGAATTTCTGTGTTTTCTGTAGCTCATCAAATTTCCTTTAAATAGCCATTTTGAATTCTTTCTATCAGGTAAATCACAGATCTTCAGGTCTTTGAGTTCAGTTACTGGAAGATTATTGTCATCCTTTGGTGGTGTCTTGTTACTTTGATTTTCATGTTCCTTGAAATTTTGCATTGTTGTCTTCCTATTTAAAGTGGCAGTCACCTCCTCCAATCTTTACTCTCTGCCCATTTCAGTGTATCCAGATTCATATTTTTTGCTACCACAGTGTTGTGGAACTTCTCTGCATACCTGAAGTTCCACAAAGGCTCTTTTATCCATGGATGATTGTCTAAGACAATGCTTTCCAGGAGCTCCTGCACCGTGGCTGAGAGGAGCAGGAGTCAGTACACAGCCCACTGCAGGGTCCTCAGCTGGGACTGAGGCCTGTGTGTCTGTTACCTGAAGCATAGGTAGGTGAGACTCCTCCTCGATCCCTTGGTGGATGGTGTTGGGTCTCACTTTTGTCTGTGGATGGATGGTGAATTTTTGTTGTTGAGTGGGAGACAAAATGAGGGATGTCTTTTGCCACTATTATGCTGATGTCACTCCTAAAGGGACTTCAGAAAAGTCAGGAAGGAACCAAATTATGAGAACCAATGTCAGGGCCTTAGCTTATGTGTTTTTGTTTGTTTGTTTTCTTAAAGTTAGAATGTAGAATTAAGGGAGATTTTGGTTAAAGGATAGAGATTAGGGTACAAGGCTTTCAATAAGAAGAGAGACTGATTAAATAAAATTTACATCATGTGTGTCCTATACATTGATGGCTATGTCATCTGGGGAGATGGTGAGTGTCCAGAGCTGTTGAATATTTAGAGCAATAATTCTCAGCAGGAAATCACCTTATTCTTAACTGAGACAGATGTGATGATCAAATATTTGTCACTTGACCATTCTCAGTTTAGTATCAAGTATTATAGAGAGCAGAATTCACAGAGCAAATCTATTCAATTGTAAATACAGCTTAAACTAAACTGCTGTGGATTGTGGCTGTTTTTCACAGTGACATACACTTAAGCAAACATTTACTTATTTAACAAACATGCATTAAAGGCATAGTATTGTGCTAGCACTATGAGATATACAAAATATATTTCCCACAGCTTTTACAATCAGTAAATTTTCAATACAATTGAAACTACAGGATGAGCCAAGTTGATAAGTTTCAAGAGCTGAGATAAGGCAGTGACTATCAAATGGATGGTATATAGAGTAAATGTAACAGGAGGCCAAAGAAGGAAGGATAACTAGGAACAAGAGTGGCCCAGAAGGTTCAGAGAGAGTGAGAGGTTTGAGCTGAGCCCTGAAGTTGAGTTGGACGTAGAGGGTAAATAGAAGGTAAGCAGAAGTATGATATAGTGAGCTAGAATGACTGATGTGTGTCTAGTCAACAGTGAATGTACCATCTAGAATATAACACAAGTTTTGTACTGTGGATGGTGGATATAAAAGGCAGGTTATAGCTAGACTGCATAGTATCTTAAATATTAGGCTAAAGAATTTTAAATTTACTGAGACTCTTAAAATTTTTTATCGATATGATTAAAATGGAGTTGTAGGATGTTTTATGCAGAATAGAGAAGTAGGAAACAAGGAAAGGAATACCACAGGAATCAACCAAAATAATCTATAGATAAATTAACAGAGACTATAGAGTCAAATTTTAACAATAATAAAAGTAAAAGGAAACTAAAATGATTTGTTGATTACATATAGGAGTACTGGAGTAAGTTAAAATATAGAAAATAAATTACAGAGAAGTTTTCATCAAGAGTTACTTGGGGATGGTGCAAGTAGTTCTGAGTGAGAGTTGGTTTTAGTGGAAAGTAGAGGACTATAATTTAGGATTGTTGAGTTTAAAGAGATGTCAAGATATCAGAGCGTAAATGCCTATCAGGCAGTTGGAAATATGTAAATTGAGTTCAGAGAAATATTAAAAGCAGAGACGTAAATTTAGGAGTAATTCACATAATCTGTGAAGTTTCAAAACTGAATAAAATTTCTTAGGAAATTAGTTTGAAGAGTTGAAGCCCTGAACACTGTAAAATCTTCACATTTAAGGGCTAAAGATGAAGTCAACATCTATTAAAGCACTATGTACCTTATCTAGTTTAAATTTATAAGTGCTAAGGAAGCCTCAGAAAGAGATTTAGAGAATGTACAGACAGTGAAGTTTTATGGAGAGCCTGAGAATAGAAAAGTTCAAGAAAGAAGAACTAAAGGTGTTGGCTATTGGAAGAGATCAATTACCATTATCATACCAATTATCATAGGTTTATAGAACAATTTATGGTTTGTTTTATTAAGAAATAATTGGTAATCTTTTTTTTTTTTTTTTTTTTTTTTTGCGGTACGCGGGCCTCTCACTGTTGTGGCCTCTCCCGTTGTGGAGCACAGGCTCCGGCCGCGCGGGCTCAGAGGCCATGGCTCATGGGCTCAGCCGCTCCGCAGCATGTGGGATCTTCCCAGACCGGGGCACGAACCCGTGTCTCCTGCATCGGCAGGTGGACTCTCAACCACTGCACCACCAGGGAAGCCCAATTGGTAATCTTTGAGGGTTAATGTTTCTTTGGTTAAAAAAAATCATGAAACAATAAAATATCTATATCTGGCCTGGGTACTCTTCACTATCCATTGCTTTGCATCTTATTCTTTGAAACAGGAAATCAGTGCCGTAATGGGCCAACTCTGGAAGAACAATTTTTTATTCATGGAATATAAACCAAATATAATCAATGAGATAATTATTATTAGAAAATTGCCCTTTATCAAGAAACTGATATTTATTTAGATAAAGTGAACCTAGGATGGGGCAGTGACAAATTTCTTTTACAAATCTAGATTTTAAAAAATTGAAAAGAATTGGGATAGTCAGAGAACTTAGCCAAGTTAGTTCAAAAAGATGCACAAGATTGATGGGCCAAGACAGCAGAGTAGAAATACCCTAAGCTCACACCCCCTCACAGACACACCAAAATTACCACTATTTACAGAATAACGATCAACAAAAAAGACTGAAACCTACCAGAAAAGATCTTCTACAACCACAATGAGACTGGTAGGAGGGGAGGAGTCACAATATAGTCTAGTCCTATACTCCTGGGTGAGCAATCCACAAACAGGAGAAAATTAACAACTTATTGACCGGAGATGTATCAATATGTTTTCAGAGAGTGCTACAATTAATATCACCGTGTGAAGTTGTTAGAGCTTAAAATTGATCAAGGGTTCATTATACAATTTATGATTGTCATTATCATTCACAGTTTGCCCCATTAGGTTTTTGTTCCAAACTTGTGTATATTATAAATTCAAGTTTATTACTGTAAAATTTTCAGAAATGACACATAGCAAACTTTTGAATGAAGAAGAATTTTTCGGTGAATTTTATGCAGATACTTTCTCTGATTGTCCGAGCGAAATATATACTAGTGTCTCAGAAAATGACAGTTCTTCGGAATATAGTTCTGATTCAGACAATGTGAATATTAGACCCAAAATAGACAAAAAACCTTAGTGATTGATTCTGATACAGAAAGTGAAAATGAAACTCACGGTGCTGGAGAATGCTCCTTTGCTTCTACAGAAGAGTGGATTGAAGACAACATTTCAGGAAAATTAGATGACTTTACAGATATGTCAGGTGTAACTACTGAATGTAATAATCCGCAAAGTGTTAGTGAAATAACAGAATTAATTTTTGGTAACGACTTTTTCGAGTTGGACGCTTCTCAAACAAACTTGTATCCCCGACAGAATAAAAAACCATATAAAAAGTATGATAAGGCTTTAAAATGGACTGATGTAACCAACAGTGACAGGAAGATGTTTCTTGGATTAATAATTTTGATGGGACAAATAAGAAAATCACACTGGAAAGAATACTGGTCGACTGATCCCTTACTTGAAACACCTATCTTTCCAAAGATTATGACAAGAAGAAGATTCGAACACATAATGAAATTTCTTCACTTTAACGATAACTCGGAAACTCCACTTCCTGCAGACAGAATTTCAAATGTTAAACCTATTTTGGATTATTTTCTACCAAAATTTCAATCTATCTATATACCCAAACAAGAGCTATCACTTGACGAGGCAATGATAAAGTGGTGAGGATGCCTCAGATTCAAAACCTATAATGCCAGAAAACTTACAAAATATGGAATTTTGGTCAGGATGGTTAGCGAAAGTGAAACTGGATATATATGCAACCTTGAGATTTACACAGGTGAAGGAAAGAAACTGCAAGAAACAATATTATTGGTCCTACAACTTTACCTTGGTTCATGACACCATATTTACTGAGACAATTTTTACAACAGTGTGTCCACATCTGAAATACTGTTGAAAAATGAAACCAGAGATCGTGGGACTATAAGAGAGAATCGTGGTCTACCAAACCAATTAAGGAGAAATCCAAAAATCTACGGAGGGGAGAAATGACATTCTTACAGAAGGAAGAAGTGATTCTTCTTATATGGAAAGACAAGAGGCTAGTTCGCATGGTGACAACTATTCATGACGCCTCTATAGCATCTACAGGAAAGGAAGACAGGAGGACTGGCCATCAGATAACTAATCCCACTTGTATATTACAGTATAATAAATATATGAAAGGAGTTGATCGATCTGATCAATATCTGGCAAACTTCAGTATCCTCTGGAAAACTAGCAAATGGTATAAAAAAGTGGGTTTCTATTTGAGTAATTGTGGTTTATTCAATGCATTTAAAATTTATTGTAGCCTTAATGCACAGAATAAAATGACTTACACGCAATTTTTGTTAGCAGTAGTTAGAGAATGGGTAACTGACCATCCTGGTGAATGTAGTGGTAGTCCTGCACCTGGTTCTTCTTGTGGTGTTTCTAAAAGAGCCTCCCGCAAAGACCCACCTTGTCGACTATCAGGTAAAATAAAAGAACATATTCTAGAGGGAATAATACTCACAGAACTAAAAGAAAAAAAAAAAATTGCCGCCAGAAAGTGTAGAGTCTGCTCTTCCAGGGGAAAGAGCAGTGAAACACGGTGTATTTGTAATAGATGTTCTGTTCCCCTGCACAGAGGTGCCTGCTATACTGCCTATCACTATCACACTCTAACGAAATATTAGAATGCTTTAGTAAGACATGTACAAAGTTTCAAGTAAATGCATTAAATGCAAAAAAAAGTTGTTGATATTTAATCAAATGTAGGTGTTTTGATATTCACTTAGGTAAAAATCGCCAGCCACAGGTGTTAGTTTCTGCAAAAATCCACCAGTCAATAATGTGTTAAAATTGTAGAACTTCTCCCAAAGGAGTAAGAGGTCTGAGCCCCGCATCAGCTCCCCAGCCTGGGGGTCCTGCATCGGGAAGACAAGCTCCGGAAGGCCAGCAGGCCTTACTTTTGGGAGTCCCAGAGGGCTGAGGGAAATAGACTCTATGCTTAAAGGGCGCATACAAAATCTCACAAGCTCTGGGACCCAGGGCAAAAATGATTCGAAAGGAGCCTGGGTCAGACCTACCTGCTGATCTGGAAAGTTTCCCAGAGAAGCAGGAGGCAACGGCAGCTCTCCCTGATGACACAGACGCTAGCGGCAGTGGACGCTAGTGCTGGCAAGTGCCATTCTGGAATCCTCCCTCTAGCTTATTAGTCTCAGGACCCAGCCCCGCCCCCACTCACAGCCTGTAGGCGCCAGCGCTGGAATGCCTCAGGCCAAGCAACTAACTAGGCAGGGACACAGTCCCACTCACCAGCAGACAGCTGCCTTAAGACCTCCTGAGCCCATAGCCTCCCCTGGACACAGCCCTTCCCACCAGAGGACACAGGAACCAGCCCCACACACCAGTGGGCAGAAACCAACACCAGAATCTTTGGCTCCACCCACCAGCGAGCCTGCACTAGCCTCAGGACCAGTCTCACCCACCAGCAGGTGGACTCTAGCCACAGGACAATGGCAGCTCCGCAGCGTACAAACCTAGTGCACCCACCAAGGCCAGAACCTGCCCTGGGACCAGCTGGGCCCTGGCCCTACCAACTAATAGGCCAACAGAAGCTTTGGGACAGCCCAGACCCTGTACCCAACTGTGTCAGGAGGCCTCTCCCCCATTCCCCCACCTCTTTCCCAGCAATCTGACATCAACTCTGGGATTCCTGGGCGCTACAACCAGACTCCAGAAGCCGGCTCTGCTTGCCAGTAGTCCAGCACTAACCCCAGGACCTGGCTTTAGCCATCAGTGAGCCAGCACTAGCCTCAGGGCCCTGGGGTGCTGCAGCTGGCTGCCTTGTGACAGGCCCGGTAAACCAGTGGCTGGCAGCCTGTGCACAAGGCAGGGCCTGGCAACCAACCATTCTGGGGGCCAACCAAGCCCACCAGACCACCCTCAGTAGTCAGCCCACCACAACAGAAGGACCCACACAGCCCACATAGGGGGCACCCTTAGAACATATTGCTCTGGTGACAAGAGGGGAGTGCACTGCCGGGATGCATAGGACATCTCCTACAAAAAGCCACTTCTCCAAGGTCAGGAAACATAACTAACCTACGAGGTACATAGAAATAAAAACGGCAAGTTAGGCAAAAAGAGAAATAAAAACGGCAACTTAGGCAAAATGAGGTAGCAGAGGAACACGTTCCAAATGAAGGAACAAGATTAAGCCCCAAAAGAAGCACTAAGTGAAATGGAGATAGATAGTCTACCCAAGAAAGAGTTCAGGGTAATGATTGTAAACATCTTTTAAAGAACTCAGGATAAGAATGAATGCACAGGGCTTCCCTGGTGGCGCAGTGGTTGAGAGTCTGCCTGCCGATGCAGGGGACGTGGGTTCGTGCCCCGGTCTGGGAAGATCCCACGTGCCACGTAGCAGCTAGGCCCGTGAGCCATGGCCGCTGAGCCTGCGCGTCTGGAGCCTGGGCTCCGCAACGGGAGAGGCCACAACAGTGAGAGGCCCGCGTACCAGAAAACAAACAAACAAACAAACAAACCGCAAAAAGAAACAAAAGAATGAATGCACGGAGTGAGAAGTTAGAAGTTTTTTTTTTTTTTTGCGGTATGCGGGCCTCTCACTGTTGTGGCCTCTCCCGTTGCGGAGCACAGGCTCCAGACGGGCAGGTTCAGCGGCCATGGCTCACGGGCCTAGCCGCTCCACGGCATATGGGATCTTCCCAGACCGGGGCACAGAACCCATGTCCCCTGCATCAGCAGGCGGACTCTCAACCACTGCGCCACCGGGGAAGCCCAGAAGTTAGAAGTTTTTAAAAGGATACATAGAACATTGTTATTTTTACATGTCGAATATTGCCATCATCTGTGATTTATTTTCATAACCCTCTTTTGTTACCTTCACCAAGTCTACGTGTTGTCTCTTTTACACCAGTGGGCAACACAAGTCACTTGGTGCTAAGTACAGAACTCCCATTGTATGCAGAGTGCCATTTATGGGGTAATTAGCCATGAGAAATGTTTCTCAAAGTGTGTCCATGGACCACTTGTGTCAGAGAACCTTCTGAAATGCTCGTATTTGGGAGCAGGAGAGAAGAAAACAAGTCTAGACATGAAAGAGTAGAAGAATCCATGAGACCAGGAGAAGACTGTAAAAGGCAGATGTAGAAATTCCAAGCCAAACTACAGAATCACAGTCACTGGGAGTCGCATCCAGGAATGTGGATTTTAAAAACAAGGACCCCCAGACTATACATACATAATAAAATTACAAGAATTCTTTAAAATAAAAAATAAAATGTAACAAAATTTTAACATGTATGTGTGTGTGTGTGTGTGCGCGTGTGTTTAGCCTGGGTTCTTGTTGTGTTTGACTAATTCCCTCTCTCTTCTGTTAATTTCCATACAGTAATGATTTTCTGTGATTTTGTGTCTTATGAAAGGATTAAACAGCACTGCATTTGAGATATACCCTGACATGACTTGCTCCTCATTTGAAATGACTTATTATTCTGTTACAGAGTAAGAGACTCTCATAATGTGAGCATATTCAATATCAGAAGGAAGTCTGGCATCCTTATTGATTACTTTTAGAGCCTTCTGGAATGGGCTTATTCTGGAGCAGGTAGAAGAAAACAGTCTAGAAATGACACAAAACTAGGGGAATCCATGAGACCAGGAGAGACACTGTAATATATAGAGAGACATTGCAGAAGTCAATGGAAGAGATCATTTTAAAGTGGGCTACATGGGAAAACACTAGAAAGATTTAAAAACATATTTCAAATCTAAATGATTTTTCTATGTTCCTCTGTTACATAAACTGAAAAATTATTGAAAATAATCTTGGCCAAGCTTCTAAATACCTGCATTACTTTGTCAGTCTCTGTTCACTAGGATAAATCATATTGTGCTGCTTTGAAAGGAAAAAAATTTAGCAATTTTTTTTTGTGAATTCACAGGAGGGAAGTAATTCTCAGAGAAAGCTTCAAGGATTTAATATAAGATAAACAATTCTTTTCATCAAACTCACTATTAAATATAACAGAACTGCAGGCAGAATAATTAATTTTAATATTAAAACCAAGCACAACTTCTTTAGTCTGATTACTCAAGCATGTGAAAATACTAAAGTCTAAAAAAATAAACAATTAGTTAAAACTTGAAATAAGAAAATATGTTGAGAATTTACAGATAGATTTTTCTGTCATTTACATTATAATGTTATCTCTGTCTTCAGATAAGCAGAAGAAATAAAATAGTCATTTAAGAGATGCTGTGAAAAATGCAAAGCCTGAGGACTTTGTTGTGATGATTTGGGGAAGGTGAAAAAAGTCTTAGTTCTTAGTTGTTCACATTAGAAGTAATTTAACATTCTTTCATTTAACAAAGTATTCATTGAGCATCTACTATATACTTGGCCCTGCTTTAGCCTCTAGGTTTACAGCAATGATACAGGGCAGTGGAGAAAATAAAGTAGGAAAGGAAGTTTGGAAGTGCCAACCAACAGCGGTGGTTTTGCAGTTTTACATATGGGAGTCAGAGAGGACCTCACAGAAAAGGCGACAGTTAAACACAGTTGTTTAGGACATGTGAGATTGAACCATGGAGAATTTGAGTCATGGGCCTGGGAAGAGCAGTCCCAATAAGCTGAGTAGCAGGTACAAATGTCCTGGGGCAGAAACATGCAGAAACATTCAAGGCATAGGAGGAAAATCACTGAGGCTGGAGTGGAGTGATTCAGGGAGTCTGTAGCACGAGGTGAGGTAGGAGAGGTCAAGGGCGTCAATACTTGGCTTTCATTGTAAGTGGTATGAGATTCCTTCCCCAGAGGGATATGAGACAGGAATGACAGGATTGACTTTTATTCTCAAAGGAGTATTCTGGATGCTAGGTTAGGAAGAGACTAAAAAGATATAAAGGCAGAAGCAGGGAGACCTGTTAAGAGGCTACAGCAGTAATTCAAGTGAGAGATGATGGTAGATTGAACCAACGGTGGTAAGCAGTGGAGGTGAAACATGGTGGGATTCTGGATTTATTCTGAAAGCTGAGCTCCCAGGATTTGCTGATAAGTTTGGTTGTAGTTTGTGAGAGCAGTCAAAAGGACTCTAAGGATTTTAACCTGAGCAGTTAGTAGGATGGAGGTGCCATTTAGAGGTGAGACAGGTTGCCAAAGAAGCAGGTTTAGGGGGGTGATAATCAGAAGTCTGATTGGATGTATATTAGATTTATGCTGTCTACTGAATTTCTACTAGATTTGTTGAGTAATCAGTTGTACATATAATTCTGGATTTTAGGGAGACTTTCAAGCTAGAATTATAAAATATGGAAGAAAAAGACATGTAAGTGGTATTTAAAGCCACAAGCCTGGAAATAAAAAAAGAGGAGTTCCAGGGCTATGTTAAGAGATTGTGGAGGAGAGAAGAACCAGTAGGGAGCATGACTTCATTATTAACAACTTTCCTTCCGAGGGCATTGGCAATGTAAAGGCTCTAGCGGCCCAAAGTGGTTTTCAAATTTTTATAGGATTCACCTGCTCATTTTCCATTTACCTATAACTTGATCTAAATCTTAAACTCTTGTTCTTAGTCACTTACTCCCCACCTTTATGCCTGCATCACACTGGTTTTGAATATACTTATTGGTAGTGCAACTTCATCTGAGTGTAAAGGGCATTTTTGAAAACTGTCAAAAGTAATTTGGGGATTTAGCTGATGAATAAAATGGGTGGCCAAGTTGGTTATTACTGCTTTTGATCAAACATTAGGCATGACTCTTGACTAGTATCAACAAGTTTATTGTGTGGTTTATATGCAGAGCTAAAAGCAATGTCAACAGGCATGTCCTAAAATGTTTTGAGCAATGACATTACTGAAATATATGTATAGTTTCCAAGAGGACTGTTTTCAATTGACAATTATATATCATACACATATATACGTTCTGTTAACTTGATTAACACTATTTCTTAATAGTCTATTATTTTATCATGTATATTTGTACAGATGCTTAAAGTCCACGAACATGCATACAGCTATAAAAAATATCTAACTTAATCTTCATTTCCCAGCCTAACAATTTCTTAAACAACTGCTATTCTCAGCTAAGCTGATTAACTTATCAAAAGCAATTGAAAATAATTATTTTAATGAGTGAAAGTTCTACAAAAACACATTTAATATTTGCCCAGCTCTTACAAAAATGGCTGATTGCAAACACTATAGATTTACAAACAATCATCCTTGGATATCTGGCTAATACTAAATTTGTAAAGGATGCATTCCCTGAAAGTTATGCCAAATATTTGTTCAATGAACAAATATTTATTAAGTTCTAGTGTGTTCCAAATGCATGTCATGTTGAGAAGAGTTTGCTCCTTTAAGTCCTTCAAAGTGCATCCTTAGAGATTTATGTGCATAAAGGAGAGAGCTAAGGTAGTGCTTCTGACTTTCTCCATGTGGAGTCTCCTGGGGAGTTTCACCATGTGGAGGACCTGTTTTGCTAGGCTAGCTAAAGACCAGAGAAATAGGTGAGTCTTAGAGTTACCCTTTTCTGTTTGTTACACCCAGATTCAGACCTTTAATCAATTACCTTGTGACAAAGAAAGCTCCCTCTCTTACTTAACGACATGGCCCAGTTGCCATCCTTGCCTCTCTGACTCGACCAATCTTCAGGAAGGAATGGGGTATAATAGAGAAAGCAGCTTTTAGTTTTCCTTAGAGGCTAACTACCATGGACGTTCTTGGTTCTGGGGATGCAAAGATGGGGTCCCTGTCATCAAAGAAATTATTACTTTTTGAGGGAAAAGAAATACCCTTGAGCAATTACATCAGAATATGATAACATACTCAATGGCAATCTGTGGGAAAACACTAAGAGCTCCTGGCTTCACAAAGAAGGTGCTGGCACTATTCAAAGAGATGAGTCAGTCTTCCACAAAGCTCAGCGTGATGAGAGAGGGGTAAATTCTTGGGACATAGCTTTTTTTCTTTTGGCTCTTAATACTCTAGGTAGTCCTGCTTTTTTGTTTTTTTTTTGTGGTACGCGGGCCTCTCACTGTTGTGGCCTCTCCCGTTGCGGAGCACAGGCTCTGGACGCGCAGGCTCAGCAGCCATGGCTCACGGGCCCAGCCACTCCGCGGCATGCGGGATCTTCCCAGACCGGGGCACGAACCCGTGTGCCCTGCATCAGCAGGTGGACTCTCAACCACTGCGCCACCAGGGAAGCCCCGGTAGTCCTGCTTTTTCAAAGCTTTTTCACTAGATTTGTCCTGACACTTCATTTTGAATAAAGTCTGGGTTTCATTCTATGACTTGCTCTGTGAAATATTTTATAGCCTTTCCCCCAAGCATCACAATTACACTGAGGCACAACGCTGTACCTGGTTCATTGTTCCTTACTTACACTTGGTGGCTGGCCCCATTTCTCTCACGAACGTTGACATTAATTGCTTAAAGGAAGAAAGTGATTTCTAAACGTAGGTTTACATGTTTCTTATTAGATAAGATAAACTTACAATGTTTTTCACGTGCTTCACAAGTATGGTCAGCTTCGCATCCTCGTATGTTATGACTAACTGCACCTTAGGCTTCTTGTCAGGAAACTTCTCACCTGATGAAACAGTAGAGTTTTAGTGGATTAAATTGGAAGTGGCTGATCACAGGATAAACTGAACATTCAAAGACTAAAGCAGGACCAATGAATAATATGAAAAAGAAACATTCTTCATATGACACTGAAAACATAATACTCTTCAGGAAACTGGGTTGGTTAAGGTAGGATTTGTGTCTAATAATCCTGAATCTATTCTACCTCCTCATAGTCTATGTTTTGTTTCAATCGATACCATTATTTTCCCGATTATTAAAGCCTGAGATGTCATTTTTGGCCACAATTTTCTCCTCAACATTCAGTACAATGAGCTTAAAGTATTAGAGAACATAGGGGTTGAAAGTGTTGGCTTTAGAAGTCAGTGAGTCTGGGGTGCAGGTCCCAGCACTATACTAAAGACTGTGACTAAGTTAATCGACTTCTGTAAAATGGAGATAATAGTCATCTACTTCAGGACAGTTGAGATGATTAATTGGTAACATTCAAAAGTTCTCACAATATAATCTCTCAGTGAATGTTTGCAATCACTCCATGTATTTACACTCAGCTCTTCCTTTCCAGTTCTGCTGTGCCTAGTGCAGATGCATATGGATCTTTTGCCTGAACTACTAGAACATTCTCTTCCCCTCCTCCAGAACCCAAATGTATTTGTACACAATTACCAGTATCATCTTCCTAGGGCAACTTTTATAAAATTACTCTTCGATCAAAGTACTGTTCAAAGCTTTCCATAGCTTATGAAAAAGTCTGAATTTTTCAGCTTTGTATTACTGCTTCTTATTGAATCTGTCTTATTTCCCATTCTTATTATTTCATACTGCAGTCTGTATGTTCAGTTCTACAGACATGCTCTGCTATTTCCTTGCAGACATTGCTCATATTATTCCCTTTATTTAAAATGATCTCTTCCACCATTTTTGGCTATTGAAATTTTACCTTTCTGCAAGGCCTAATTAAAATGCAAAAGGGTTTCTGTGGTCGCCACCCTCTGAACTCCCCTTAGCACGGCCCTTATCACTTAATATTTATATTGTAATTATTACCTTACATGTCTCAATTTGCTTAGTGGATTACAATCTCCCTTAGGGCTTACTTTTTTCCTATTTCCCCAAGGGATATATAAATCAGTGCTTGCTCCATAAAGTTGCACTAAACGTTTATTTAATGACAAAAGTAATCTCAATTTTCCTTTCAAGTTATATCTTTCCTACATTAAAACGAAGGCTTTAGTTTTTTAATTAAAAATTTCCAGTTTATAGCCCAAGGATTAAGCATAATTCACAGTTTTCTAATATTTCCCTTGGTAATCTCTGGTTGTATGTTTTCTGAGGGAATTCAGAAAGAAGAAATTTACTACTACTAAGGAATTTGGCAATGTTTTGTTGTGGGCTCATTGGGGTCCACGTTGTTTTCTGATAGTCAGTTTTAGCTCTCTAATCCTAACATTTGAAAATTAAACCTGAGCTTTATGTTTCTTCTCCCAAAGCCTTTTACATGTTTATTAGAATAGTTTACACATTTTAAATAGGTAATATTAATTAATTTTATTGTTAATGTGGATTATTGACATTGAAATAGTTAAAATTCACATTGAGTGTTCCTTACAACTGAAATGGTAATTATGTAAATATAATAAAAAAATTCTTCCTTAAAATATCTTGATTATGATGACTGAGTGACGCTGTGAGTTTGAGACACTACGAGATAATTTTGACTGTAGTACTTGGGTAAATTGTATTTCATAGTACAAAAATGTAGTTGAACTTTTGGTATGAGTATGCTAAAAATGCTGATACTTTTTTGATGCACAATGAACATAATTTTTGAATTAAAGAGTGAAAGGATTATTAATTAGAAACTTAATGTGTTTAATTAGAGGAGCTTTAATTCAGACAGGAAATTAGCATAAATTTATGGGTGAGTGTCTAAATGATAATCATGCAACTGTTACTTGAATTGACTGAAGATGATATTCCACCCTAAACCTTTCATGCAAGATTAGTAATCACAGTATCCATCAAAACATGTCAGACTTTAGAACCCACTGAAAATACAGGCCACTCAGAAGTCTTAGCAGTCAATGTAGTAATAGCAGAGGTACTTAGGATTTTTAGAATTCTTATTGTGTGCCAAATGTTGAGCTAACAGTTTCACGTACATAAACTCACTAAATCCCCACAGCAAACCTACAAAGTTTGTGTTACCTCCATTTTACCCATGAGGAAACTGAGGTATTTTGGTCCAAATTTAGGCAGGGTCAAATGATCTCTAAAGACTATGTTTTTGAACATCATGCTGTAAGGTGCAACAAGGGGTCAATAACCTAAGGGAAAGAATTTAAACGAAGAGCCCAGAGAGGGAGACTTTTGAGAATAGCTTCACAGGGACAAGAAGATGCTAGAATATCTTGATTTTTCTGCTTCAAGTTATTCTGGGGGATCTAATCATGCTTAATCTAACCATTTATAGTAACCCCAAGAACTGTTAAAATATCATTGGTCCAAAGAATGACTGTGTTGAAACGCTTGAATGCATGGCACTACAGCAGCTAATACGGGCTTAATTATGCATAATGTGTCCATTAATGTTAAAAAATACCATTTCAAAATTTAACTTCCTTTCAGATATAATATATTCATATGATTCAAAAATGAAAATTTATTTTTAAAGTATACAGTAAAAAGCCTTCCTCCCATTCCTAACACCTATTCACCCAGTCCTCCCATTATTATCATTTTTTAAACATTTTTATTGGAGTATAATTGCTTTACAATGGTGTGTTTCTGCTTTATAACAAAGTGAATCAGCTATACAAATACATATATCCTCATATCTCCTCCCTCTTGCGTCTCCCTCCCACCCTCACTATCCCACCTCTCTAGGTGGACACACATCACTGAGCTGATCTCCCTGTGCAATGTGGCTGCTTCCCACTAGCTAGCTATTTTACATTTGGTAGTGTATATATGTCCATGCCACTCTCTCACCTTGTTGCAGCTTACCCTTCCCCCCTCCCTATGTCCTCAAGTCCATTCTCTACGTCTGCATCTTTATTCCTGTCCTGCCCCTAGGTTCTTCAGAACCATTTTCTTTTTTTGGATTCCATATATATGTGTTAGCATACGGTATTTGTTTTTCTCTTTCTGACTTACTTCACTCTGTATGACAGACTCTAGGTCCATCCACCTCACCACAAATAACTCAATTTCATTTCTTTTTATGGCTGAGTAATATTCCATTGTATATATGTGCCAAATTTTCTTTATCCATTCAGCTGTCAATGGACACTTAGGTTGCTTCCATGTCCTGGCTATTGTAAATAGAGCTGTAATAAACACTGTGGTACATAACTTTTTTTTTTCACATCTTTATTGGACTATAATTGCTTTACAATGGTGTGTTAGTTTCGGCTTTATAACAAAGTGAATCAGCTATGCATATACATATATCCCCATATCTCCTCCCTTTTCTGTCTCCCTCCCACCCTCCCTATCCCACCCCTCTAAGTGGACACAAAGCACCGAGCTGATCTCCCAGTGCTATGCGGCTGCTTCCACTAGCTATTTTACATTTGGCATGAATCTTTTGAATTATGGTTTCCTCAGATATATGTCCAGTAGTGGGATTGCTGGGTTGTACGGTAGTTCTATTTTTAGTTTTTTAAGGAACCTCCATACTGTTCTCCATAGTGGCTGTATCAAGTTACATTCCCACCAACAGGGCAGGAGAGTTCCCTTTTCTCCATACCCTCTCCAGCATTTATTGTTTGTAGATTTTTTGATGATGGCTATTCTGACTGGTGTGAGGTGATACCTCGTAGTTTTGATTTGCATTTCTCTAATGATTAGTGATGTTGAGCATCCTTTCATGTGTTTGTTGGCAATCTGTATGTCTTTTTGGAGAAATTTCTATTTAGGTCTTCTGCCCATTTTTGGATTCGGTTGTTTGATTTTTTGATATTGAGCTGCATGAGATGCTTGTAAATTCTGGAGATTAATCCTTTGTCAGTTGCTTCGTTTGCAAATATTTTCTCCCATTCTGAGGGATGTCTTTTGGTCTTGTTTATGGTTTCCTTTGCTGTGCAAAAGCTTTGAAGTTTCATTAGGTCCCATTTGTTTATTTTTGTTTTTATTTCCATTTCTCTAGGAGGTGGGTCAAAAAGGGTCTTGCTGTGATTTATGTCATAGAGTGTTCTGCCTATGTTTTCCTCTAAGAGTTTTATAGTGCATGGCCTTACAGTCAGGCCTTTAATCCATTTTGAGTTTATTTTTGTGCATGGTGTTAGAGAGTGTTCTAATTTCATTCTTTTACATGTAGCTGTCCAGTTTTCCCAGCACCACTTATTGAAGAGACTGTCTTTTCTCCATTTTATATCCTTGCCTCTATCAAAAATAAGGGCAACCATATGTGCATTCCATTGATCTATATTTCTGTTTTTGTGCCAGTACCATACTGTCTTGATTACTGTAGCTTTGTAGTATAGGCTGAAGTCTAGGAGCCTGATTCCTTCAACTCCATTTTTCTTTCTCAAGATTGCTTTGGCTATTCGGGGTCTTTTGTGTTTCCATACAAATTGTGAATTTTTTTGTCTAGTTCTGTGAAAAAATGACATTGGTAGTTTGATAGGGATTGCACTGAATCTGTAGATTGCTTTGGGTAGTATACTCATTTTCACAATGTTGATTCTTCCAATCCAAGATCATGGTATATCTCTCCAACTGTTTGTAAAATCTTTAATTTCTTTCATCAGTGTCATAGTTTTCTGCATACAGGTCTTTTGTCTCCTTAGGTAGGTTTTTCATAGGTATTGCATTCTTTTTGTTGCAATGGTAAATGGGAGTGTTTCCTTAATTTCTCTTTCAGATTGTTCATCATTAGTGTATAGGAATGCAAGAGATTTCTGTGCATTAGTTTTGTATCCTGCTTCTTTACCAAATTCATTGATTAGCTCTAGTAGTTTTCTGGTAGCATCTTTAGGATTCTCTATGTATAGTATCATGTCATTTGCAAACAGTGACAGCTTTACTTCTTTTCTGATTTGGATTCCTTTTATTTCTTTTTCTTCTCTCATTGCTGTGCCTAAAACTTCCAAAATTATGTTGAATAACAGTGGTGAGAGTGGACAAGCTTGTCTTGTTCCTGATCTTAGAGGAAATGGTTTCAGTTTTTCACCATTGAGAACGATGTTGGCTGTGTGTGTGTCATATATGGCCTTTGTTATGTTGGGGTAAGTTCCGTCTAAGCCTACTTTGGAGGGTTTTTATCATAAATGGGTGTTGAATTTTGTCCAAAGCTCTTTCGGCATCTATTGAGATGATCATATGTTTTTCTTTCTCCTTCAATTTGTTAATATGGTTTATCACATTGATTGATTTGCATATATTGAAGAATCCTTGCATTCCTGGGGTAAACCCCACTTGATCATGGTGTATGATCCTTTTAATGAGCTGGTGGATTCTGTTTACTAGTATTTAGTTGAGAATTTTTGCATCTGTGTTCATCAGTGATATCGGCCTGTAGTTTTCTTTCTTTGTGACATCTTTGTCTTGTTTTGGTGTCAGGGTGATGGTGGCCTCGTAGAATGAGTTTGGGAGTGTTCCTCCCTCTGCTATATTTTGGAAGAGTTTGAGAAGGATAGGTGTTAGCTCTTCTCTAAATGTTTGATAGAATTTGCCTGTGAAGCCATCTGGTCCTGGGCTTTTGTTTGTTGGAAGATTTTTAATCACAGTCTCAATTTCAGTGCTTGTGATTGGTCTGTTTATATTTTCTGTTTCTTCCTGGTTCAGTCTTGGAAGGTTGTGCTTTTCTAAGAATTTGTCCATTTCTCACATGTCCATTTTATTGGCATATAGTTGCTTGTAGTAATCTCTCATGATCCTTTGTATTTCTGCAGTGTCAGTTGTTACTTCTCCTTTTCTATTGATTTGAGTCTTCTCCCTTATTTTCTTTGTGAGTTGGCTAATTGTTTATCAATTTTGTTTATCTTCTCAAAGAACCAGCTTTTAGTTTCACTGATCTTTGCTGTTGTTTCCTTCATTTCTTTTTCATTTCTTTCTGATCTGATCTTCATGATTTCTTTCCTTCTGCTAACTTTGGGGTTTTTTTATTCTTCTTTCTCAATAGCTTTAGGTGAAAGGTTAGGTTGTTTATTTGAGATGTTTCTTGTTTCTTGAGGTAGCATTGTATTGCTATAAACTTCCTTCTTAGAACTGCTTTTGCTGCATCCCATAGGTTTTGGGTCATCGTGTTTTCATTGTCGTGTGTTTCTAGGTATTTTTTGATTTCCTCTTTGGTATCTTCCATGATCTCTTGGTTATTTAGTAGCATATTGTTTAGTCTCCATGTGTTTGTATTTTTTACAGTTTTTTTCATGTAATTGATATCTAGTCTTATAGCATTGTGGTTGGAAAAGATACTTGAAACGATTTCAATTTTCTTAAATTTAGCAAGGCTTGATTTGTGACCCACGATATGTTCTATCCTGGAGAATGTTCCATGAGCACTTGAAAAGAAAGTGTATTCTGTTGTTTTTGGATGGAATGTCCTATAAATATCAATTAAGTTCATCTGGTTTAATGTGTCATTTAAAGCTTGTGTTTCCTTAATTACTTTCATTTTGGATGATCTATCCATTGGTGAAAGGGGGTGTTAAAGTCCACTACTAGTATTGTGTTACTGTTGATTTCCCCTTTTACGGCTGTTAGCATTTGCCTTAGGTATTGAGGTGCTCCTATGATGGGTGCATAAATATTTACAATTGTTATATCTTCTTGGATTGATCCCTTGATCATTACGTAGTGTCCTTCTTTGTCTCTTGTAATAGTCTTTATTTAAAGTCTATTTTGTCTGATATGAGAATTGCTACTCCAGCTTTCTTTTGATTTCCATTTGCATGTAATATCTTCTTTCTTCCCCTCACTTACAGTCTGTATGTGTTCCTAGGTCTGAAGTGGGTCTCTTGTAGACAGCACATATATGGGTCTTGTTTTTGTATCCATTCAGCCAATCTATGTCTTTTGGTTGGAGCATTTAACCATTTACATTTAAGGTAGTTATCAATATATATGTTCCTGTTACCATTTCTTAATTGTTTTTGGTTTGTTATTATAGGTCTCTTCCTTCTCTTGTGTTTCCTGCCTAGAGAATTTCCTTTAGCATTTGTTGTAAAGTTGGTTTGCAGGTGCTGAATTCTCTTAGCTTTTGCTTGTCTGTAAAGGTTTTAATTTCTCCATCAAATCTAAACGAGATCCTTGCTGGGTAGAGTAATCTTGGTTGTAGGTTTTTCCCTTTCATCACTTTAAATATGTCCTGCCAGTCCCTTCTGGCTTGCAGAGTTTCTGCTGAAAGATCAGCTGTTAACCTTATGGGGGTTCCCTTGTGTGTTATTTGTTGTTTTTCCCTTGCTGCTTTTAATTTTTTCTTTGTATTTAATTTTTGATAGTTTAATTAGTATGTGTCTTGGCATGTTTCTCCTTGGATTTATCCTGTATGGGACTCTCTGTGCTTCCTGGACTTCACTGACTATTTTCTTTCCCATATTAGGGAAGTTTTCAACTATAATCTCTTCAAATATTTTCTCAGTCCCTTTCTTTTTCTCTTCTTCTTCTGGGACCCCTATATTTCGAATGTTGGTGCGTTTAATCTTGTCCCAGAGGACTCTGAGATTGTCCTCAATTGTTTTCATTCTTTCTTCTTTATTCTGCTCTGCGGTGGCTATTTCCACTATTTTATCTTTCAGGTCATTATCCATTCTTCTGCCTCAGTTATTCTGCTATTGATTCCTTCTAGAGAATTTTTAATTTCACTTATTGTGTTGTTCATCATTGTTTGTTTGCTCTTTAGTTCTTCTAGGTCCTTATTAAATGTTTCTTGTATTTTCTCCATTCTATTTCCAAGATTTTGAATTATCGTTACTGTCATTACTCTGAATTCTTTTTCAGGTAGACTGCCTATTTCCTCTTCATTTGTTTGGTCTGCTGGGTTTTTACCTTGCTCCTTCATCTGCTGTGTGTTTCTCTGTCTTCTATTTTACTTAAGTTACTGTGTTTGGGGTCTCCTTTTCGCTGGCTGCAGGTTCGAAGTTCCCATTGTTTTTGGTGTCTGCCCCCAGTGGCTAAGGTTGGTTTAGTGGGTTGTGTAGGCTTCCTGGTAGAGAGGACTGGTGCCTGTGTTCTGGTGGATGAGGCTGGATCTTGTCTTTCTGGTGGGCAGGACCACGCCTGGTTGTGTGTTTTGGGGTGTCTGTGACCTCATTATGATTTTAGGCACCCTCTCTGGTAAAGGGTGGGGTTGTGTTCCTCTGTTGCCAGTTGTTTGGCATAGGGTGTCCCGCACTGTTGCTTGCTGGTCTTTGAGTGGAGCAGGGTCTTAGTGTTGAGATGGAGATCTCTGGGAGATCTTTCACTGTTTGATATTACATGGAGCCAGGAGGTCTCTGGTGGACCAATGTTCTGAACTCAGCTCTCCTACCTCAGAGGCACAGGCCTGACACCTGCCCAGAGCACCAAGACTCTGTCAGCCACACAGCCAGGTATGTGGGGAGTTTCTTGCCTTTTGGGAAGTCTGAGGTCTTCTGCCAGTGTTCAGTCGGTGTTCTGTAGGAGTTGTTCCACATGTAGGTGTGTTTCTGATGTATTTGTGGGGAGGATGTGATCTCCACGCCTTACTCCTCCGCCATTTGAAGGTCTGCCTCCCCATTATTATTTTATTCGTTTTCCATATATTTCTCCAGATGGACACATATTCTTCCAGAATTTCTCCATATAAGTAAATATGAATAAGTATTTTTATTCTCGCCCCTTTTTCCTAAAAGGAATAGCATATTTACTATTCTACACAACAGTCTTGGAGATACTTTCATGTCAATAATACAAAGCTTCTTTATTTTTTAAATATACTTTCACATTATTCCATCATGAGGAAATAGCATAATTTATTTAACACTTTACCCATTGACGGGCAAGTGGGTTGTTCCCAATGCTTTCTAGATGTTACAAACCATGCTGCAGTAAATAGCCTTGAATATGTATCATTTTGTACCTGTGCACAAATACCATAGGATAGATTTCAGCAGCAGAATTGCTGAGTCATAGGGTATTAGCATTTTAATTTTGGCAAACATTCCCAAATTGTCTTCCACGGAGGTTGTACCAATTTGCATTATCACCAGCAGTGTATGAGTGTCTGCTGATTTATAACAATGCTTGTTAATTAAAGTTTTGAATTTTTGCCCATCTGATGAGTTAAAACAGCATCAGTATAGTTGTAATTTGCATTTTTCTTATGAGTGACCTTGAGGATTCTTTCATTTGGTTAAGAGCCACTTGTATTTTGTGTGTGTGTGTGTGTATTATTTTTTCGTATTCTTTACACAGTTTTCTATTTGGTCATTGGTCTGTTTCTTACCAATTTATAGGAGATGGTTGCATGTTAAATAATCAACCCTTCATATGTGATAAATTGCAAATATTTCCCTCATTTTGTCTCTCATCTTTGCTTTTTTTTTTTTTTTTTTTTGCAGTACGTGGGCCTCTCACTGTTGTGGCCTCTCCCGTTGCAGAGCACAGGCTCTGGATGCACAGGCTCAGTGGCCATGGCTCACGGGCCCAGCCACTCTGCAGCATGTGGGATCTTCCCGGACCAGGGCACAAACTGGTGTCCCCTGCATCAGCAGGCGGACTCTCAACCACTGCACCACCAAGGAAGCCCTCTTTGCTTTTTTTGAACTTTGCTACAGTGTTTTATATCATGCAGAATTGTTATAGCTTCTGAATTTGTAGTCATAGTTACAGCAGCTCATCCCAAGATTAAAAAGGATTTTTTCCATGTTTTCTTTGTCATATACATGGTTTCATTATTTACATTTAAAATCTTTCACTCATTTGGTATTTATCCTGGCATATGGTGTGAAGTATACTATGCCAACATTATTTGTTGAATTTTCTCTTACTTGTTTGGGCAACTATTAAATTCCTGAATATATCTGACTCTGTTTATGGACATTCCATTATGTTTTACTTGCTCATCTACTTATGCACTGACACCTTCACTGTTTAATTATTGATGCTTTGTAATGAGTTTTTATATCTGATAAGGCTAAACTCACCTCTTTGTTTTGCTAATTTTTCCTGGCTTTTCTTTGTTAATTTTTGTTTATGAACTGTATAATTAGTTTATTTAAATAAAAATAAATCTGTTGGAGATCAGTCAAAATGGTGGAGTAAGAGGATGTGGAGCTCATCTCCCGACATGAACACATCAAAAATACATCTATATGTGGAACAATTCTCACTGAAAACTAATTGGCAGAGGACTCCTGTACAACCAAGGCTGTAAGAAAGATATACATGTAATCAGGTATGAAGGAAAGAAAAGCAATTGGGTTGGGATCTTTGTCCCTGAGAGGGGCCCAGAAGAAAAGGGAGGATTCTTGGGCAGACACCTGCCCTGGGGAGTGAGCAGTGAGAGCCAGATTGGGCACCCCAGTCCTGGGGTCCTATACAGGGAAGAAGTGCCCTCTTGGCTGGTTGGAGGACCACTGGAACTAACAGGGGAGCTGTGAGAAGCCTGGATTCTGCTCCTGAGGAGCACATGCATGCTGGCTTGACCCCAAGAAGGGCAGAAAGATCTAGTGGTTGCTGGGTTTCCTGCAACCACCTTGGTGCATGCCCCAGCTCAAGTTAAGTGAACACTCCAGCCCCATTCACTTCACATCACGGTGTGGTATTCAATCTGGGGCAACCAATACTGGGGATAAGACACAACTGAGGGATACAGAGACTACGCAGAGCTTGGGCAACCCTGGGCGGAATGGCAGTGGCCATGATTTGTGCTTACTCAAGAAGCACATCACAAGCAGCCCAGATCTCTGAGAGCAGCCACTCCACCACAGCTCACGCCCTGGTACATGTTGAGAGTCTACACACCTGCCTGTCCTGTGCTGTGGCTCCACAGTGGAAAGGAGGGTGGTGGAGGCTGGTGACAGTGACTGATTGAGAAGGATGACGAAGACTTGCACCTAAGGCTGCACCTGAGCCGAGTGAGGGAAAAAATTGCAGGTGCCTGCACAGTCAGTGCAGCAGAGACAGCTTGGACCTCTGCTGTGGCCGACACAAGCTGACAGCCTGCGTGGGCCCCCTTGCTTCAACATTCCCTCACTCTGGGGCAAGGGTTCCAGTGTGGGGCTAGGGGAAAACCCACACTTAAAGGCACCTGTCATTTCTTTTCACACTCGACTCCAGCTTTAAGACCCTCCATTTCCAGCCCACCCTCTACCAAGGGGGTAGCTGTCAGCACACGCTGAGGAAAGATGTGATTTGCATCCATGTCAAATCCAGCTCTCCCACTAAAGGTACTGGGCACATACAGTATGTATAGGGATGTTCCCATATAGGGACAGCCGTTCAAGACTGCAATAGGTAACTGTTTCATCTAAATTCATAGAGGCAGAGAAAGTTAAACAAATGAAAAGGCAAAGGAACTGCTCTCAATTGAAACAGCAAGAGAAAACGGTTGAAGAAACAAATAATGAAACAGAAATAAACAATTTACTAGATAAAGAATTCAAAGCATTGGCAATAAAAATGTTAATTGGATTAGGGTAAATACATGTACACAGTGAAAATTTTAACAAGTAACCAGAAAATATTTTTTAAAAAATCAGAAATGAAGAATTCAATAGCTTAAATTAAAAAACACAGTAGAAGGAATGAATAGCAGATTAAGTGATACAGAAGAAAGCATAAGTGATCAATGAAACCAAGACTTAGTTTTTTTAAAAGATAAACAAAATTGATAAACATTTATCCAGGCTCACCAAGAAGGAAAGAGGGAGGACCCAAATAAACAAAATAAGAAATGAAAGAAGAGAAATAACAACTGATACCACAGATTTAAAAAAAACAAAAGAAAACATTACCAACAGTCATATGCCAACTAATTGGATAACTTAGAAGAAATGGACAAATTTCTAGAAACATACAACCTGTCAAGACTGAATCAAGAAAACAGACAATTTGAACAAACCAATCACTGCAGTGAAATTGAATTTGTAATTAAAAACCTCCCAGAAAACAAAAGTCCTGGATGGCTTCACAGGGGAATTCTACAAAACATATAAAGAACGACTACTACTTATCTTTCTCAAACTATTCCAAAAAATTGAAGAGGACAGAAAACTCCCAAATTTATTCTATGAGGCCACCATTACCCTGATATGAAAACCAGACAAGGACACTACAATAAATGAAAATTACAGGCCAATTTCTTTGATGACTGTAGATGCAAAAATCAACAAAATACTAGGAAAGTGAATCCAACAATCTATAAAAAGGATGATGCACCACGATCAAGTTGGATTTATTCCAGGAGTACAAAGATGGTTCAACATTCACAAATCAATCAATGTGATACACCACATTAACAAAAGGAAGGATAATAATTACATGAGCATCTTAATAGATGCAGAAAAAACATTTCACAAAATTCAACATCAATTCATGATAAAAACTTTCATCAAAGTGGGTAGAGAGGGAACATATCTCAACATAATAAAGTCCATTTATGACAAACCCACAAGTAACATCATACTCAATGGTGAAAAGCTGAAAACTTTTCTTCTAAAATCAGGAACAAGACACTCTCACCACTTCTATTTAACATAGCGTTGGAAGCCCTAGACACAGCAATCAGACAAGAAAAAGAAATAAAAGACATCCAAATTGGAAGGGAAGAAGTACATCTGTCACTATTTGCAGATAATATGATACTTTATATAGAAAATCCCAAAGTCTACAGCCAAAAACTATTAGAATTAATAAATAAATCCAGCAAAGTTGCAGGATATAAGATTAATATACAGAAATGTGTTACTTTTCTATATAGTAAAAATGAACTATGAAAGTAAAAAAAAAAAAATCCCATTTACAGTTGCATCAAAAAGAATGAAACGCCTAGGAATAAGGTTAACCAAGGAGGTGAAAGACCTATACTCTGAAAACTATAAAACACTGATGAAGGAAATTGAAGGTGATACAAAGAAGTGGAAAGATATCTCATGCTCTTGGATTGGAAGAATTAATATTGTTACAATGGCTGTACTATACAAAGCAATCTAGAGATTTAATGCAATCCTTATTAAAACACCCATGACATTTTTCACAGCAGTAGAACAAATAATCCTAAAATTCATATGGAACCACAACAGACCCTGAATTGCTAAAGCAATCTTGAGAAAAAAGAACAAAGCTGGAGGAATCATACTTCCTGACTTCAGACTATACTGCAAAACTACAGTAATGAAAACAGCATGGTACTGGCATAAAAACAGGCACACAGATCAATGGAACAGAAGAGATAGCCTAGGAATAAATCCATGCACCTGTGATCAATTAATCCACGACAAAGGAAGCAAGAATATACAATGGAGAAAAGACACTCTCTTCAATAAGTGGTGCTGGGAAAACTGGACAGATACATGTTAAAGAATGAGATTAGAACATTTCCTCACACCATATACAAAAATAAACTCAAAATGGATTAAATACCTAAATGTAAGATGTGAAACAATAACTCTCATAGAAAAGAATTTAGGTAGAACACTCTTTGACATAAAGTGTAGTAATATTTTTTTGGATCTGTTTCCTAAGCCAAAGGAAATAAAATAAACAAATGGGACCTAATTAAACTTAAAAGCTTTTGCACAGCAAAGGAAACCATTGACAGAACGAAAAGGCAGCCTACTGAATGGGAGAAAATATTTGCAAATGATATGACTGATAAGGGGTTAATACCCAAAATAACATAAAGAGCTCATACAACTCAATATCAAAAAAACAAACAACCTGATTAATAAATGGGCAGAAGGTCTGAATAGACATTTTTCCAAAAAAGACACACAGATGGCAAACAGGCACATGAGAAGATGCTCAACATCATTAATCATTAGAGATATGAAAATTAAAACAACAATGAGATATCACCATGTCACACCTGAGAGAATGGCTATCATCAAAAGGTCTACAAATAATAAATGTTGGCGAGGACATGGAGAAAAGGGAAGCTTCATACACTGTCGGTGGGAACATAAATTGGTATAGCCACTATGGCAAACTGTGGAGATTCATCAAAAAACTGAAAATGGAACTATTATATGATCCAGTATTCCACTCCTGGGTATATAACCAGAGAAAACAAAAACACTAATTCAAAAAGATACATGCATTCCAATGTTCTTGGCAGTAGTACGTGAGCCAACAGATGGAAGCAACTCAACTGTCCATCAACATATGAATGGATAAAGAAGATAAAGAAGATGTGGTGTATATATATACACACACACACACAATCACACACACACACACACACACACACACACACACACACAATGGAATACTACTCAGCCATAAAAAAGAATGAAATTCTGCAATTTGCAGCAACATGGATGGACACAGACAATATTATACTTAGTGAAATAAGTCAAATAAAGACAAATATTGTATGATACCACTCATATGTGGAGTCTAAAAAGTAAAACAAAAGAATGTATATAGCAAAATGGAAACAGACTCACAGATACAGAAAATAAACTAGTGGTTACCAGTGGGGAGGGGGAAAAGGGGAGGGGCAAGATAGGAGTATGGGATAAGAGATACAAACTATTATGTATAAAATAGAGAAGCAACAAAGATACGTTATATAGCTCAGGGACTTAAAGCCATTATCTTCTAATAACTTTTAATGGAGTATAATCTATAAAAATATTAAACCATTATGCTATACACATGAAACTAATATAATATTTTAAATCAACTATACTTCAATAAAAAATACTTAAATCTGTTTGTAGTTTAAAATTTTATATTTCAAAATTAAATTGGAAATATCTGACATCTTTATGATGTTGAATCTTCCTACCCAAAGTATGCTACATCTTTCCATTCGTTCAAGGCATCTTTCAATAGTGTTTTAAAGTTTTCTTCATTTGGTGTGGTACTTTTCCTGTTAAATTTATTCCTAGGGTTTTTTTGTTTTGTTTTGGTTTGGTTTTCTGGGGGTTTTTTTGCTGCCATTGTAATGGGGATCTTTCTGCTATTATATATTCTAACTAGTTATTACATATATGTAACAATATTTTATATACATATATATAGGTATGCAATAGACATCTATATATGAAGTTGGTACCTGATACCTTTGTTGAATTTCATCATTTGTGATAGATTTTTAGTTGATTCTCATTTTTCTAGGTATGTGATCATATTACTGGCAACCAGTAATTAATTTTGTCTTCTCTTTGCCAAAGTTTATGCTTCTAATTTTTTTCTATTTAAAATAACTTAGTTAGTTCACAGATATTTATTGACCTATTATGGACAAGGCACTGTTCTAGACCTTTGGAACATATTAGACAAAATCCCCCTCTTGGCAATTCTATAGTATTGGGGGAGATATTAAAAAAGCAATAAACATAATAAATAAGTAGAATTTATAATATGATAAATGATATGAATATGATTATGATTAATGATAAGAAAAAAACCACAACAGGATGAAGGCACTGGGAGCTTCCAGAATACGAGGCAGATTGCAGTTTTAGATGGGATGATCAGGGTACTTCTCATTGAAAAGGCAAATTTAGAGCAAAGACCTTCAAAAGAGGGGATGGAGGAATCACATGTTGGCTAATATTTTCAGCACAATGTAATGTAATCGTGATGCTCAAGGGCATAGTGCCTTATTTTATACTCTAGTGGAAATATTTTTCCACTATTTCTCTGCATTCCTGATGTGGGCTTTGGATAGCCAAGATAGATACATTTTCTCCTGTTAAGGCATTACCCATTTATTTTTATTTGAGTGTTTTATCAGGAAAGTTTATTGAAATTTATCAAAAGCCTTTTCAGTGTCTGTAATGAAGACCATGCTATTTTCTCCTTAAATCTATTAATATGGTAATGTGTATTATATACTATGTGCATTACCAGCATTGAAATGTTCTGGCATTTATGGTCATGGTGAACTATATTCCTTTAGTGTGCTGATGGATTAATTTGGTTAATATTTTATTTAGAATTTTCCATTATATTCAGAAGTGAGGTTAACCTGTGATTCCTTTTTTTTTTTTTTTTTGCAATCCTTGTAATCATTGAAGCTACTGGCATAACTACTTTATTTGCTTCATAAAAGTAATACAGAAAATTTTCCTTACTTTTCTCTGTTCTGGAATTGTTTAAATAACAGTGGAATTATCTGCTTTTTAAAAGTTTGGCATAGTCCCTCTGGAAATCATCAGAACTTGGTACTGTTTCATCGGTTGCTTTTTGAAACTTTTTCTATTTATTCTATCTACTTTGATCTTTTCTGGGGTAAATTGTGTTTTCCTAGAACACTACCTATTTCAGACATTTACAAATTTAGTTTTTTAAAGTTGAACAAAGTCTCTTACTACTCTTCAATTTCATCTCTTTCTATGGTTACTTCTTGCTTCTCCTTTTGTATTTGCATTTGCCTCCATTCTTTTGATTAGATTAGCTAGTGCCTTATTTATTTTATTGTTTACTTTTAACTTCCAGATTTATTTAATCTACTGTTTTCTGTGTTCTAAATCATAAATCTACTTTTATCTTTATCCATGTTTTTCTTTTTGTCATCCTTTAGTTTGTTTTGTGCCTCTTGTTCCAATTTCCCTCTGAGCATTGCTTTATCTTTCTCTCATGGTTTCTGAGATGTGGTATTTCATTATTGCCCTTCTTTGGAAATTTTGCGATTTTGATTTATAAGTCCTTTTGACCCAAGAGATGTTCAAGAGAGTTTAATTTTTTATATCTCCAAATTTAAGTATCTTTTAGCTTTCTGAATTTTTCCATTGATTTCTCACTGTATTGTCTCATGATTAGAGAATATATCATACTATTTCTATTTTTGAGGATATATTGAAATTTCCTTTGTGACCTAATATATAATCTATTTTCATGAATGTTCCATGGGCACTTGAAAATAAGATATATTCTCTATTTTTAGGATAAAGAGTTTGATACAAATTAACAAAATTTGCCTTATTAATTTTACTATTTAGTTTTTCTATGTGTCACTTATCTTTTTCTACTCAGTCTTTCATAAATCAAGAGAAGCAAATTAGAATATCCTATTACTAGTTTGTTTTTGTGTGTTTCTCCTTGTATGTCCCATAATTTCTGTTTTATACATGCTGCTGTCATATTTGATATGCTGTCATAACTGCTTATATCTTTATTGAGAACTGTACTTGTTATAGTTAAGTTCCATTCCTGTTTAATTCAAGGCTTTTGGGACCAAATTCCGCCTTTTTTATATAAGACTGTGACTTCTGGTTTCCATGTCCTTGCATTGCCTAATATACCTATGCCTTTACTTTAATCTTCAATCTTTTAAAATCACTTTAAAGTGATTTAAGTGTGTTTTTACGTTAAATATAGAGTTATGGTTTTCACTTTCACTCCAGCTGGAATTTTCTTAATAGATGAGTTAAGCCTATTTATACTTATTGATATAATAGATTTCTCTCTTTGTTCCTATTGTTTTAAGTTATTAAAGAAGTAGAACATTTTTGTTTTCATGGTTTTTAAAGAAAGTCTTTCACAAAGTAATTTGTTTTTATTTTTAGGTACTTATGATACTTAGGGAAGCTTTAATTTTTGCTCTAGTGGTTACTTTTATTTAATATTCTTTTCACAATATTTGTTTCCTAATAGAAACAAAGATAAAATTAGTGTGCATAATCTTTCTCATCTACTTTGATCTACCACCCAATTTTTGATATATTCAATGTTGTGATCTTTTTCAGTGTTTATCTAACACTAATATTACATATGCTAAGATTTTTTTATTGCTTGATTTGTTAGACTTTAAGTGATATCTTTTGACACCCAGCTATTAGACATGGGGTAATTAAAGAAAGTCCTCTAACTCTCATCTTTTTTTTATCTTTTCCTTCTCACATCAGCCACAAGTAAAAATCTAAAATAATCTTCTAATTAGAAACATGAGATTATATGATATAATATAGCAAAATGCATATTTTAAAGCTTTCAACTGAAAATTTGAAAAACAACTTAATACAAGCATTTATTTCCAAGTAGTACTAACCCATCACCCCTTGTCCTTCCATCATTAAAATTTAAATTGAAAACCTGGATAACATACTTCAACTTACAGATAATTGGTCTGGGCTTTGCCACAGCAAGTAGCTAGAACATTAACCAGAGAGACTCTGCCATGGAGACTGCATGGCTTCAAGCTCCCTTTTAAATTAACATCTCAAAGGAGAGGTAGTGATGTGAGGTAATGATTGAAAGCTCCTGTTTGCCATCATTTGTAATTATCAATGGAGTCTAAACAAGCTCATTAATTCATCCTCTTAACGCTGGCAACTGTTGTCTTTGATGATGTTCTACTCCATTACCTATGGTATTGTTTCTATATCTTAACAAAAATCAATCTTCTGTGTGTCAGAGTTGTGTACTGGTGGATAATTTTTATTTTCCTGGAGGTATTATTTGGCATGAGGGCCATATTAATTTGTGGGGAGTTTAAACAGTCTGTCATTAAAGAATATACAAGATCTATCAACTTTCTGGTTAGTGCCCTGGTTGGGTCTGGTGTTTGTAATATTTAATGCAGTAACTTATAGATTTTTTTTTTCCAGGCGATACTTCAAGAGAATTCTAGTGGTTGGGAAGCATTGAGTTCCTTGTGCGAGGGCTTCTCCACATAAAATGGTGAGTGTGAGAGAAGTAGCATAAATTTGGGTTTTGATTTCTTCTCTCTTGTCCTTTCTATAAAAATGGCAAGCTACCTTGGCAGAGAACATTAACATATCTCCCATTATTGTTCTTTCTATCATCAGTTATTTGTTCAGTAATTCTTTATGAGCATGTAGAGAAGGCCAGACACTGTGCTATGCACTGGGGTTACAAGATTGAGCCATACAGACATGGATTATGTGTTCATGGGTTTTTAGCCTACAAAGAAGCACATAACATAGATATCATTGCAATACATATTTTGAGGAAAAAACATTACAGGACTATATAGCAAAGGCAATTGAGATGAGATCTGAAGGATGCAAAAAATGATGAGGATGTTCTTGGATTGGAAGAATCAACATTGTGAAAATGACTATACTACCCAAAGCAATCTACAGATTCAATGCAATCCTTATCAAACTACAATGGCATTTTTCACAGAGCTAGAACAAAAAAATGTCACAATTTGTGTGGAAACACAAAAGACCCTGAATAGGCAAAGCAATCTTGAGAAAGAAAAATGGAGCTGGAGGAATCAGGCTCCCCGACTTCAGACTATACTACAAAGCTACAGTAATCAAGACAGTATGGTACTGGCACAAAAACAGAAATATAGATCAATGGAACAGGATAGAAAGCCCAGAGATAAACCCACACACATATGGTCACCTTATCTTTGATAAAGGAGGCAAGAATATACAGTGGAGAAAATACAGCCTCTTCAATAAGTGGTGCTGGGAAAACTGGACAGGTACATGTAAAAGAATGAAATTAAAACACTCTCTAACACCATACACAAAAATAAACTCAAAATGGATTAAAGACCTAAATGTAAGGCCAGGCACTATAAAACTCTTAGAGGAAAACATAGGCAGAACACTCTATGACATAAATCACAGCAAGATCCTTTTTGACCCACCTCCTACAGAAATGGAAATAAAAACAAAAGTAAACAAATGGGACCTAATGAAACTTCAAAGCTTTTGCACAGCAAAGGAAACCATAAACAAGACCAAAAGACAACCCTCAGAATGGGAGAAAATATTTGCAAATGAAGCAACTGACAAAGGATTAATCTCCAAAATATACAAGCAGCTCATGCAGCTCAATATCAAAAAAACAAACAACCCAATCCAAAAATGGGCAGAAGACCTAAATACACATTTCTCCCAAGAAGATATACAGATTGCCAACAAACACACGAAAGGATGTTCAACATCACTAATCATTAGAGAAATGTAAATCAAAACTACAATGAGGTATCACCTCACACCAGTCAGAATGACCATCATAAAAAAATCTACAAACAATAAATGCTGGAGAGGGTGTGGAGAAAAGGGAACCGTCTTGCACTGTTGATGGGAATGTAAATTGATACAGCCCCTGTGGAGAACAGTTTGGAGGTTCCTTAAGAAACTAAAAATAGAACTACCATACGACCCAGCAATCCCACTACTGGGCATATACCCTGAGAAAACCATAATTCAATAAGAGTCATGTACCACAATGTTCATTGCAGCCCTATTTACAATAACCAGCACATGGAAGCAACCTAAGTGTCTATCGACAGGTGAGTGGATAAAGAAGGTGTGGCACATATATACAATGGAATATTACTCAGACACAAAAAGAAACGAAATTGAGTTATTTGTAATGAGGTGGATGGACCTAGAGACTGTCATACAGAGTGAAATAAGTCAGAAAGAGAAAAACAAATACCATATGCTAACATATATATATGGAATCTAGAAAAAAACCCAAAAAGGGTTCTGAAGAACCTAGGAGCAGGACAAGAATAAAGACGCAGATGTAGAGAATGGACTTGAGGACACAGGGAGGGGGAAGGGTAAGCTGGGACGAAATGAAACAGTGGCATGGACATATATACACTATCAAATGTTAAACAGATAGCTCGTGGGAAGCAGCTGCATAGCACAGGGAGATCAGTTCGGTACTCTGTGACCACCTAGAGGGGTGAGATAGGGAGGGTGGGTGGGAGACGCAAGAGGGAGGAGGTATGGGGATATATGTACACGTATAGCTGATTCACTTTGTTATACAAAAGAAACTAACACATCATTGTAGAGCAATTATACTCCAATAAAGATGTTAAAAAAAAAAATGATGGGGAGGACTTCCCTGGTGGCGCAGTGCTTAAGAATCTGCCTGCCAGTTCAGGGGACACGGGTTCAAGCCCTGGTCCTGGAAGATCCCACATGCTGGGGAGCAACTAAGCCGATGTGCCATAACTACTGAGTCTGCACTCTAGAGCCCGCGAGCCACAACTACTGAAGTTTGGGTGCCTAGAGCCCCTGCTCTGCAACAAGAGAAGCCACCGCAATGAGAAGCCCGTGCACTACAATGAAGAGTAGGCCCTGCCTGCTACAACTAGAGAAAGCCCATGCACAGCAACGAAGACCCAACACAGACAAAATATAAATAAATAAATATGTGACAAAGAGCAAAAACTTCCTTATTAAAAAGAAAAATTGGTGGAGATCACCTTCCTCCCCACAGATACACCAGAAATACATCTACACGTGGAACAACTCCTACAGAACACCTACTGAACGCTGGCAGAAGACCTCAGACACCCCAAAAGGCAAGAAACCCCCCACGTACCTGGGTAGGGCAAAAGAAAAAAGAATAAACAGAGACAAAAGAATATGGACGGGACCTGCACCCGTGGGAGGGAGCTGTGAAGGAGGAAAGGTTTCCATACACTAGGAAGCCCCTTCGCGGGCGGAGACTGCGGGTGGCGTAGGGGGAAGCTTCGGGGCCGCGGAGGAGAGCGCAGCAACAGGGGTGCTGGGGCAAAGCGGAGAGATTCCCACACAGAGAATCAGGGCCGAACGGCACTCACCAGCCCGAGAGGCTTGTCTGCTCCCCCGCCGGGGCGGGCGGGCGGGGCTGGGAGCTGAGGCTCGGGCTTTGGTTGCAGCGCCAGGTTGGCGGCGTGAACACAGCCTGAAGGGGTTAGTGCGCCATGGCTAGCCAGGAGGGAGTCCAGGGAAAAGTCTGGACCTGCCGAAGAGGCAAGAGACTTTTTCTTACCTCTTTGTTTCCTGGTGCGCGAGGAGAGGGGATTAAGAGTGCTGCTTAAAGGAGCTCCAGAGACAGGCTCGAGCCGCGGCTAAAAGCGCGGACCCCAGAGACGGACATGAGACGCTCAGGCTGCTGCTGCCGCCAACAAAAAGCCTTTGTGCGAGCACAGGTCACTATCCACACCCTCCTTCCGGGGAGCCTGTGCAGCCCGCCACTGCCAGGGCCACGGGATCCACGGTCAACTCCTCCCGGAGAACGCACGGCGCGCCTCAGGCTGGTGCAACGTCACGCCGGCGTCTGCTGCCGCAGGCTCGCCCCGCCCTCCGTGCCCCTCCCTCCCCTCCAGCCTGAGTGAGCCAGAGCCGCGGAATCAGCGGCTCCTTTAACCCCGTCCTGTCTGAGCGAAGAACAGACGCCCTCCGGCGACCTACATGCAGAGGCGGGGCCAAATCCAAAGCTGAGCCCCTGGGAGCTGTGAGGACAAAGAAGAGAAAGGGAAATCTCTACCAGCAGCTTCAGAAGCAGCGGATTAAAGCTCCACAATCAACTTGATGTACCTACATCTGTGGAATACATGAATAAACAATGAATCATCCCAAATTAAGGAGGTGGACTTGAGAGCAAGATTTATGATTTTTTTCCCCCTTTTCCTCTTTTTGTGAGTGTGTATGTGTATGCTTCTGTGTGAGATTTTGTCTGTATAGCTTTGCATCCACCATTTGTCCTAGAGTTCTATCCGTCCGGGTTTTTATGTTTGTTTTTAAATTTTTTTTTCTTTTCTCTTAATAATTATTTTTTTATTTTAATAACTTTATTATATTTTATCTTACTTTACTTTATTCTACTTTATCTCCTTTCTTTTTTTCCTTCCTTCCCTCCTTCCTTCCTCCCTCCCTCCCTCCTTTCTTTCTTTCTTTCTCTCTTTCTACTTCTACTAATTCTTTCTTTCTACTTTTTTTTCCCTTTTATTCTGAGCCGTGTGGATGAATGGCTCTTGCTGCAGCAGCCAGGAATCAGTACTGTGCCTCTGAGGAGGGAGAGCCAACTTCAGGACACTGGTCCAAAAGAAACGTCCCAGCTCCACATAATATCAAACGGTGAAAATCTCCCAGAGATCTCCATCTCAACACCAGCACCCAGCTTCATTGAACGACCAGCAAGCTACACTGCTGGACATCCCATGCCAAACAACTAGCAAGACAGGAACACAACACCACCCATTAGCAGAGAGGCTGCCTAAAATCATAATAAGGCCACAGACACCCCAAAACACACCACCAGACGTGGACCTGCCCACAAGAAAGACAAAATTCAGCCTCATCCACCAGAACACAGGCACTAGTCCCCTCCACCAGGAAGCCTACAAAACCCACTGACCCAACCTTAGCCACTGGGGACAGAAACCAAAAACAACGGGAACTACGAACCTGCAGCCTGCCGAAAGGTGACCCCAAACACAGTAAGATAAGGAAAATGAGAAGACAGAAAAACACACAGCACTTTGTTATAAAGCAGAAACTAACACACCATTGTAAAGCAATTATGCCCCAAAAAAGATGTTAAAAAAAAAAAACAAAAACACACAGCAGATGAAGGAGCAAGACAAAAACCCACCAGACCTAACAAATGAAGAGGAAATAGGCAGTCTACCTGAAAAAGCATTCAGAATAATGATAGTAAAGATGATCCAAATCTTGCAAATAGAATAGACAAAATGCAAGAAACATTTAAGAAGGACCTATAAGAACTAAAGATGAAACAAACAATGATGAACAACACAATAAATGAAATTAAAAATACTCTAGATGGGATCAATAGCAGAATAACTGAGGCAGAAGAACGGATAAGTTCTGGAAGATAAAATAGTGGAAATAACTACTGCAGAGCAGAATAAAGAAAAAAGAATGAAAAGAACTGAGGACAGTCTCAGAGACCTCTGGGACAACATCAAACGCACCAACATTCGAATTATAGGGGTTCCAGAAGAAGAAGAGAAAAAGAAAGGAACTGAGAAAATATTTGAAGAGATTATAGTTGAAAACTTCCCTAATATGGGAAAGGAAATAGTTTTTCAAGTCCGGGAAGCACAGAGAGTCCCATACATATTTATCCCCTTGGATAAATCCAAGGAGAAATATGCCAAGACACATATTAATCAAACTGTCAAAAATTAAATACAAAGAAAACATATTAAAAGCAGCAAGGGAAAAACAACAAATAACACACAAGGGAATCCCCATAAGGTTAACAGCTGATCTTTCAGCAGAAACTCTGCAAGCCAGAAGGGACTGGCAGGACATACTTAAAGTGATGAAGGAGAAAAACCTGCAACCAAGATTACTCTACCCAGCAAGGATCTCATTCAGGTTTGATGAAGAAATTAAGACCGTTACAGACAAGCAAAAGCTGAGAGAGTTCAGCTGAGAGAGTTCAGGACCACCAAACAAGCTTTACAGCAAATGCTAAAGGAACTTCTCTAGGCAAGAAACACAAGAGAAGGAAAAGACCTACAAAAACGAACCCAAAACAATTAAGAAAATGGGAATAGGAACATACATATCGATAATTACCTTACATGTAAATGGACTAAATGCTCCCACCAAAAGACACAGATTGGCTGAATGGATACAAAAACAAGACCCATATATTTGCTGTCTACAGAGACCCACTTCAGACCTAGAGACACATACAGACTGAAAGTGAGGGGATGGAAAAAGATATTTCATGCAAATGGAAACCAAAAGAAAGCTGGAGTAGCAATTCTCATATCAGACAAAATAGACTTTAAAATAAAGATTATTAGAAGAGAGAAAGAAGGACACTACATTATGATCAAGGGATCAATCCAAGAAGAAGATATAACAATTGTAAATATTTATGCACCCAACACAGGAGCACCTCAATACATAAGGCAAATACTAACAGCCATAAAAGGGGAAATCAACAGTAACACATTCATAGTATGGGACTTTAACACCCCACTTTCACCAATGGACTGATCATCCAAAATGAAAATAAAAAGGAAACACAAGCTTTAAATGATACATTAAACAAGATGGACTTAATTGATATTTATAGGACATTCCATCCAAAAACAACAGAATACACATTTTTCTCAAGTGCTCATGGAACATTCTCCAGGATAGATCATATCTTGGGTCACCAATCAAGCCTTGGTAAATTTAAGAAAACTGAAATTGTATCAAGTATCTTTCCGACCACAATGCTATGAGACTAAATATCAATTACAAGAAAAGATCTGTAAAAAATACAAACACATGTAGGCTAAACAATACACTACTTAATAAGCAAGTGATCACTGAAGAAATCAAAGAGGACATCAAAAAATACCTAGAAACAAATGACAATGGAGACACGACGACCCAAAATCTATGGGATGCAACAAAAGCAGTTCTAAGATGGAAGTTTATAGCAATACAATCCTACCTTAGGAAACAGGAAACATCTCGAATAAACAACCTAAACTTGCACCTAAAGCAATTAGAGAATGAAGAAAAAAAAACCCCAAAGTTAGCAGAAGGAAAGAAATCATAAATATCAGATCAGAACTAAATGAAAAAGAAATGAAGGAAACGATAGCAAAGATCAATAAAACTAAAAGCTGGTTCTTTGAGAAGATAAACAAAATTGATAAACCATTAGCCAGACTCATCAAGAAAAAAAGGGAGAAGACTCAAATCAATAGAATTAGAAATGTAAAAGGAGAAGTAACAACTGACACTGCAGAAATACAAAAGATCATGAGAGATTACTACAAGCAACTCTATGCCAATAAAATGGACAACCTGGAAGAAATGGACAAATTCTTAGAAATGTACAACCTGCCAAGACGGAATCAGGAAGAAATAGAAAATATGAACAGACCAATCACAAGCACTGAAACTGAAACTGTGATTAAAAATCTTCCAACAAACAAAAGCCCAGGACCAGATGGCTTCACAGGCAAATTCTATCAAACATTTAGAGAAGAGCTAACACCTATCCTTCTCAAACTCTTCCAAAGTATAGCAGAGGGAGGAACACTCCCAAACTCATTCTACGAGGCCACCATCACCCTGATACCAAAACCAGACAAGGATGTCACAAAGAAAACTACAGGCCAATATCACTGATGAACATAGATGCAAAAATCCTCAACAAACTACTAGCAAACAGAATCCAACAGCACATTAAACAGATCATACACCATGATCAAGTGGGGTTTATTCCAGGAATGCAAGGATTCTTCAATATATGCAAATCAATCAATGTGATACACCATATTAACAAATTGAAGGAGAAATTTCATATGATCATCTCAATAGATGCAGAGAACGCTTTTGACAAAATTCAACACCCATTTATGATAAAAGCCCTGCAGAATGTAGGCATAGAGGGAACTTTCCTCAACATAATAAAGGCCATATATGACAAACCCACAGCCAACATCGTCCTCAATGGTGAAAAACTGAAAGCATTTCCACTAAGATCAGGAACAAGACAAGGTTGCCCACTCTCACCACTTTTATTCAATATAGTTTTGGAAGTTTTAGCCACTGCAATCAGAGAAGAAAAGGAAATAAAAGAAATCCAATTTGGAAAAGAAGAAGTAAAGCTGTCACTGTTTGCAGATGACATAATACTTTACATAGAGAATCCTAAAGATGCTACCAGAAAACTACTAGAGCTAATCAATGAATTTGGTAAAGTAGCAGGATACAAAATTAATGCACAGAAATCTCTGGCATTCCTATACACTAATGATGAAAAATCTGAAAGTGAAATCAAGAAAACACTCCCATTTACCATTGCAACAAAAAGAATAAAATATCTAGGAATAAACCTACCCAAGGAGACAAAAGATCTGTATGCAGAAAATTATAAGACACTGATGAAAAAAATTAAGGATGATACAAATAGATGGAGAGATATACCATGTTCTTGGATTGGAAGAATCAACATTGTGAAAATGAGTATACTACCCAAAGTAATCTACAGATTCAATGCAATCCCTGTCAAACTACCAATGGCATTTTTCACAGAACTAGAACAAAAAATTTCACAATTTGTATGGAAACACAAAAGACCCGAATAGCCAAAGCAATCTTGAGAACGAAAAACGGAGCTGGAGGAATCAGGCTCCCTGACTTCAGACTATACTACAAAGCGACAGTAATCAAGACAGTATGGTACTGGCACAAAACCAGAAAGATAGATCAGTGGAACAGGATAGAAAGCCCAGAGATAAACCCAAGCACATATGGTCACCTTATCTTTAATAAAGGAGGCAGGCATGTTCAGTGGAGAAAGGACAGCCTCTTCAATAAGTGGTGCTGGGAAAACTGGACAGCTACATGTAAAAGTATGAGATTAGATCACTCCCTAACACCATACACAAAAATAATCTCAAAATGGGTTAAAGACCTAAATGTAAGGCCAGAAACTATCAAACTCTTACAGGAAAACATAGGCAGAACACTCTATGACATAAATCATAGCAAGATCCTTTTTGACCCCCCTCCTAGAGAAATGGAAATAAAAACAAAAGTAAACAAATGGGACCTAATGAAACTTCAAAGCTTTTGCACAGCAAAGGAAACCATAAACAAGACCAAAAGGCAACCCTCAGAATGGGAGAAAGTATTTGCAAATGAAGCAACTGACAAAGGATTAATCTCCAAAATTTATAAGCAGCTCATGCAGCTTAATAACAAAAAAACAAGCAACCCAATCCAAAAATGGGCAGAAGACCTAAATACACACTTCTCCAAAGAAGATATACAGACTGCCAACAAACACATGAAAGAATGCTCAACATCACTAATCATTAGAGAAATGCAAATCAAAACTACAATGAGATATCATCTCACACCAGTCAGAATGGCCATCATCAAAAAATCTAGAAACAATGAATGCTGGAAAGGGTGTGGAGAAAAGGGAACACTCTTGCACTGCTGGTGAGAATGTAAATTGATACAGCCACTGTGGAGAACAGTATGGAGGTTCCTTAATAAACTACAAATAGAACTACCATATAACCCAGCAATCCCACTACTGGGCATATACCCTGAGAAAACCATAATTCAAGAAGAGTCATGTACCAAAATGTTCATTGCAGCTCTATTTACAATAGCCCGGAGACACCTAAGTGTCCATAATCGGATGAATGGATAAAGAAGATGTGGCACATATATACAATGGAATATTACTCAGCCATAAAAAGAAACGAAATTGAGCTATTTGTAATGAGGTGGATAGACCTAGAGTCTGTCATACAGAGTGAAGTTAGTCAGAAAGAGAGAGACAAATACCGTATGCTAACACATATATATGGAATTTAAGGAAAAAAATGGCATGAAGTATCTAGGGGTAAGACAGGAATAAAGACACAGACCTACTAGAGAATGGACTTGAGGATATGGGGAGGGGGAAGGGTAAGCTGTGACAAAGCAAGAGAGAGGCATGGACATATATACACTACCAAACGTAAGGTAGATAGCTAGTGGGAAGCAGCCACATAGTACAGGGAGATCAGCTCGGTGCTTTGTGACCTCCTGGAGGGGTGTGATAGGGAGGGTGAGAGGGAGGGAGACGCAAAAGGGAAGAGATATGGGAACATATGTATATGTATAACTGATTCACCTTGTTTTAAAGCAGAAACTAACACACCATTGTAAAGCAATTATACGCCAATGAATGTAGCAAAAAAAAAAAAAAATGATGGGGAAGGTGGAACAGGAGTCAAGTGATCTAGGCAGAGAAAATTGAATCTGTGAGGTACTGAGGATCTTGTCTCAGTTGAAAAATTGGAAAAAGATAGGAATGAAGATGGGGAAGGACCTGATATTAGACTGGAAAGGGAAATTGGTGGGTGCCAGGTTCTGCTGAGATGCATCAGGAGGATTTTGGTCTTCTTCCAAAGAGCTGGGCAAGCTACATAATTTGTGGGGGTCAATGAAATAAAAATGCAAAATGAAGGGGTTTCCCTGGTGGCGCAGTGGTTGAGAGTCCGCCTGCCGATGCAGGGGACACGGGTTCGTGACCCGGTCCAGGAAGGTCCCACATGCCGCAGAGCGGCTGGGCCCCTGAGCCATGGCCGCTGAGCCTGCGCATCCGGAGCCTGTGCTCTGCAACGGAAAAGGCCACAACAGTGAGAGGCCCGCGTACCACAAAAAAAAAAAAAAAAAAAGGAAAATGAAAATTCAGAGCCTTTTTACAGAAATTGTTAAGAATTTCAGTACAGTGACAGCAGGATTGTTCTAAGCACTGTGCTTTGTATGACTGCATAGGTTACAAGCCCATGATGTTGCCCTTGCCTAAAGGCAATGAGAAGCCAAGGAAAAGTGTTAAGTAGAGGAGAGAAGTAATTGGCTGGCACGTGAAAAAGATAAATTCTTCTGTTGTTCTACCGTGGCACATTTAGTTAGTGAGTAAAGGCAAAGGAATATGAATATCTCCCAGATGCAGGACTATAAATGATTTCTAATATGATCTTTATAAGTCATGTGCCTAGATACATAGGTGTCCAGAATCCACTCTCAATTCATTAGCTGTGGTAGTAAAATGGTAAAGTCTGGGATTTTTGCTTAAGGTCATCCTATTTAAACCATTATTTAAATACACTTGAATAACTTTATCCTCTACTCATTTAACAACATAAGCTCAAAGTTTCATCTAGTTGACAAGAATTATGCTTAGAATAATATTGTGCTTCTTGTTTAGAATCAACTGATATTCTGTGACAAAAGTATTAACATTAAGAATTCAGAAGTATGAAAGAGGAAATAATTTAAAGCATACAAGAAGGAACAACTTCCTGCTAATCCTTGTTTGTTGTAATGATTTGCATATCCTGCTTAGAAGGTGTGTTCTGTTGTTTTAAGATAACAAGCTGTATTTCATAGGCAGCCTGTATTTAAAAATATTGAGAATCAAATCTTTTGCTCATTAACAGTGACGAAACAAATCCTGAGTATTGTATGATGTAGTAAGATATAAGCAAACCAGAAAAAAAAGAATTCTCAAGCAACCATTTTAGTTTTTACAATAAGAATCCTAAATTTTTTGTGTGTATGTATTTTAAAACACCTTATAATAATCACCAAATTTAAAAACTTGATAGTGATCCACAGTTTACTTTTTGAAACACAGAGAAAGAATTTTCTTTAAGGCCTTTAATGACAAAATAGAGGCCAATCTAGTAGCTTTTTCTTAAAGTTTGACATCTCTAGAAATTGGCAACTTTATTATTATTGGGTTTTTTAATCTGTTTAATGCAAGTTTATAAATATTGATTGTGAAAATCTCCCCAGCTAATACTATATTTTTTAAAAAGATATTTGTTGTATAATTTGTAAATTATGACAATAAAAATATTTTATATTGTGGGCATTATTCTTCTTTAGATACATGCTATAAAATGTAAGAAATTACCTTACTTAATATTGTTTATGTTATATATTGATATATATATATATATATGTTATATATATATATGTTATATATTGAACATATATATATGTTATATATTGACTATATAAAGCATCTTAGAGAGTAACGTTACATGAGTAAAATGTGGGGAATAAAAGTGGTACAATTCTCATATATTAAATTAGGATTTGTTAGTATAGAGCAATGCATAGTAGGGAAGTGAGTCCTTGATTTAAAGTTACTCTCAGTCTAACAGGAGAAACAAGGCAGACACAAAAATAAATATGTAACAATAAATAGTCACACTATAAGACCTGACCTGGCTGTACAGAACTGTTGTTCTGTATGAGGGTTAAATATCTAGGATGTCAGATACAGGCAGAGGTAATGAGCAGATGGGCCTAATCTTAAAGGCAGAGAATTGGAAGGTGGATGTGGATAAAACTCAGACAGGGAGCTGCAAAGGAAAGGGGGTAAGCTCTAGAAAATTATGGGTTTGCAAATCTTATATGAGATAAAAACCAGTATCAGTATTAGATGGCCACTGGCAATGGAATTATATTACGAATGCTTAAGATTGATAGGACATTCTAATATTTTAACGGCTGAGATGCTCTTGGCTTCACATAAGAGAAAACTAGAGATAACTTAAGCAAAAATGGAGATGAACAAATGGGTAAAGACCCATCCCCAAGCATGTAATTAAACCTAGGCCTCTCAAAAAAATAAGTAATATTTTAAACTGTCAAAAAAAAAAAAGATTGACGGGACATTCAAAAAGAGTCTCTGCCAATCTAGGTGAGATGATGATAGAAAAATTAATTAGAATTAACATACATATGGCAGAGAATAGGGTGAATAATTGTGCTGGTCTAGTTTGGGATCCTGGTAATAAAAGAAGACTTCATGAGGGAGCTGGAATAATTATTGAGCTTTAAAAGATAAGAGTGAAACTGCTAGATAACTCATGATCATTATTATTGCCTAATATTTATTTTTGTTGTTTCCAAATATGTTGAGTAAATTGTAAGACTTACCTGCAGGGGAAAACAGGACTTCTGCCTCTGAAATGCAATTCCATCTCAATGCACAATTAATTGAAATGAGTTAATAGTGTGATACCATGTAGTTATTATAATTGGACAAATATATCTGGGTTTAATTTAACTTGATAGACATAGTCTAAGGAGTTAAAAAGCTTTCGAAGTGGTTAGAAAAGACTCTTAAGGCCTTATTCTTAAAAAGAGATTTTAATTTGAAAAATAAAAAATTATAGTTATGATTTTTGTACAATTATATTGAAACAATAATTGTACATAGAAATAATGATAAAATTACTTGCCTAGGTCCACAGGTGATGATTCTTCCATTGTTTGTTCCACAGGCTCAGAGAGGAAAAAACTAAGTACACAATCACTCTGAAAAATAAGGCAAAATAAAATATTTTTTCATATCTTACATTTATTTATTGTTCCTATTCCCTAGTATTTAAAAATGTTGACCCTAATATATAATGTTTATAGATACCTGTTTTATTTATAGATATATCTATATTTACAGATTCCATAAATAGAAAAAATATACTAGGAAGTTTATTAAGTCAATGCTATAATTTTACACCAAGTTAAACTTAACTTTCATGAGATTAGATATCTGGTTATTTGATATTTCTTTAAGAGGCTCAGGTGTGCTCTGCTTTTAGAGCTCACCATATGTTTATATTCTTGAACTTTACAATTATGCATGAATCTCACACCTCCTTTTTCTAGAAAATGTGTACCATTGGACAAAACTTTTGAAGAAAAATTACTCTCAGTAGGACACAGGTACTCAGTGAAAACTCATTACTCCTCAAGGTTCAATTCTAGAAATGCTCACTAATTACTGACTACACCAATGCCATAGAGGAATGTTAGGGGATATTTAGAAACAGAAAGATGCAAAAGGTGACCCCTCTCTTTAGAACACAATCTAGTGGAGGAAACAGATTGTATTGAATGCTTTAATAGAAATTCTAGTTCCGTTTAATTTTAGAACAAATAAGTGAGTGTGCTTCTCTTTTAAACTGAGATTGTCACAAACAAACTGACATTTAACCTGGGCTCCAAATAAATGGGCTAACTGGTGAATCAGAATAACTTTTCCTTAGTGACACTGACACACATTTTGTTTTAAGCCATTATATGACCAAAGCAGCCCTTCCTATATTATTATCTGAAGGGCACCACTAAATAATTGATTATTTCTTTTGACTATCATAAGCTGATGCCATAGTACCTGCAAAGCTGCCTGACATTCTACCCAGTTAGCCTTCATTCTGTGCAATGGCTCTTTAAAACCTCTTCCAGAAACTTACACTTCCAACTCTGACTCCTTCTTTGCTGATGATTTTGTCTCCACTCTAGAGAAAATAAAAGGCAGATGGAAACTCCTATATTTCCTGCTACAAAATCTACAGCTGCACAAAGCCACTTTTTCTCTTTTTTTCCTGCTACACGGGAAGAAGTGTCTCTCTTCTCATCTATTATAAGTTGAATTCTACCCTCTGAAAATTTATATGTTGAAGTCCTAACCCACAGTAGCTCAGAATGTGATCTTATTCGGAAATAGAGTAATCGCAGATGTAATTAGTTAAATTAGGTTGAGGTCATATTGGTGGAGGGTGGACCTCTAATCCAATATAAAAAGGGAAAATTTAGACACATTCATGTAGCAAAGATGATGTGAAGAGACATAAGGAAGAAATGGCCATCTACCATCTATAAGACATGGACAGAGGCCTGAAATAGACTCTTCTTCACAGCAGTCAGAAGGAACCAACCCTGTCGACACCTTGATTTCAGACTTCCACCTTCCAGAACTGTGAGACAATGCATTTCTGTTGTTTACATCACCCAGTTTGTGGTACTTTGCTATGGCAGCCCTAACAAACTAAGACATCATCCAATGCTGATCACGTCTTTCTGTGTCCTAGATTCTATTCCTTCCTCCTGAAGAACCTTGTAGAATATCCCAATCTATACTTTAGTGTCTTTTTCTTCCTCCGTTCCTCCCTCCCTCTTTCTCTTTCTTTCCTTCCTTCCTTCTTTCTTTCTCCCTCCCTTCCTTCTTTTTCTTCCTTCCTTCCTTCCTTCCTTTCTTTCTTTCTTTTCTTTTATTTTTCTTCCTCCCTTCCTTCCTCCCTCCATCCCTCCCTCCAATATCAAGTGTGGCCAACTCTCTCCATTTTAACAACTAACAAACAGATGAGTCAAACCACACAAAGTACACTCACACAAAAATAATGTCTTGTCACTAGTGCTCCTTTCAAGTCCTATTATTTTTCTCCTCTTTGACACAAACTTATGGGAAGAGTTGTCAGCACTCACACTGGTTCCTCTTCTTCAACTTCCACTCCCTTTATGATCTATCACACTCAGGTTTCTGTCATTAATCGTCCTCTGAAAATGCTCTTACCATCATTTCTCTTTTTTAAGGTCATTTTTTCCCCTAAATCCAATGGAGATTTTCTTGGCCCTTATATAACTACTCCATTTTTAGTGAAAAACTCTTTCACCTGCTTTCTTGATAGCAAGTTCTCCCAGTTTTTCTTCCATTTGTCCTGCCATCTCTTCTTAGACATTTTTCAGGCTCCTTTTCCTTTTGCTTATAACTTAAATTCTAGCGTCCCTCACTTCTAGGCCCATCTCTCTCATTACTCTAACACATTCTTTCCCTGTGATGTTATCCCTTTTGGTGGCTTCTATAATGATGCACAAATCTAGACCTTTATCTCAGATCTATCTCTTGAGTCTCAGCCCTCTACATCAAAATGTCTTTTTATTGGCTTCCTTGACTAAAGATAATTAAAACCCCCAAACTACACGCATTTTCTTTCCCCTCGATTTGCTACTTCTTCCTGTATCCAGGCTCAAAATAAGGTATATCGTTTTGGACTCTCCATTCTCCCTACCCCACACAAAAAGTTAAATGATAAGTCCTATTAATTTCACCTCCTAAATACCTCACTTATCCATTTCTTCCCTCCAGGTATACTGTCGTCTTCCTTGTTCTAGTATCATCACTTCTCACCTAAGTTACAGCAAGTGTTCCCGACTCTTTTCTTGCTACCCTTTCATCCAGTCTATTCATCACACAATTGCCAAACTGATCTTTCAAAATAAAAATCTAATAATTAACTGCTTAAAACCCAGAAGTGACTCCCCATTGCTCTTAAGCAAAAAGATCAACTGCTTAACAAGGCTTGTAAGACCTTTCTTGAATGGGATCTTGCTCATTTCCCTATCTTTATCTCTCACCATTTCTCTTCTAGTATATTAACTATACTGAATTATATTTCCTCAAGTGTGTCATGCTCTCTTATCTCTGTTTTTCTACATGCTCCTTTCTCCATCCTTTCCACCTCTATCCACCCATTTGCCCAAGTTTTATCACATTCTCTCTTCTCTACTCTTTTAGCCTAGTCAGTGAGATATCAAGAGCAGAGATCATTTATTCACTCATATTTAATATAGTATTTTTACTCAGTAACTATTTATTAACAGAAACTGAGATCTGTATTCAGATATAGAATACATTGGTCTTCTAATGCAAATATTTTTATCTGTGTAGCAGTTTCATGCATCATTGTAAACTAGTTAATTAGCAATTTTTATCTCTACATATTGATCTCTTGTGAACTTGTATAATAATCTATCCTCAAGAAATATATCCATCTTCAGGAAGCTGACCAAATCAAGTTTTTTAGTTTGAAAGTCTGAAATCAAATTTCAGAATTTGTTGAAGGGAATTTGACCTTCTTTGGCTTTTGACAACCAGTCAATTATTATTCTCTGGCAACGTTTTGACCTCACCTCCTAATGGTTATTACACTTCAAGAGTAGGCAGAATATCTTCCCAATTCGTGTCTGAAATGTCACCAATAGCTAATTATTCCCTTGTATTTACACTGTCATATCCTTGAAACCTACATTTGTAATTCCAGGTGTGGGTGACATGCTGAATACTAATTTCTTAATGTAGCAATATTGTTTTCATTCTTGAGGAAAAGCATGATCCAGTGTCAATGGAAGGGAGAAATCAATAAAAATGATTAAGAAGATAAAAAAAAGTAGTATTGCTTGATTTCAAAATAATCAAATTTTCTCCTCAGATTTGGTTTTACTTATGTACATGTATCCCACAGCTTTTTAGCACATTGCACTACTGGATAGTTTGGAGAATTATAGAAATGTTAGTGCTACAGTCGCTTTCACTGATAACCTGAACCAGTGTTTTCAGTTGGGTTTGTACTGACCACCAAGCAGTGTGGCTATATTTAGTTGTGTAGGTTGTATACTGAGCAACTCTAGGGGTGCCATTTTTACATTGACTATAGATATAATCCTAGCCTGCAGGGCTTTCCATATGTAGAGTTGCCAGATATAACAAATAAAAACAGATGATGCCCATGCAATATTTACAATATACTTACACTAAAAATATTTATTTATCTCAAATTCAAAGTTAACTGGGCAGCCTGCATTTTATCAAGCTATCTGACAATCTGAGATGCTTAAAGATTTATGGGCACACTTTTGGTTGTCTCAATGACTGGAGGGTACAGTTGGCAATTAATGAGCAAGGCCACTTATCTTAAATATTCTGAAATACCAACAATATTCTCCCATTATTAAGAATGTTGTTTTTCTGGGGACTTCCCTGGTGGTCCAGTGGCTTGCACTCCCAATGCAGGGGGCCTGGGTTCGATCCCTGGTCAGGGAACTAGATCCTACATGCTGCAACTAAGACCTGGCACAGCCAAATAAGTAAATAATAAAAAAAAGAATGTTGCTTTTCTGTTTAATTCTTCAAGTGGTAATAGTTTTCTGGAGGACAAGCTCTGAATTTAACTACTTCATTCTAGAAATGAGAAAACTGAATACCAGATGGCATAAGTGGTTGACTGATTGAGATTAGTATAAAAAAAAGAATGTAGAGTAAATCAGTAAGCCCAGGCCCACCTGTGTTACCACTGCCAATGACCTATAGATGTGAAGAATACATATGGGGATAGGTGGGAGATGTGCCTAGAGAGAGTTTCATAGGAGTCCTAGAGCATGCTGGTCTTCTGCACAAGCTTAAAGCTACTGGGACCTATTGATGAATTTTAAACAGAAAAACATCATGATCAGATATTTCTTAGAAAGTTGACAGTGCAGCATTGTGGAGGAAAGAGAAAACAGCAGTCAGCCTTGGAGAATGTCATCAGCAAAGCTCCTTATAAGCTCAACTTACTATATTCTCTGAACAGTCCCTTCTGCTTTCCTTTTAAGTTTCTGAAATGGTAGTAATGCTGTCTCACATTCCCTTTATAACCCTGGTCCTGGGGATGGGGTAGGTATCCTCCTTGCATCTCCTTGATCTTCCAATCTCCACACTTTCTTCCCATATAAAAATGCCCTGCTTTGAATATCCATGTCTACTGACTATACAGCCCTCTCCCTCTTGTTGTTGCACTTGTCTACTGATCTCTAGGTCACTGGCCTTCATTCCTACAACATTTTAAACCCTGGAACACTGTCATTTTCTCCAATAATACTTGTCATAATTCACACTTATTTTAACATTGACACAAAGCATCCTTCTTTATGGTAGATTCTTTGTTTTTAACTCATCTCATCCAATAATCTTGTTCTGCATCTTACTCCATCACTCACTCTTGTTCTCTTGATCTTATCTGGATCAGTGACTGAAGTTCTTCCATTGTCTTGATTTCTAGCTTCTGAGTCTACAACCACCCGCTCCCTCCTTTTCAGCTCTTTTCCTCTAGTTATGTAACTCGAACAATCTGTTGACCTTTTCACTGACCCTAACTCCTCTCATTATTATCATATCCCTCCTTGGCCAATATGGATCTCATGGTCAATACTGATAATAACTCTCTCGTATACTCCTTTTAACTCTTTTGACCCTTTCTCCTGTTATTCTATTATTCACTTGGCAAAAAACAAAAATGAAAACAGAACAACTCTGGTTACTCTCTGCCAACTCTGCAACTGTAACAGGTGTGCTGAATGTTGCTGGAGAAAAGCACTCAACCGTGCTTACTGATCTTACTTTCACCTCATGCCCACTACCCACAAATTGGTGCTCAATTTTCTGGCAATTTTTCACATCACTACACCATTTATTCTTCCATTCACCTATAGGACTATTTAATACCCTAGCCTCACTCCTCAAAATGCCAACATGCTTTTCCCCTCTTTCAATCTGTTCAAGGCTCTTTTTTTATTGGCTGCACTGTACGGGCTTGAGGGATCTCAGTTCCCTGACCAGGGTTTGAACCCAGGCCATGGCAATGGAAGGGAATCTTAACCACTAGGTCACCAGGAACTCCTATGGCTGTCTTCCTGTTTACAGAGAAAACAGAAGCAGAAAAGAATTTCTATAAGCGCTCAATATCTATCATCTTACCTTACCTCTGCTATTTCGTCCACTACATAGGAGGACTGCCTGTGCTTTAATTTGAGACTGATTTGGGCACTAGATCACATGCTCTCTTCTCTAGTCAAGATCATCGCTCTGGTATATGGCTAATTGCAACACCAATTTTTGCTTCTTCAGTGGATTTTCCTACCAGCATACATGTATGCTATAATTCATTTCAGTAAACAAAATTCTTGACTTACATTTCCCTGCACACTGTTTTTTTCCTATTCATCTTTAGTAAAGATTCTGCAAGGATTGTTTTCCACTTTCTATCCCAAATTTCTCTCTTCACATTCTCTTTTGAACCCATTCTAATAAGGTTTTTGTTCCCAGCACTCTCATCAAACTGTTTTTGTTAAATTCACCAATGATATCCATTCTGCTAAATCCAGTGGTCAATTCTCAATTTTTGACCCATTAGTAGCATTTGAAACAGCTTGTCATTCCTTCTTCTTTGAAATAATTTCTTGTCTTGGATTTCAGGCACCATGTTCTTTTTTTTTTAAATTAATTACCTCCACGAGTCATTTATTTATTTGGCTGCACCACATGGCATGCAGGATCTTAGTTCCCCGACCAGGGATTGAAACTGTGCCCCCTGCAGTGAAGCGTGGAGTCGTAACCACTGGACCAACAGGGAATTCCCAGGCACCATATTCTTTTGGTTTCCAACAGATTGCTCTTCCTCAGTCTATTTTGTTGATTCTCTTCCATCTTCTCAAACTTTAAAGTTGGTGTGCTGCATGGTCTCGTATTCAGACCTCTTCTCTTTTATATTTACATTTTCACCCTAAGTAACATCCAGTCTCATGGCAATGAAAACCAGTTATTAATTGAAACTCCAATATTTATATTTCCAGCCTCTCTTTTCCCCTCAACTCAAGACATTCAACTTTCCACTTGACATCTCTACTTAGAAGTCTCACAGGCAACTCAAACTTAATATTTTGATCCAAGCTCCTGAAAAACCCTCATTCCGCACTGCTCTTACTACAGTTTTCTCCATCCATCACAGCAAACATTCAACCAATGCAAGCTTGTATGGCCATAAAGGTGGGTTGATGGCCTGCACTTATCCTGATTAATCAGTTCCTGTGCCCTAACAGTTGTTAAATATTTGGAACATCCCTCCTATGTAAAACATTATATATTTGGTGAATAAATTAATACATGGTTGGTATTTGTCTTAAGGACTCTGAAGTTATTGGACTTTGATATCAATGATCCATGTAAACACATTAGGTTATATTAAACACTCTATGAGGTTATACATATACATTTTTTTGCTTGAGTAGATGTTTATCTAACTAATATAGGATTCTTAGTGTCTAATAATGTGTTCTTAAATTAGAAATTCAGTCAATAAAGAGCAAACTTGAAGCCAAGTGAGAAATTTTAAATCAAAATCTGCATCAGCTTATATTTTAAATTCAGAGCTCACATTAATATTTTGTTTACCAATTATATTATTAAGTCATTGGTAATTTAAAATCATTGATTTTTGAGACAGTTGATCAATTCAGAGTTGCTCAAAACCTAAGTGTTTTTCCAGTATCCTATGAACATATTCTTATTCTCAAAGACTACAGAGAGTTAAAGTCCTTGCAAAGATCAGAAGTGATGCAATATAACACAGAGATCAATTTTTCCTGTCTTTAAAATAACACATTAAGAATTCCCATTTATTAACAGACCAGCCAACATCTAGAACTGACTGCAAGATTTAGTTTCAGTGAGTTAAAACAATAAGCTAAATCTCTCTCAAACTCCATGAAGCACCGTAAAAATGTGAATTTAAAAATGAATTCCCATAAGCATTTTAAATCAAAGTTGAACAGTAATTGTATTTTATTGCTTTTTTCATAAAGCAGCTTGTCATAATGTCCAGTCTTTAATGTAGTTCAACCCACTGTATTTGTATTGGAGTTACATGCAAGAATGATACTATGAAAAACAGTGAACTTTTAAAGACTCTTCTATAATTCTGGTTCTCAAATGTCATCAGCATTTTACCAGACTTTGAAAAATAATCTTGGTTTTACTGATGATACACATATGACATTTATCCTGCCTGCATCGTAATCTCAGCCAGCTCCAAATAGGAAAAGAGCAATGTACTGACAAATGTAGTAATTAACATCTGGGTTTAGCAAGTAGGGAACAAGAAACATATGTTCATTATTAAGGTAGGATTTACCCGTTTGGATTTATTTTGACATTTGATTTCTGCTTAAAAAAATAATATTGCTTAAGCCATGATAGCATTCCTTATTTTAAGGGACCTCTAGAAATGAGCAACAATACTGAGAAGAGCCAAAAATCACAATGAATACATGGCTTTAAAAAGTTTTAAAGCAACTGCTGTTTGTATGTCTCAGCTAAACTCAAATGTGGGTACACATTTCTCACATTTCTTTAGGTACTGCAATCATTTGCTATAACTTTTATTACATATTTATATTGCCCTTTATAAAGATCTTAATTTAGTTTGCAACACAATTCAACTAAAACAGAGTAAAATTTTAAAAAGCAAAAGGAATTCCTGTTATCACAGCTTGTGGAATGAAACTACAAACACTTCAAGAAAAAAAGAAGTTTCAATGAGTTTGGGAGAAGGGAGTCAAGCTAAACAAACAAAAACCAGGCAGATATAGGACTAGGATGTCTAAACTGGTGCTTGCAACCTCATTAGAAGAGATATTAAAATAGTGTATAATTGTAGTCCTCATTTATATCTGTTTTCTTTTATCAACCAATTTGTGTGTGGGGATGAAAGGGGAGGGAAGAGAGATGAGGAGAAGAGAGAGAAGGTCTCAGGGATTTACAGTCATCCCTCTATTTGGGCTGTGCTTGTGCTTTTAGATGAAACCCCCAGAGAAATCTCTCTCACCTAACTTAACTCCGATACCTGAAACTGGACTATAAACAGACTCTTCATCTCATTTCCTTGACCAAAAGCTAGACTGCTTACAATTGAGTATGCCCCAGAAGGGTATATAATATTTGATTTTAGTAAGGTAAGGTTGTTCAATTTCATATTCAAGCTGCATCTTCTACTTTCTTTTCTCCCCCTTTTCCACTCACTGCTATGTATTATATATGTTCGTGTCTGTATTCATCACCATATTATAAACTCACTGAAAGTAAAGTGTATATTGCATTACTTTCATCTTTCCAATTTGTTCTCTGCAACTAATGTAAAGCTTTTAATCTAGAGTGTTATACATAGGAAGTGATCAGTAAAAATTTTAAAATCGTTACAAAGTTATATACAGTGATATAAAATATTTTTTAAAAGTTACAAATAAATGGATCACATAACTAAAAAAGAATGTGAGTTTTAATGGATAGACATAATAGGATTATTTGTCTTTCCTATACTGTCATATGACAAGCAGCTATGGAAGAAGAAAAGTGTTTTTATAAGGATTTTTCTAGGGTCAGAGATGAGGATTAACCTATCATAGGAGTATTCAGCACAAATATAATAAATTTACTTTAAATCTTTTATTTTATTAGAAGAGGAAAAAAACTTATGTGTGTTTAAAAATTTCCTCTAAGTTGTTCATATCATTTAAAATAATTACAATATTTTGTAAATACAATACATACCTGGTTTTATAGATTTTACTGTTTATAGACATAACTCTGTTAAAACATATGAGAGAAGAGAAGAACTTCATCAATAATACAAAAGTTAAAAAAAACTCAAAATAATGTGAATTATTTTGGTATTATTTATGTGATTTTTAGGCCAATAAAGTTTTATTCAGTTGATCTTAAAATACGTTTTTATTCCTTGAATATAAACAAACTGAATCAGGGAAGCATCCACCAGGATATGGAGACAAAGCTTTCACTGTGGTCAATCCATTTGAAGATAACTGAAAACTGATGACATTATGCATCAAGGAGAACCAGGGTGATTAGTCAGGTCACATTATTAAGGCTAGTCAGCATCTGCTTATGTCCCTGTCAAATTATTACTGTTCAATCACTGTGTCATATGTATAGTGAGTATTGTATCAAGACCCATAAAGTTCCTTAGGAAGAAAGGAAAGAAAAACCCAATGTGTGAAGTTGTGAAAGTCTTTATGAAGCCACTGAAACACATCAACATAGAATACTGACAGAGATTGTAATCGTCTCAGAGCAGTGTACATATGCGATTCAGCTTCTGAATTTCGAGAAGAGAATTATCCAAACCTGGCTGTGTATTGGAATCACTTTTGTTCTTAAAAAACAACACATACAAGGGAATCCCCATAAGATTAACAGTGGATCTTTCAGCAGAAGCTCTGCAAGCTAAAAGGGAGTGGCAGGACATATCTAAAGTGATGAAAGGGAAAAACCTACAACAAAGATTACTCTACCCAACAAGGATCTCATTCAGATTCAACGGAGAAATTAAAACCTTGACAGAAAAGCAAAAGGTAAGAGAACTCAGCACCACCAAACCAGCTTTACAACAAATGTTAAAAGAACTTCTCTAGGCAGGAAACACAAGAAAAGGAAAAAACCTACAAAAAACAAGCCCCAAACAATTAAGAAAATGGTAATAGGAACATACATATAGATAATTACCTCAAAAGTAAATGGATTAAATGCTCCAACCAAAAGACACAGACTGGCTGAAAGGATACAAAACAAGACCCATATATATGTTGTCTACAAGAAACCTACTTCAAACCTAGGGACAAATACAGAATGAAAGTGAGGGTATGGAAATAGATATTCCACACAGATGGAAATCAAAAGAAAGCTGAGGTAGTAATTCTCATATCAGACAAAACAGACTTTAAAATAAAGACTATTACAAGAGACAAAGAGAACACTACATAGTCATCAAGGGATCAATCCAAGAAGAAGATATAACAATTGTAAATATTTATGCACCCAACATAGGAGCACCTCAATACATAAGGCAAATGCTAACAGCTATAAAAAGGGAAATTGACAGTAGCACACTACTAGTAGGGGACTTTAACACCCCACTTTCAACAATGGACAGATCATCCAAAATAAAAATAAATAAGGAAACACAAGCTTTAAATGACACATTAAACAAGATGGATTTAATTGATATTCATAGGACATTCCATCCAAAAACAGCAGATTACACTTTCTTCTCAAGTGCTCGTGGAACATTCTCCAGGATAGAACATATCTTGGGTCACAAATCAAGCCTTGGTAAATTTATGAAAATTGAAATCATACTAAGTATCTTTTACAACCACAATGCTATGAGACTATATATCAATTACAGGAAAAAAAAGTGTAAAAAATACAAACACACGGAGGTTAAACAATACACTACTAAATAACCAAGAGATCACTGAAGAAATCAAAGAGGAAATCAAAAAATACCTAGAAACAAATGACAATGAAAAACAATGACCCAAAACCTTTGGGGGGCAGCAAAAGCAGTTCTAAGAGGAAAGTTTATAGCAATATAATCCTACCTCAAGAAACAAGAAAAATCTCAAGTAAACAACCTAACCTTACACCTAAAGCAATTAGAGAAATAAGAACAAACAAAACCCAAAGTTAGCAGAAGGAGAGAAATCATAATGATAAAATCAGAAATAAGTGAAAAAGAAATGAAGGAAATGATAACAAAGATCAATAAAACTAAAAGCTGGTTCTTTGAGAAGATAAACAAAATTGATAAACCATTAGCCAACTCATCAAGAAAAAAATGGAGAAGACTCAAATCAACAGAATTAGGAATGAAAAAGGAGAAGTAACAACTGACATTGCAGAAATACAAAGGATCATGAGAGATTACTACAGGCAACTCTATGTCAATAAAATGGACAACCTGGAAGAAATGGACAAACTCTTAGAAAAGCACAACCTTCCGAGACTGAACTAGGAAGAAATAGAAAATATAAACAGACCAATCACAAGCACTGAAATTGAAAGTGTGATTAAAAATCTTCCAACAAACAAAAGTCCAGGACCAGATGGCTTCACAGGCAAATTCTATCAAACATTTAGAGAAGAGCTAACACCTATCCTTCTCAAACTCTTCCAAAATATAGCAGAGGGAGGAACACTCCTAAACTCATTCTACGAGGCCACCATCACCGTGACACCAAAACCAGAAAAAGATGTCACAAAAAAAGAAAATTACAGGCCAATATCCCTGATGAATTTAGACGCAAAAATCTTCAACAAAATACTAGCAAACAGAATCCAAGAGCACATTAAAAGGATCATACGCCATGATCAAGTGGGGTTTATCTCAGAAATGCAAGGATTCTTCAACATACACAAAACAATCAATGTGATACACCATATTAACAAATTGAAGGATAAAAACCATATGATCATCTCAATAGATGCAGAAAGAGCTTTCAACAGAATTCAATAGCGATTTATGATAAAAACTCTCCAGAAAGTGGGCATAGAGGGAAACTTCCTCAACATAATAAAAGCCATATATGACAAACTCACAGCCAACATTGTTCTCAGTGGTGAAAAACTGAAGCCATTTCCTCTAAGATCAGGAAAAAGACAAAGTTGCCCACTCTCACCACTATTATACAACATAGTTTTGGAAGTTTTGGCCACCTCAATCAGAGAAGAAAAAGAAATAAAAGGAATCCAAATCGGAAAAGAAGAAGTAAAACTGTCACTGTTTGCAGATGACAGGATACTATACATAGAGAATCCTAAAGATGCTACCAGAAAACTACCAGAGCTAATCAATGTATTTGGTAAAGTAACAGGATACAAGATTAATGCACAGAAATCTCTTGCATTCCTATACACTAAAGATGAAAAATATGAAAGAGAAATTAAGGAAACACTCCCATTTACCACTGCAACAAAAAGAATAAAATACCTAGGAATAAACTTACCTAAGGAGACAAAAGACCCATATGCAGAAAACTGTAAAACACTAATGAAAGAAATTAAAGATTTTACAAATAGATGGAGAGATATACTATTTTCTTGGATTGGAAGAATCCAAGAAACAGATTTTACAAACAGATGGAGAGATATAGTATTTTCTTGGAAAGAAATTAAAGATTTTACAAACAGATGGAGAGATATACTATTTTCTTGGATTGGAAGAATGAACATTGTGAAAATGACTATACTACCCAAAGCAATCTACAGATTCAATGCAATCCCTATCAAACAACGAATGGCATTTTTCACAGAATTAGAACAATAAATTTTACAATTTGTATGGAAACACAAAAGACCCCGAATAGCCAAAGCAATCTTGAGAAAGGAAAACGGAGCTGGAGGAATCAGGCTACCTGACTTCAGACTATATTACAAAGCTACAGTAATCAAGACAGTATAGTACTGGCACAAAAACGGAAATATAGATCAATGGAACAGGATAGAAAGCCCAGAGATAAACCCACACACATATGGTCACCTTATCTTTGATAAAGGAGGCAAGAATATACAATAGAGAAAAGACAGCCTCTTCAATAAGTGGTGCTATTAAAACTGGACAGCTACTTGTAAAAGAATGAAATTAGAACACTCCCTAACACCATACACAAAAATAAACTCAAAATGGATTAAAACCTTAAATGTAAGGCCAGGCACTATAAAACTCTTAGAGGAAAACAGGCAGAACACTCTATGACATAAATCACAGCAAGATCCTTTTTGACCCACCTCCTACAGAAATGGAAATAAAACCAAAAATAAACATGTGGGACCAAATGACACTTAAAATCTTTTGAACAGCAAAGGAAACCATATACAAGACAAAAAGACAACCCTCAGAATGGGAGAAAATATTTGCAAATGAAGCAACTAACAAGGGATTAATCTCCAAAATATACAAGCAGCTCATGCAGCTCAATATCAAAAAAACAAACAACCCAATCCAATAATGGGTAGACACCTAAACAGACATTTCTCCAAAGAAGAGACACAGATTGCCAACAAACAAATGAAAGGGTGCTCAACATCACTAATCATTAGAGAGATTCAAATCAAAACTACAATGAGGTATCACCTCACACCGATCAGAATGGCCATCGTCAAAAAATCTACAGACAATAAATGCTGGAGAGAGTGTGGAGAAAAGGGAAACCTCTTGCACTGTTGGTGGGAATGTAAATTGATACAGCCCCAATGGAGAACAGTTGGAGGTTCCTTAAAAAACTAAAAATAGAACTACCATACGACCCAGCAATCCCACCACTGGGCATATACCCTGAGAAAACCATAATTCAAAAAGAGTCATGTACCACAATGTTCATTGCAGCCCTATTTACAATAGCCAGGACATTGAAGCAACCTAAGTGTCCATTGATAGATGAATGGAGAAAGAAGATGTGGCACATATATACAATGAAATATTACTCAGCCATAAAAAGAAATGAAATTGAGTTATTTGTAGTGAGGTGGATGGACCTAGAGACTGTCATACAGAGTGATGTAAGAGAAAACAGAAAGAGAAAAGCAAATAACGTATGCTGAAACATATATATGGTATCTAAAAAAAATGGTTTGTTGAACCTAGGGTCAGGACAGAAATAAAGATGCAGATGTAGAGAATGGACTTGAGGACATGGGGAGGGGGAAGGGTAAGCTGGGAGGAATTGAGAGTGTAGCACTGACATATATACACTGCCAAATGTAAAGTAGATAGCTAGTGGGAAGCAGCTGCATAGCACAGGGAGATCAGCTTTGTGCTTTGTGACCACCTAGAGGGGTGGGATAGGGAGGGTAAGAGGGAGATGCAAGAGGGAAGAGATATGGGGATATATGTATATGTATAGCTGATTCACTTTGTTATACAGCAGAAACTAACAACATTTTAAAGCAATTATACTCCAATAAATATGTTACAACAAATAAAAAAAACCCAACACAGATACCAGATACAGTCATACCTTGCAGATATTATAGGTTCAATTCCAGACCACCATAATAAAGCAAATATTGCAATAAAGCCAGTCACATGAACCTTTGGTTTCCCGGTACATATAAAAGTGATGTTTACAATATACTGTAGTCTGTTAAGTGAGCAATAGCATTATGTCTAAAGAAAACCAATGTTAATAACTTATGTAAAAATACTGCTAAAAAAATGCTACCTATCATCTGAGCCTTCAGCGAGTCATAATCTTTTTGATGGGGGAGGGTCTATCCCTGATGCTGATGCTGCTGACTAGTCAGGGTGGTGGTTGCTGAAGGTCGGAGTGGTTGCGGCAACTTGTGAAAATGAAACAGCAGTGAAGTCTGACCCATTGATGACTCTTTTTGACAAACGAGTTCTCTGTAGCAGGCAATGCTGTTTGATAGTGTTTACCCACAGTAGAATGTATTTTGAAATTGCAGTCTATCCTTTCAAGCTGTGCTGTTACTTTATCAACTAATTTTTTTGTTGTCATTTCAGCAATCTTCACAGCATCTTCACTAGGAGTAGATTCCACCTCAAGAAACCACCGTATTTGCTCATCCATAAGAAGCAACTCTTCCTCATCTGTTAAAGGTTCATCATGAGATTACAGCAATTCATTCCTATCTTCAGATACCACTTCCAATTCTAATTATCTTGCTATCACATCTGTAGTTACTTCTTCCACTGAAGTCTTGAACTCCTCAGTCATCCATGAGGGTTAGAATCAACTTCTGCCAAATTCCTGTGAATGTTGATATTTTGACCTCTTCCCATGAGTCATGAATATTCTTAATGGCATCTAGAATGGTGAATCCTTTCCAGGAGGTCTTCAATTGACTTAGCCCAGATCCTCAGAGGAATCACTATCTATAGCAACTATAGCCTTAAAAATTGTATTTCTTAAATAATAAGACTTGAAAGTCAAAATTACTCCTTGATCCATGGGCTGCAGAATGGATGTTGTATAAGCAGGCATGAAAAAAACATTAATATTGTACATCTCCATCAGGTGCATTGCCAATGAGGAGTAATATTTTGAAAAGAACCTTTTATCTAGGCAGTAGCTCACAACAATGGGCTTAAAATATTTAGTAAACCATGTTGTAAACAGATATGCTCTCATCCAGGTTTTGTTGTTTCATTTATAGAGCATAGGGCACAGTAGGTTTAGCATAATCTTTAAGGGCCCTAAGTTTTTTGGAATGGTAAATGAGCATTGGCTTCAACTTAAACACCAGCTGTATTAGCCCTGACAAGAAAGTCAGTTTGTCCTTTGAAATTTTGAAGCCAGGCATTGCCTTCTCCTCTGTAGCTATGAAAGTCCTACATGGCATCTTCTTCCAGTAGAAGCCTGCTTTGTTTAAATTGAAAATCTGATGTTGAGTACAGCCATCTTCATCAATTATCTTAGTTAGATCTTTTGGATAACTTGTTTCAGCTTCTACATCAGCATTTGACGCTTCACCTTGCACTTTGATGTTATAGAGACTTTCCTTAAACCTCTTCAACCAACCTCTGCTAGCTTCAAATTTTTCTTCTGCAGCTTCCTCACCTCTCTTAACCTTCATAGAACTGAAGGGAGGGGCTTCCCTGGTGGTGCAGTGGTTGAGAGTCCGCCTGCCGATGCAGGGGACACGGGTTCGTGCCCCGGTCCGGGAAGATCCCACATGCCGCGGAGCGGCTGGGCCCGTGAGCCATGGCCGCTGAGCCTGCGCGTCCGGAGCCTGTGCTCCGCAACGGGAGAGGCCACAACAGTGAGAGGCCCGCGTACCGCAAAAAAAAAAAAAAAAAAAAAAAAAAAGAACTGAAGGGAGTTAGGGCCTTGCTCTGGATTAGGATTTCATTTAAGGGAATGTGTGGCTGGTTTGATTTTCTATCCAGACCACTACAACTCTCTTTTATCAGCAATAAACCTATTTCTCTTTCTGATGATTCATGTATTCACTGGAGTAGTACTTTTAATTTCCTTCAAGAACTTTTACTTTGCATTCACAATTTTACTAAGTGTTTGGTTCAAGATGCCCAGCTTTCTGACTATCTCATCTTTCAACATGCCTATCTCACTAAGTTTGATCATTTCTAGCTTTTGCTTTAAATTGAGAGATGGGCAACTCTTCTTTTCACTTGAACATTTAGAGGCCACTGTAGGGTTACTAATTGGCCTAAATTCAATACTTTTGTGTCTCAGGGAAAATAGGGAGGCCCAAGGAGAGAGAGAGATGAGGAAAAGGCCAATCAGTGATGTGGACCAGAACGCACAACACTTATCAAGTAAGTTCAGAGTCTTATATGGGTGCAGTTTGAGGCACCTCAAAACAATGACAATAGTAACATCAAAAATCATTCATCACAGATCACCAAAACAAATATAATAATAGTGAAAAAGTTTGAAATATTGTGAGAATTACCACAATGTGACACAGAGACACAAAGTGAGCAAATGGTGTTGGAAAAATGGCGCCAATAGACTTGCTCAAAGCAGGGTTGCCACAAACCTTCAATTTGTAAAAAAAGCGTAATGCCTGTGAATGGCAAATAAAATGAAGTACAATGAAACGAAGTATGCCTGTATCGCCCTTTACTGATATGACAAGCATCCCTAAGGATGGGCCTCAGAACATACTTTTTAAAACCTCCTCACATTATTCTGAAACAATTGATCGCTAGGTACTATTTTTGCACCCTTGGCCAGAAAGTATACAATGTAGGCAATCAATAAACATTTGCTGAATGATGGAGACAGTAGATTTTGAAAGTGTTCCCTATTGTGCCAGTGCCGACATTTGATTTTTGTTGATTTTATCTTTGTTAATATAGCACTAACTTATTTATTTTGTAGTATAGAAAGGATGACTAATAAACAGATGTAGGATTTACATCTTAGGAAGATATTTTCTTGTACTCCAAATACTCATTGTACAAAATTCAAGTAAATTATTAGGAGGGTGTTACTTTGGGAGAAACTCCTATAATATCAGCTTCCTTTTGTTTGATACTATTACGGGACCAAATGGGATTGCTCTATTTGGGAGTCCAGTGTTAGAAGATGGTTGATGTATTCTCACTTGGAGCATTTCTGGAATCTGTGATTTCACAGTCATATCTCATATTTGATGATATAAATAAATATCTCTTCTTTTTTCTTCTATTTCTTCTCCTTTTTTCTCCCCCAGTCAAATCCTAGATCTTAATTCATCCAAGATAAAAACAGTGAGGTGTTTGAAATTTCTTCAACCTTCCTTTCCCTAAATATTGACCAATAGAGTTTAAGAACAATATAAAAACATCTCTTCTTGGGGCCTCTACAGTAGTACTTTTTAGCACATTAGCAAATGTGAATGTGATGAAAACTGTGAGGTACACGTTTGGTGGTCTTATTCAGCTTTCTCTATGCAGCTGTGATTATGATAAGCAACAATATTCATTAAATCTTGTTGTGATAAACTGCACTTTGCAAGTCTTCCCAACCTGTATATGTCTGACCCCTTTGCTTTTCCCCTTTCATAATAATCTTCTGCTAACAGTTCTATATGAACCCATACTCTAGGCAGATATACTTACGAGTTCCCTATTGAAAGCTTGCTGCCATCTGAAGACAGATCTCAAAATTTATCCTATTCACACTAGGACCAGAAATCAGAAGCCTCTCCACTTTGCACTTACTTGCCTCTGCTTAAATAGGCCAAAGCCTAACACTTTCAATGGTTACTAGATATTTTGTCAATTATCCTGAAAAGGCACAATCTTTAAAACAGCTTTAGTATAATCAGTAAGGCAGCTCTCAGCATGAAAGATGACAATCCCATCCACTATCCCCTCAGCGCTTTCCCTTAGAGACAGTTGCCATATCCAAGTGTCCTTCACTATAGCAAAGTGAATGGACATGACCTTCAGAGAATGTCAGAGTTAGTAAGGAACATTAAGATTTCAACCTAATATATTCCTGAATATGCAAAAAAGCACTTGAAATCCAATGAAATAAATTCAGTTGCCTATAGTTGATCCTATAGGACAGAAGCTTAGAACTCATTTCCCATTACTCACTGATAGAGACCTAAAAACTAAATATATTCAAAAGATATAATACAATTTATATTGCGTATGCTAATATAATACATAAATTCATGAATATGCAAGATACCTACACATAATTATTGACTATACTGTAGCTTTCCTATTGTCTAATGCTGTTTTCAACAATCATTTTACATCTTTGTTTTCAGTTATCCTATTATTATACATGGTTCTGTCCCCACGATGAACAGATACTGTTCATTTCTTTCTTTGTTCATAACAGATATATTACAGATGTGCTCTGAGTGATCTTTCTGAAGGGTAAAATCATGACCCAGTGCACTATTAATGCTTATCATTTAGAGCATGGCCAGGCAGTCCTCCTGGGCTTGGCACTAGGTAACCTGTGGAGCCTGTCCTCAAGCTTTCAGCTAGCAGGATTCTCAAGATCATTCTCTACCAAGCCAGAGGTCTCTGTTCATGGGGTTAATGTGGCATTATACTGTGGTGCGAGAAAAAAAAATCAAAATTACATTCATATTTATTTTATAATATCATCCAAAATTTTTTCCAAATTTTGTATTATTTTTCCACAAATTTTAAAGCATTTATCACTTATTAGTGTAGTAGTTTATATATTAAAAATAAATAAATTATATGTTTTGGAAACGTGCTAATTTAAAATAAAACTGGTAAGGTATAAGAATAAATAAGTTAAGAGACTGCTAAATACCTTTTGGATGCAAAGTTTCACTCTCCTAGGTTTTGAAAAACAACATAAATCCTATAGGTTAATATATGTTAATAATTCTGTAATTTTTCATTTAAAATATATATTAAATGTTGACAGGATTATAAGTTTGCTATATACATGGGTAAAATTAAATGAATATAATCATTGAGTTCTTTAAGCTTCCAAACAAGAGAAAAGCATGTAACCATAATGCATGCTTGTCCTTGTAGTTCCCCTTGTCTGGCACAATTTTTCCCCAGTTTCCATTTACTAACTTCTGTTTGCCCTTTAGTAACAACTTGAAAGCCATACTCCCTGGGATGCCTTCTCTACTTCACTGGGAACTGGGTTAAGTATACTTTCTTAAGTGCTCAGGCACTTGTCCTTTGATACAAAACAGCAACTCTAGCTGAGCCACCAGCCTGGAAATAATATTGTAGCACAATGTGCTTGAGTCCAGATTTGCAAAAAAATCAACGATATAGTAGGGTACCTTAGTATCTACTACACTGGAAACCAAATGTCTGATCATGTTCAAACTGCAGAAAAAAAAAAAAAAGGAAAGATGACCAGAGTCTGAAATAATGGTTCTCAAACATTGTCATGGATTAGAACACCCTGGAGGGCTTGTTAAAACACATTGCTGGACCTCATCCCCAAAGTTTCTGATTTAATAGGTCTAGGATGGGACTGAAATTTTGCATTCTTATAAATTCCCAGATGAGGTTCCAACCACAGTCCAGAAGCTGAGCTTTGAGAACCACTAGTCTTAGGAGCTAGTGATAGGTATTTAAAAGTTTCTCCTCTTGACCCTGACTATATGCAATCTAAAGCAGTCATTATTGACAATTGTGATTTTTTTTCTAATAGCCTTAGGATGCTTGTGATCTGAATTGTGGAATTTTCTTAAGTAGGTCTATTCATCATCAAACCACAATATTACACAACTGGGTGGTATAGCAATAAGCCAACATCCTGAATCAGCAAACCTACAGTTAGGAGACAATTTTGAATACATTCATTAATATATTTTATTTTTAAATTTCAGTAAGGTTTCCTTGATATATACTGACTTAATCTACTATACAACATGTAATTAAAACAATTCACACTCTGACTGGAAAGTAATCTCATCTAATGTCTTTCCCAAGCTCCACATGGAGAAGGAAGGTTGTTGAATTGACCGCTGAGAAAAATAGGGTTCTTTGACTCAGTTAAGTCCTGGTTATGGGGTCGGTTGTAGTCCTCCTGTTACAGTGCCTGTAACTTACTGAAGTTCAAAGTATGTCTGTATATACAGCATGATATTATAAATGTGTTTCTTAGGTCAAAGTATAACTGACTGCTGCTAGGATTTAATCAAGACGGTAGGAAAATGATCAAATCACTATGTTGTACACCTGAAACTAATATAATATTGCAAGTCAACTATACTTCAATAAAAGGAAAAATGACTAGAGTCCAGGAATGGTCTGTTAATGTCCTAATCGAGGCTGTACTATCGGGGTGCCTGGATAGAGCAGGAGGAAATAAGAGGCTCCCAATATTTTAATCAGGCAACCCATACTAGAGGCAGTCAGTGTAAGTAGTTCTGTTAAACTCTCACAACTCAATCAACAATAGGTATTTTACAAATGCTAATTATTGATATAATTAAAAGCATGCTAAATTTGGGGGAGAGGATGAGGAAGAAGAAGCAGAGCTATTAAATCTTCATCTTATGACACTTATAAATTTAAAAATTGCTTTTTCTTTTCTTTTTATTGTATCTATATGAGATGATAGATGTTAACTAAATCTATTGTGGTAATCATTTCACAATATATGCAAATCAAGCCATCGTGCTGAACCCCTTTAAAAAATGGGCATTATTAATTAGCATACTGAATATCAAAGGATTTTGTTCATAAAAATGGTAGCTTGTTGACTAGCATGATTAATGTTAGAAATGGGCTCTCATTGGTGACATTAAAGTTATTCCAGACATGTGGATTAGCTAAAGGTATTCCATAAATAGTCTCCATTCTTATATCAAAAGGCAAAAAACCTAACAGGCCTTGAACCTTTTACCCTTAGAGATGATGTTTTAGATAAATCCCTAAAAGATCCTATGTCTAGCCAAGAACTCTGGAGCATTCTGTTAGCTTCGTACCTGCCTTTGTAACTTACATTTGTCTCACAGGAACCTTGCAAGCAAGATGGTGATAAGAATTTAATAGTAAAGGGAGCTAATCCTTCCTTGAGTCCTCAGAAGGAGTTGTAACAGCTGTGTGCATGTGTAGGTTGTATGCACATGTGTGTATGGGGAAGGATCTTAAGAGTCCTTTTTTTGATGCATATGACAGAAGAGGGCAAAATTGGGGTCTGGCATGTCTCTTCAATTTTCTAGGCCACTCAGAATCACTGATGAGTAGTACCAAAACCTCACCAAGAAATCCTTAAATACTTTTTTCAGATGGGAATTGACCACAGACTTAGATCCTCTGAAATAGTTACCTATGAGAGACAAGGTTCATCAGAACACAGGATGTGGGGGAGGAGGCAGAACAGCAGATATTTCTGAAAGCTGAGGGGTAGCATGACTGCATCTGTAAGCTCCTATTTTTAGTGATATTGGATTTGGTCATTTAGTCCAGACCTCCTAAAGAGAATAACTGGAATAATTAAACAATTTGTTTTTAAACTTTGCTTGAAAGCATCAGAGAGCTAACAAGATAGTGAAGAATTACCAGGCTAGGATCTGGGGCAAGACAGTCTTGGGGAAGTGAGCTTGGGTTTGGGCACAGCTTTTCTGTTGTGGGTTTTTATTGATATAGGTTGAAGCAGTGGAATGGCTGGGAGGTAGAGCAGCACTTTTGACCACCTTGCAGAGTTAAGAGGAAAAGGAATGGAATCCAGAGCTGCCAAGTAGATTCTTGGTGAGTCTGCCTTACCTTGGGTTTAGATCCAAAGTGGCTACATCTAAGGAATAAGGATGAACCAGTAATAGTGCCCCACAAGAGCTACAGTTCAGTTTTGAATAATCTGAATCCCTGCAACTGAATTTCAGCAACCCTAGATTGTTAATGTACTCAGATATTATAATTCTCTATACCAGGATAACAGTAACATAGGCATCCAATTTTTACAAAGGACATTGCAGTACAATATGTGGCCACAATAAAAAGGAAAATAACCAGGCTCACAATGGAACAAGACTACATAATTAAAAACCAGCAGAAACATTAGAAAATAAAAAGGTACATGCAGTAGGTACCAATATTGGAGTTTTTAGGAAGATTTTAAATAACTATGCTTACCATTTTTGAAGAAATAATAAAAAGGACAGATTTTCAGCAAAGGACTAGGAACTGAAAAAAAAAAGGAAATTCTGAAACTGAAGAATAATTGAAATTAAGAACTCAGAGAATGGACTTAACAGTATGTTAAACACAGACCATTAGAGAATAAACAACCAAAAAGATAAGTTAGAAGAAGCTATTCAGAAACTAAGTCATAGAGGACAAAGAATTAAAAATACAGGAGTAAAAGTATGAGACATAGAGGGTACAATGAAAAGGACAGACATATATGTGATTACAGTCCCAGAAAAAGAGGAGAGAGGAAATAGTATGAACAATATGTGAAGTGATAACGACTGAGAACTTTCCAAAAGTGATGAAAGACATCATGGCACAAATTCAAGAAGTGCTGAAGCTCAAGCATCATCAGTAGAAACAAAGTCATATCTGAGCAAAGTAAAGTAAAATGGCAGAAAACCAACAGTAAAAAGAACAATATTGTAAAGAATAAAAAAATTTTTTCAAAGAAGAAACAAATATAACAGATGGATTCTAAACAAAATCAATGGAAGCTAAAAGACAATGAAATGATAGCCTTAAAGTTTTTAGAATAAAATCATTGCTATCCAAATGCTCAAATACCAAATAGTCAGCAAAAATATCCTCCAAGAATGAAGGTAGACTAAAAACTTTTCAGACAAATGCAAATTTAGAGGGTTTTTTTTAGCAGCAAATTCATATTAGGGGGAATAGTAGATGGTGTTCTTCAGGAAGAAGGAGAACAATCCCAGACAGAAATTCAGAGTTACAGGAAGCAATGGAAATGAGGTATGTGAGTAATATTAAATATTGATTGCAAAAACAACAATAATAATTACTTATGAAATTTATGGATACAGATACAGATATGTATTTTTACTACAGCATATAAAACTCAAGTGGGTGAAATAGACTTAAGCCATGGTCCAGGAAAATTCACAGTGAAAATTTTATAAATATTTTTAAGGAATGATAAAGAAAATAGAATACTGTATATAAAAACTTGTGGGGTGCTATTAAATCTTGATTAGGAGAGAGGATTTAGAGTTTTAAATGGGTAAGTGAAGATAGGTTGAAAATAAACAAGTTAAATTAACTATCTGAGGATGTTATAAATAGAATGGAAGCAGAAGGAAGGAAATAATAAAGGTAAAAAATAAGTGAAACAGAGAAATAATACAATAGAGAGGGTCAATAAGTCCCACATTTCATTCTTTACAAAGATTGGTAAAATTCATAATCCTCTGGAAGTATGGATCAGGAAATATGTGTGAGAAATCGAAGAGTGAATACCTTTTCAGATCCTATAAATGTTAAAAAGATTATGATAGGATATTATGAATAACTTTATGCCAATAAATTAGCACAAATTCCTATAGAAATGTAACTTAACAAAGAGACTCAAGAAGAAATAGGAAATGTGAAATGTCTTATAGCTCTTAAATAAATTGAATCTCCAGACCTATATGACTTTACAAATTAAAGAAATAAAACCAGTTTTATACAAACTGTTCCAGGGAGTAGGGAAAAAAGCAATAACTCTTTGCAACTAATATTATGAGTCTAGCATGTTCTTGATTCTGAAACCTGGTAATGACTTTGTAAGAAGGAAAAACTCCAGGCCAATCTCTGTCATAAATAAAGATGAAAACAAATGCTAAAGAAAATGTTAAATCAAATCCAATAATACATAAAAAGTATAATACATTACATCCATGTAGAGTTTACCCTAGTAATGCAAATTTGTTTAAAATTAGAAAGTTCTTCAGTGTAATTCACCACATTAGCAGAGTAAAGGAGAAAAATAGGATTATTGGTGATCATTGTGCAGCCCAGTAGATTCAGAAAAAAAATTTGATACATTCAACCTTCTTTGTAAAAACTATTGGCAACCTAGGAATAGAAGGAAACAAAATAATAAAGGGGACCTACAAAACCTACATACTTAATGAGGAAATATTAGACACTTCTTCCCTGGATTCAAGAATAATGTAGGTATATCCACCATTACCACTTCAATTCAATATCTATTGAAAGCCCTAGAGAGTACAAAATAGCAAGGAAAAGAAATACAATATATGAATATTGGAAAGAAAAAATAAACCCTTGTTATCCGCAGACAATATGATTGTAAGTTGAAAAACAATACAGATAATTATTAGAATTAAAAGTGAAGTTAGTAAGATTGTTGGGTAAAATGTCAATATACAAAATCAGTTCTATCTATATAATGGTGAAAAAACAGGAAAAGGATTTTTATAAAAAGTACTATATCTAGTATAACAAAATACTTCTAAGCCCTCTATGCACAGAACAATAAACAATTATTGAAAAAACATTCTAAAAATACTTGAATATGATAATGGATCGAAAGATATTAAGATGCAATTTCAAGTAAAGTCCCGGTTGCTTTTGCATGGAATTGACAAGATAATTTTAATCTGTACATTTGTTGAATAAATGTAGGACTAAAAATGTTATCATAAAGTATTTAAAAATATTCCCAGTAATAATACATAAAACAGTCCATATTTTATGTAAAAATATAAAAGTAAATTGTAACATACGTTTGCAACTTCATACGATCCATTTAATATCTGTTCCATGTAATGATTTAGATCTCTGAATCTTTTGTGATCTGAATTTGTAAAAGGTAAGTGCCACCAATGAGGAAACCTGTTTTAAAAGAAAAAAGTATATCTTCATTAGTTTGAAAATTGGCATCTGTATCTTAGAATTGTTCATAAAGTTAAGGCTGCATCAGATGGAAGGGCCACTGAAAACGTTTTTTTAAAAAACCATAGAACGCATGATTAATTCTGAGAGTTTTATTAACATGGCTGTGGTCACTTGTGCTATTTTAACTATCATTGATATTAATACTAATTTAATTTAACATACTAAATTAATATACATTTTCCTTCTTACTGTATTTATGGCAGACCACACAATTTGTCCTTTAAATACATGTGGGGGGTTAATAAATACTTTCTGAAGTTTAATGATCCATAATTTTTCAAAAAGGTCATATGGTATTGTTTCCTCTGGGTTCACGAGGGACATTGCTACACTAACTAGATTAAACATTTTACAAAGCATATGCTTCCATCTGGTCTTTTGGAACAAAGTATCACTTTCCCCAGGGGTCTAGCTTGCAGAATTTCCTCTTCACTATCTGATGATTCATCTTGATGGGCTAGACGTTGATTACGACCAATTATTGGTGGCATGACCTATTAATGGGAAGCATTTGGCAACACGTTTTGCTGGTTAAATGTATCTTTTTAGGAACTATCTAGCGGCTTCCTCTGACTGCAGTCTTGCTGTTGCTTCCTTCCTCTTCTGCTTCCTCTGGGCAAAGGAGCATGGGGGATGGTGAAGGGTTGTTAGCAAACACACAGAAGTATGTGAAAACTGCAGGACATCCCATCCATTGCTTACTGTTGGAAGTGTCAGGGAAGTCCAAAATAATATTTCTGTGCATTTAAATAATTGACATTTTACTTTTTTACTCTTGCTTTACTCTTACTAAGGCTTAAAGTGTTAAAAATTTTCATCCAGATTTAATTATCATAAAAATTATTACCATATATAATTAATCAAAACATAGAAATACATTTGATAAACAGTGGTTTTGCTGGTTTTAAATATTAACTTGTATAACTGTGGATTAATTTTCTTTATTGTTAGAATAAAATGGAGTTCAACATCAGTTCTATTCCTTTTTTATAGATGTATGTACTAAAAAAGTATTGTGTGTAAATAAGTACATGAGAATTAAGGAATTCAGCTCTAGTAATGTCATTCAGTTGTTTAAAATGCTTTTGAGTTATACGTCAAATATAACATAGTAATGAGTTCTTGAAAATGATTTTTTAGGATATTTTATCTGACGGTGCTATCATGTCCTCCCTCAATTTTGTTCACACCAAAGTTTAAGAAACACACAACCTGCAAACAGATTTGATACCTGGTTATTAGAGTAATTCATTTTCTCATTACCAACACCAGTAGTTTGATTTGCCCTTTATTTAATCCTCAGAGATTTTTGGGACAGTGTACCAAAATAAAATTCTGGATGGCTGGGAGAAGAGCAATGGTGAAATTAGGAGAGGGAAAGGAAATCAACCTTTCTCAAGCAGGTGACTTTTAAAGAAGACCATTAATTTCAAGGAAGATTCCTATGCCTCTGTATTCTCAGAAGTTGGAAGAGGTACAGTCTGATTTGAAGACCACTGTTACATGCTATGACTAATTTGAATTTTATTCTTTATGACTCTAACTTTCTGATCATACTTTCTAGATTGGGTTTACATAATTCTCATAGAGCTTCTCTTAGTAAATTTAGGAGTCAGAGGAAATCTTGCCCTCATCCTTCTTCTGTATGCTTTGCTATAAGCCAGAGCTCCTTTGGGACTGTTAGCATACAAATATTGTTCAAGGCACAAAGGACTAAATATTCCTCCTCTCCACACATTGCTTGAATGATTTTAAAATCAATTTAGGTCCCATTACCAGGCAAGAGTTGTTGAACAAAACAGAATCCTAACTAAAGCTGAAAACCGAGAAGAGGCATATGGAGAGAGATTACTGGCACTTTAAAGTTTTACAAGTTATACTAATATGTATTGGGGAGAGAAAAGAGTAGAACAGAGACATTTTTGAAACAAAAGGACAGCCATTTAACAAGAATGAACATATTTTTAAATCATTAATTATTAGGGTACAATGGAAACCACTAATGTTGAATTCAATATTTGCAGTCAAACTGAATATTTTTGCCAGTATTTCCTCTTCCTCAGTTATTACATTAGATGTTTTCTGATAACTCTTAAAGCTGATGTTGTCTTTAAGTTTCCACAATGACATTCCTTCCCTCTCAGTCTCTTGAATGTGCTCTTACTCTGATGACTTTCTGATGTTTAAAGCATCTGTATTTCAAAATCTCTGTGACATCTGCAAGTATAGTTTTTCATCAATGTGAACTACACAGTCTTCAAAATAATGCACACTATCTCTCCATCCATTGGCAACGTTGTTTAGATTTACATTTTGGTAAGTGACTAAATCCTGAAAGTCTAACAAAAATCCACATGTACAAAGTATGTCAGGTCTGGTATGAACACTCATATTGTTAAAGGACAATTTACTCAACAAAAATTCTGGTATAGTTGGCTCTCCCTATCTGCAGGTTCTACATCTGAAGATTGAACCAACTGTGGATTGAAATATTAAAAAAAAAGTCCGGAAAGTTCCAAAAAGCAAAATTTGAATTTGCTGCATGCCAGCAACTATTTACATAGCATTTACATTGTATTTACAACTGTTTACATAGTATTTATATTGTATTAGATATTATAAGTGATCTGGAGGTGATTTAAAGTATACAGGAGAATGTGGGTGGGTTATTTGTAAATACTATGCCATTTTATGTATCGAACTTGGGCATGCAAGGATTTTGGTATCCGTGGGAGGGGTCCTGGAACCAATCTTGTGGATACAAGAAACTACAAAATAGATAAGATGACATTTGATTTGCCTAAGTGCAAATATCGTAATTTCTAAGAAGTTCACCTTTTTAAAGTCAAGGTGCACCTCTGGTCAAGATACACACTCAAGTCTGTAACATAAATTTGGCTAGCTCTAAATAATAAATTTTAGAAGGTTTATTTGAACAGAAGTATTTTCAATTACATTATTTATGCTTAATATTTTTTCATTATAACATGAACTGAGCAATGGTTTTCAAGACTGCAAAATGAAGATAATGACAAATTAAATTTGGATAACCCAAGTCCAAGTTAATAATTAATGATAACGAAAGTGAGTTGATGTTAATATATTTTACTTGTATACTAATTGATATTGACAAAATTTTCTGGTACAGCAAATAAATATATCAGAGCTTTTTATTGCAGTTATCTGTTGAAAGAGAAGATATATCCAATTTTGTTCTGCATTTTCAATTTCAATTTTATTTTTATAGAAAACACTAAAACAATCAAATTTAAAAACAGGCAAATAAAACAATTTCACTGATGAAAAATAAAATTGGTTATGATTTTTTTGGTCTACAAAATCAATGGCTGAAAGCAAACAAAATTGAAAACCTTTATTCTGTTTTATGAGACAAAAGGTTCTCTACTCTGAGAGCCATAGAGACTCTGCTGGGATAGGTTCAGTGGCACTGGAATCAGAATGTTGTGTTGTGTTGCCCACAAATAGGAAATCCCATAACCATAATTTTTCCTTATGTTCAGGGACAAGTACTAAAGTCAAAAAACAGTGGAGGACAGTCCTTACTCTGGGAGGGCCAATGATGCAAACTTCTTTTGAAGTTGGCTGTGAAGTTTTGAAAACTGGTCAAATGATTTTTCTGTCAGGCTTGTTTCATTGTTACTGTGAGTCACCTGGATTAGATAAAGCTGCAGAAAATAAAGAGACAAAATCAGAAGATGGCAATATCAACCTTCAATACATTCTAAAATTCTGTTTCATGTAAACTAAACAAAGTAAGAACCTCTCTGCAAAAAAAAAATCATCACAAAAGATAAGAGATGCAATTTGTAAAGGCAAAATTACCTATAAACACAGTATATAAAAATATCATAATCTTAGGTGCTGGGAACAGACTGCCTAATTTCTGATCTTCTTTTCTTGTGGACATTTTTTTTTTTTTTGCGATACGTGGGCCTCTCACTGTTGTGGCCTCCCCCATTGCGGAGCACAGGCTCCGGACGCGCAGGCTCAGCGGCCATGGTTCACGGGCCCAGCCGCTCCGCGGCATGTGGGATCTTCCCGGACCAGGGCACGAACCCGTGTCCCCTGCATTGTTAGGCGGACTCTCAACCATTGCGCCACCAGGGAAGCCCCCTTTTTTTTTCTTGTGGACATTTTAATTAGGTCTTGATTTATAGTCTACCACAGGGCAGAAACTGTTCTCTTTGGTCGTTCTCTACTAGTAGCTCTGGTTATTATAATTTCTCCTTGGAACATCGGCCTTAATGGCACTTCTGTTCAAACTGTAACTGATTTTTCAGTTGTGTAGCAAAAAAGAAAAATCATGGTATAAGGAGGAATGTGTAGCATAGTGAAGGGAAGTGTGAGATGTAGTCAAATGATATATAAGTCAAGATGACAGACTTGAGACTTACATGCCTAGTTTTCTTGCTAAACCCTAAAATTGTTGCTCTTTGGATTAACTGGGTTGCACTCATCGTACAGGATTCCCGGGAAAAAGTCTGCGAAGTAGATTTGGCAGGATTTATGGCTGTCATTTGTGCAAGTGTGTGGATCAAGTTATTCAATTTAACAGGGAAACACTCCAGACTTTCCTTTATTTTCCTAGAGAAATGAAAAAGAAAAGATAGTGAGTAACATTCCCCTGAGTTGACTCATTTCATTTGAGTTGTTTCCTTGTGTTAGATGTGGAAGAAAAAGTCAAGGACCATGCCTATTTATTTGGAGTCCAACTATTAAACATTATTTTTATAAACTTCAAATTCACATCTTGAACTGTTAGCAAATATAAAAGAAACTTTTGTGGTGAAATATAAAACTGTAATTGCAATGTTTGTATTTTGACTTCTTTTAAGTTTGTTTTTGATTTTTAGGGATGATTTTTAAAAAAACCAATTTGTTTATAATTATTTAAAATATTTACACAATTCCAAAAGTTAAATCTACAAAACAGTGTATATACCAAGAAGCCCAGCATTCATCCCTGAACTCTTTACACTATTCCCTTCTTCCCCCATACGTAAACATTTTTTAAAATTATGATTTAACTTTGTTTTATTTTTAATTTTATTTTTGTGTTATTTGTGTCCCTCTGTCAACTCTCTTACAAAAAAGTTGTATAATACTATATTTAATATACACATATTTTATATGAAATGCTTTTCACTCTGGTTTTTTTTTCCTTTTTTTGGTTTGGTTTTGGTTTGTCTCCGCTTTATTATTATTATTATTTGTATGTAAGAAGGTTTGCAATTGTGTTCTAATGGTATAATAAATATCTTTAGATAATATCCTTTATCCCCTTTGCACCATCTTGTCCAGTATATGACTTGCAGTGTTATCCTTTTTATCCCAGTTAATACAATAAAGCAAACATTATGCTCATTCCACTTTTCATATGTGCTTCCTATTCCACTTCCATTTTTTATAGAGCTATTCTATCCACATCATATGGTATCTATACTATACATATTATACAGTCTCTCTTTTAACTATCATTAAATATTATCTGCTCTACAAGTCTTTATGTCACATCCCTCCAGTCATTTTGACTATCTGATGGTTATTTTCCGATAAATTCCTCAGGAAGTGCTCAAGGAAATAAGTTTCTGAGTTCTGGGTGTTGATAACAGTTTTTCTGTGGCCTTTATACTCCAAAGTCAATTTTGCTGACTAAAACACCCTTGGCTCACATTTTCTTTTTTGAGGGTCATAAAAGTATTATTTAACTTTCTTTTGGAATAAAGGATTACTGTCCAAAACTCTAATGACATACTGAACTTCTTTCCCTTACAAATGACTTAAACTTTTTGCTTAGATGCTTAAAGGAAGTTTTTTTCCCCCTAAAAGTTCAATAGTTTTTCCAAAAATATGTTTCAGGTTTGTTACTCAGGGTAACTTTCTCAATATACAAAGTGTCTTTTCAATATGTAATTTCAAGACTTTTCATTTTCCAGAAAACTTCTTTAATTATGATGTTAGTATTTCTTAAAATACTAAATATAAAATTCAGTTTTGATAGTTTTTTTAACATCTTTATTGGAGTATAATTGCTTTACAATGGTGTGTTAGTTTCTGCTTTATAACAAAGTAAATCAGCTATACATATACATATATCCCCATATCTCCTCCCTCTTGCGTCTCCCTCCCACCCTCCCCATCCCACCCCTCCAGGCTGTCACAAAGCACCAAGCTGATCTCCCTGTGCTATGTGGCTTCTTCCCACTAGCTATCTATTTTACATTTGGTAGTGTATATATGTCCATGCCACTCTCTCACTTTGTTCCAGTTTCCCCTTCCCCCTCCCTGTGTCAAGTCCATTCTCTACGTCTGCATCTTTATTCCTTTCCTGCCCCTAGATTCTTCAGAACCATTTTTTTTTTAATTCCATATATGTGTGTTAGTATACGGTATTGGTTTTTCTCTTTCTGACTTACTTCACTCTGTATGACAGACTCTAGGTCCATCCACCTCACTACAAATAACTCAGTTTCGTTTCTTTTTATGGCTGAGTACAATATCATTGTTTATATATACCACATCTTCTTTATCCATTTGTCTGTCGATGGGCATTTAGGTTGCTTCCATGACCTGGCTATTGTAAATAGAGCTGCAATGAACGTTGTGGTACATGACTGTTTTTGAATTACGGTTTTCTTAGGGTATATGCCCAGTACTGGGGTTGCTGAGTCATATGGGAGTTCTATTTTTAGTTTTTAAGGAACCTCCATACTGTTTTCCATAGTGGCTGTATCAATTTATACTCCCACCAACAGGGCAAGAGAGTTCCCTTTTCTCCACACCCCCTCTAACATTTACTTTTTGTAGATTTTTTGAATAATGGCCATTCTGACTGGTATGAGGTGATACCTCATTGTAGTTTTGTTTTTTTAAATTTTATTTATATTTTATAAAGCAGGCTCTTATTAGTCATCAATTTTATCCACATCAGTGTATACATGTCAATCCCAATCTCCCAATTCATCACACGACCACCCCTGCAGTGAACATTGGGGTGCATGTATCTTTTTGAATTATGGTTTCCTCTGGGTACATGCTGAGTAGTGGGATTGCTGGATCATATGGTAATTCTATTTTTAGTTTTTTAAGGAACCTCCATACTGTTCTCCATAGTGGCTGTATCAATTTACATTCCCACCAACAGTGAAAGAGGGTTCCCTTTTCTCCACATCCTCTCCAGCATTTGTTGTTTGTAGATTTTCTGATGATGCCCATTCTAACTGGTGTGAGATGATATCTCATTGTAGTTTTGATTTGCATTTCTCTAATAATTAGTGATGTTGAGCAGCTTTTCATGTGCTTCTTTTTTTTTTTTTTTTTGCCGTACTCAGGCCTCTCACTGTTGTGGCCTCTCCCATTGCAGAGCGCAGGCTCCGGATGCGCAGGCCCAGCGGCCATGGCTCACGGGCCCAACCGCTCTGGGGCATGTGGGATCCTCCCGGACCGGGGCACGAACCCGTGTCCCCTGCACCGGCAGGCGGACTCTCAACCACTGCGCCACCAGGGAAGCCCTCATGTGCTTCTTGGCCATCTGTATGTCTTCTTTGGAGAAATGTCTTTTTAGGTCTTCTGCCCACTTTTTGATTGGGTTGTTTGTTTTTTAAATATTGAGCTGCATGAGCTGTATATATATTTTGTATTGAGGTGCTCTTATGTTGAGTGCATAAGTATTTTCAATTGTTATATCTTCTTCTTGGATTGATCCCTTGATGATTATGTAGTGTCCTTCTTTTGCCTCTTGTAATAGTCTTTATTTTAAAGTCTGTGTTGTCTGATGTGAGAATTGCTACCTCAGCTTTCTTTTGATTTCCATCTGCATGGAATATCCATTTCCATCCTCTCACTTTCATCCTGTATGTGTCTCGAGGTCTGAAGTAGGTTTCTTGTAGACAACGTATATATGGGTCTTGTTTTTATATCCATTCAACCCGCCTATGTCTTTTGGAGAGAGCATTTAATCCATTTATATTTAAGGTAGTTATCAATATGTATGTTCCTATTACCATTTTCTTAATTGTTTTGGGTTTGTTATTGCAGGTCTTTTCCTTCTCTTGCATTTCCTGCCTAGAGATGTTCCTTTAGCATTTGTTGTAAAGCTGGTTTGGTGGTGTGAATTCTCTTAGCTTTTGCTTGTGTGTAAACATTTTAATTTCTCTGTTGGATGTGAATGAGATCCTTGCTGGGTAGAGTAATCTTGGCTGTAGGCTTTTCCCTTTCATCACTTTAAATATGTCCTGCCACTCCATTCTGTCTTGCAGAGTTTCTGCTGAAAGACCAGGTGTTAACCTTTTGTGGATTCCCTTGAATGTTATTTGTTGTTTTTCCCTTGCTGCTTTTAATATTTTTTCTTTATATTAAATTTTTGATAGTGTGATTAATACGTGTCTTGCATGTTTCTCCTTGGATTTATACTGTATGGGACTCTCTGTGCTTCCTGGACTTGTTTGACTATTTCCTTTCCCATATTAGGGAAGTTTTCAACAATAATCTCTTCAAATATTTTCTCAGTCCCTTTCTTTTTCTCTTCTTCTTCTGGGACCCCTATATTTCGAATGTTGGTGCATTTAATGTTGTCCCAGTGGTCTCTGAGACTGTCAATCTTTTTATTCTTTTTTCTTTGCTCTGCTCTGCAGCAGTTATTTCCACTGGTTTATCTTCCAGATCACTTATTCCTTCTTCTGCCTCAGTTATTCTGCTATTGATTCCTTCTGGAGAATTTTTAATTTCATTTATTGTGTTGTTCATCATTGTTTGTTTACTCTTTAGTTTTTCTAGGTCCTTATTAAACGTTTCTTGTATTTTCTCCATTATATTTCCAAGATTTTGGATATCTTTACTATCATTACTCTGAATTCTTTTTCAGGTAGACTGACTATTTCCTCTTCATTTGTTTGGTCTGCTGGGTTTTTACCTTGCTCCTTCATCTGCTGTGTGTTTCTCTGTCTTCTCATTTTGCTTAACTTACTGTATCTGGCGTCTCCTTTTCGCAGGTTGCAGGTTCGTAATTCCTGTTGTTTTTGGTGTCTGTCCCCAGTGGCTAAGGTTGGTTCAGTGGGTTGTGTAGGCTTCCTGGTGGAGGGGACTGGTGCCTGTGCTCTGGTGGATGAGGCTGGATCTTGTCTTTCTGGTTGGCAGGACCGCGTCCAGCAGTGTGTTTTGGGGTGTCTGTGAACTTATTATGATTTTAGGCAGCCTCTCTGCTAATGGGTGGGGCTGTGTTCCTGTCTTGCTTGTTGTTTGTCATAAGGTATCCAGCATTGTAGCTTGCTGGTCATTGAGCGGAGCTGCGTCTTAGCATTCAGATGGAGATCTCTGGGAGAGCATTCACTGTTTGATATTACATGGAGCTGGGAGGTCTCTGGTGGACCAATGTCCTGAACTTGGCTCTCCTGCTTCAGAGGCACAGGCCTGACACCTAGCCAGAGCACCAAGACCTTGTCAGCCACATGGCTGATAGCACATGCTGAACTTTAGGCCTTTCTTGATATTTTTTTGATATATTACTTTGGTTTTATTTTTCAGGAAGTTAATTATATGTATACTGGATATTTATTGACTTCATTTCTTTTTGTTTTAAAGGTCCTCCTTTGTTTTTTTCATCTTTTTTTCTCTGGAGGTATTATCTATTGTGCTGTTTTTAATTTCTTCTGTGTTCTTTGTAGTTTACTATTTTTAAAAGTATTCTTTCTTTTATTTTCTAATTTTGGGGGGGTTCAATCACTTCATTTCTGAGTTTTCTCTAATTGTAATCTATATTGTTCCACATATTTTTTTATTTTCTTAATTTCTTTTAGATCAATTTGTAACGTAAGGATACAGTTTATCCCTTGTTAGGAATGTCTTTCTGGCATATTTTCATTGAAGAGATTTTATTTTGCATCTTATTTCTTTTTTAAAATTATAATTCTGTATGACATTCAGATATGATCCATTTTGCTTACTCATTTTAATATAAAATTAAACTTTCAGGAAGGAGTAGAGGCTTTTCAAGGGTCTGAAGCTTTCTTTTCTGTTGCTATCACAGTGGTAAAAACACTGTTTCATACTTTCTGAGATATTCCTCTTTGGCTTCTCTCTTTGCCCCCAATTTTTTCTGGATTGTGGTTTTCCTTTGCTCCTATGATCTTTCTCCTTTCATTTGGATTATAGTTCCAGCAGTTTCTCTTCAGCACAGGACTATTTCTAGGGAGGAATCACCAGTTACCTTTGAGAGTTTATAGACTTCTCCAACCTTTTCAGATTTGCCATGGAACCTTTGCCCTTCCTTGTGAATTGAAGTGTGTAAAAATCCTTCCCAGTTTCAGCTGCTAAACAGCTTATCAAATGGGCCCGCTCAGGTTTCCAGTGAGTACCTGTGGGCTCTGTGGAGTTCTGTTCTCAGGTCAATCAGATAACATGTTGCTTCCTTAGCTTCCTCCCATAAGATGCTGTTACAAAATAATTGTAACTTGATTTGCCCCATCTGCTTGTATTTTAGGGTTCTTAGGAATACCTTGTTACTTAGTTTTGTTGTAGATGTTGCCCATAGTTTTGGGGTTTTGCTACCCTGTTTGATCTGTTTTATGGAAGAAATATAAATTCCAGGGACACTAAAAAACTTGATTTTTAAAAAATAATATATAATTCAAGCCATACAGTAAAATATTAAGTAAAATGTGAAAAGTTCCCTTCATCCATCTTCCGTTGTCACTCTCCTCCCCCAAAATAACTACTATGAACAATCTGGTAGTATTCTTTTGAGCTTTCTCTATACACTTGCACAAACCAACAGACACACAGCCAGACACACTATTCTTACTCCTGTTACATGCCAGGTGCATGTTGGGATGTAGCAATGAAAACAAAAACAGACAGAAATGTGTCCCCTTAGAGAGATTATATAATGTGGAATTCAGACCATAATGAAATAAACATGTAAAAATATAGGATTTGAGAAAGAAATATATACCATAGAGGAAACTAAAATAGAAATTGGGGAGAGGGAATATGGGGTAGGGAACAGTGTTGTAATTTTAAGTAGGATGGTCAGGGACAGTCTCACTAAAAAGATGAGTTGAATGATTTGACAAAAAACTTAATTTGCCAAGAGCATAGGCCATGGAAATTTCTGATAGAGGAAATTCTAAGCAGAAACAACACCTCATCCAAAAGCTCAGAGGTAGATGGATGACTGGTGATTAACAGACAGCAAAGAACAGCAGAGTGGCTGACAGAGTGAGGAGTGGAAGAAGGGAAACAGACAGATAAAGGGAGCATGATTTTGTAAGAATTTCGAAGTTGTGTGAGATGGAAGTAAAAAAGACAGGATTCAAAAATCACAATTACATGAAATGTTGTAATTTGCTTTTTTAACTTAGTAATATGTTCTGGAAGAAAAACTTTATAGTAACTCATGCATAGTAAGTGGCCCCAAAATATATGTTGAATGAACAATCTACTTCAGAAAACAGAGTTAACTTATTTTTTTTTAATGATCTATCTGGAAGTATAGATGTACAATGATTAATTTAACCAATTTTGTTTTTTCATTGCAAAGACCATTCTTTCCTTACTGATTCAACTTTGTCCAGTACCAAGGGTATGTATAAACATAGGCTTGTTTCTGGCCTCTTCGTTCTGTTGTACTCTTCAATTTGTCTATCTCTTTGTTAATACAACACTTTCTTAAATAGCAAGAACTTATAAATAAAATCTTGAAAATTCTTTTACCTTGTTCTTTTTCAGGTGTTTTTTTTTTCATGATTTTAGGTCCTTTGACCTCCCGAATATATTTTAGAATCACCTTATCAAGCTTACCAATACATAAAATAAATGTGTAAGGATTTGTAAGACATTTCATTAAACTATAAATTAATTTGGGGAGAATCAACATCTCTGCAGTATTGAGACACGCAACCGCTAAACATGGCATATTTCTCCATTTAGTTGGGTCTTATTTTACATCTGTCTGTATAATTTTAGAATTTTTTTCTGTGGCTGTTTTCCATATATTTTGTTGGATTTATTGTGAATTGTAAATTCTAGCTTTTTCTAAATTTTAACTAATATTTGTTAATATATGAGTAGATTTTTAAGTCATTAATTCTAACATATATATTCTTTTGAAATTTGCATGGACACAGTCATGTTATCTGCAAATAATGACAGAGTTTTCTGTCACCCTTTGCACTGCTAAGACCTCCAGTTCAATGTTAAATGGAAGTGGTGATAGCAGGCATTTTTCGTCTGTTTGATTACAGAGGAAAAGCTTTTAATGTTTTACCACTAAGTATAATGTTTTCTGTAGGTTTTTAGCTACATGTTTAAGGATATTCCTTTCTATTTCTAGAGAGTTTTAAAATAATGAGTGATTCTAAATTTTAATAACTGAATTTTCTGTATCTATTTAGGTGATCATATAATATTCCCTCTCTAATTTTTTCATTACTGAGTCTTGAATGTTAATCTTGTAACCACTTACTGTACTAAATTCTTATTTCAAAAATTTAAAAAAATTATATGGAACTGTTTTATTTGTTTTCTTATTCAAGTGGAAAATAACAATATAACAAAGCTTAAATATAGAGCTGTACTAACAAGATAGAGGCATTATTATATTTTTCCTGACATTAATGGGAATGCTTACAATTTTTCACTTAAAAAAGTATGTTTATCTAAGTTTCCTTCTATTCTGAGCTTATTAAAATATTTCCATGAGGAACAGATGTTGAATGTAATCAAACACTGCTTTTCTTGTTTGGCATCTATCAAAGTTACCAAGGAATGCCTTCTTTACAACAAATCAGCCATGTCCTCAAAGTTAAAAATGTAGTTCAATAATGTTTAATAATTTCCCCCTCATTTTTATAAAACTTCAAGCCCATTTATCTTGTTCTGGTATTAGACTTAAAAAAACCCAAATTTTTCCATTATTATACATCAATATTGGACAAAACTTCCTAAGAAGGTTAAAATATGACCCCGATCATTATTCATTTCCACAGTGTTCATTATTTTTAAAGATGTCCTTTGACTTTATGAATTCATGGGTATGTAATGCAGTATAAAACATTCATTTCTTTCTTCATCAGTAGTTCAAAGACATGAAGGTAATAATAGCAGTAAGAGTATAATACTAATCATGATTTACAGAGACCTACCATTCTCTCACTCATTCAACAAATAGTTACTGAGCATATTTTATGTGTTGAGGTGGAAAGCTCTAGGATGATAGCATGTACTCACTTTTCATGAAGGTAGGCTTATGAACCATAAATCTTAAGTTCTGATGTACTCACACTCACATAATCTCAACTATGTCTAGGCCTTATTCTTACATCGCCCAGCAGTTAAGATGCAAGACTGGAGATGAAGGATGAACTTTTACGATAAACTTAGAGTTTTAATGCAGACTTTCATCTAAATGCATCTCTAGTTTCTCAAGTGGCAGATTTAACAGGTCAGATAAAATAATGTTGTTAAATATGACCCAATTTAGGACTGGGGACCTGAGAGCAGTAAGTTTCAGGCCTCTACGAGGATCTGATTTATCCAAGTGGCAGCTCTCTCTGATTTATCTATTTTAATGGCAGCTTCAGCCGGATTATGCTTTGGAGTATCCTTATGTTATAAATCCAAAGCAGCATCTAGAAGGATTCAGTTCTCAAATTTCCTAAGGAAATCCCCCAGGCAGTCTTGATAAACACTTCTAACTTCCTGCTAGGCACTGTTCTTTGTACTGGGACATAGAGGTGAAGGAGAGAAATCAGATTTCTGCCCTCAGGGAGTATATATCCTTTGCCAGGCACTGCACTAAATGCCTTATGTTAATCTTTTCATCCTTAGAGGTGAGCAGTAAAATTATTTTGGCAACAGATAAGAAAAAGACCTCAAGAAGTTAAATGCATACCAAAGGTGACATCATTTAGAAAGTAGCAAGGAAAAATTCTAACACATTTAGAAAGTCTTTGCTCTCATTGTGGATTATTTATAATGAACAGTCTTCCAACTTTGTCTTTAAGTGAGAAATAAGCCAATAAGTGAGTATGGAATTCCCAGGTGGTACAAAGGCACTAAAACAACGATCCTTTAATTTTTACATAGGAATAACCCTTAGACAGAAAAAAAATAATTAACAGTATTTCTGGCATCTAGGGAACACAGTCCAAAGGGGCATACATTAAGATAAAATTTCTGAAGCCATAGGTTCCATCTTAAACATGTGTACAAATTCTATTCTACTTCAGAACAGATGTACCTTTTTATAGGATACAAATATTTTAAATTGCTTATCATCAGAAACAACTGTTACTAATAGGTTTCCTAGCTATGTGTGTGTGAATGGGCAATGGAGTTTATCAGTCTCAGAAAACTCGGTTAAATCCAGAGGGTCGAATCTTTCACGTCAGGTTTAGCCTATAGGCAGATTTGTTTCCTCAGGTTAAATATTATATTTTTTGAACTCACATTTATATTAATATGCAACTACAAATGGCAAACGTTTCTTATCTTTTTTTTTTTAACACCTTTATTAGAGTATAATTGGCAAACATTTCTAACTGCTTCATGAGCTACCTCAGAGTAACCATTGAAGAGAGATGCCTAAATGTGTGGAGTGGCGATCAAGAGAAGGTTCTCGGGCAACCCTTGACAGGAATTTCAACAAGAGCATATTTCTATTGCTGAAGTCGTTGATATCATTTTGCGGTTTGATAGAACACTGACCTATTTCACTGGTCAGTCTCTTTAAGAGTCGCAGGGAAATATTTCTCAAGTGACTTTTTCTGTGAAGGAATTTGCATGAGAATGTTCTTATTTTACCACTGACACTGTAACTTTATCATATATAAATAGAAGAGTTTCAAGTGACTCACACTCCTCATGAACAAATTTCTTCATCTAACTCTCAAACTTCATTTTTGCTGCAGTGATTTTGGCACATGTAAAGAAGACATTACTTTTTTTTTTTTTTTTTTTGCGGTACGCGGGCCTCTCACTGTTGTGGCCTCTCCCGTTGCGGAGCACAGGCTCCGGACGCGCAGGCTCAGCGGCCATGGCTCACGGGCCCAGCCGCTCCGCGGCATGTGGGATCTTCCCGGACCGGGGCACGAACCCGTGTCCCCTGCATCGGCAGGCGGACTCTCAACCACTGCACCACCAGGGAAGCCCCATTACTTTTCCTTTTCTTTTTTGTATTGGAGTTACTGAGTGTCTAGCTCTGAGAGTCATTCTTAACTATTCAGAGGGAACAGTGAATTAATACAACTTTGTCATAATTTCTTTTATTCCATGAAGAAAAATAATGGTTCAGTGTTGAATTTGTAATCTATAATATATCTGACCAGCACTTTCTCATAGCTAAACCAATAAAATATGCTATCAGGATAATTCCTATTTTGTTACAAATTTATATTGGACCAATAAGTATTCAGAAGTACTCAAAATATTTTTTAACCAAAAAATTAATATTTTAAATGAATTCAATGAATAATCATTGCTGATGCAGTCTTGGTACACAATTTTTTAAAAAGTTCCTCTCTATGCACTTTTATTTAAAAAAATTTAAGGAAAAGAGAGCACTTGATAAATTTGGTTGAATATTTACGTAACATGTATGTACATTTGTGTGAAGACAAAAATTTAAGCTTCATGTTCTAACCTTTTAAATAAAATAGATACTAAAAAAGCGTATCTCATGTTAATCCTTGTAGCTTTGATGGCATGGTACCCTAATTTGGGAAACACAACTTTAAGCATTTAGATTTTTTTTTACTATTTTCTTTCAACTAATCCAAAGACACTACAGTTAAAGAACATCTATATTATCTGAGATTATGAGTTTTGTATGTAGGACTTTTTTTTTCCATATGATTTTGTTTAGGGTCCTGGGAAGAGCACCCATTGTGCAAGAAATCAATTTTGTTCTCTTTTGAACTCATCAGTTCTGCCTGTGATCCAAGAAATTCAATTAGCTTTCAATCGTTTCATCTAGGAAACAGAGTTGATGACTAGACCATGCCATTCCCTGGGATTATCGATAGAATCAAAGGAAGTAACATATAAAAAGTTATTGTAAATAGAATAATATTATGCAAATATTATTTCAGAAAGCTTACTACCAAATAAGTAAAAAAATGAATATATATATATGAGCCCCAAAGGTAGTAAACTACAGATAGAGAGATACAAAGGAAAACACATGTACAGATTTATGGTTCTGTGGAAAATGACTTGTGGTAAACTCTTTTGAAATCCTTTTTCAAATCCTTTTGAAAGAGATGTTAGGGATTAAAACAAGAGGCAATTTTAGAGTTTCTTATCTTTTTCTCTTTTCATTTCACTTTTTCTCCTGCTTCATAGTTTAGAATTTGGCTTAAAAAATGAAAGATTTTGCTGTTTTCCAAGTTGAAGTTTCAAGTCTTCATAATTCATCTACAAGATCAGCAAGTCTTATGCAAATGTCATCACAGGCCCCTAACTACATACAAACAAGAATTCCAGGCCCCATGGCTTTGAATACAATAAGTAATTCCTACACTTTCTTATGGAGGCTCCTTACAAAATTTAGCCAAATCAGAGCAAATGGAATAAAGAAACTAGGGAAATATTGATGGGCTGGTCTTACTACATATAAGTACTATGCCAGTGAAATGACATTCCAGTCTTCTATCCTCCCCTCCCTCCAAAAGCTACCTTATTTTATTGATGTATTGTAAAAAGCTGTCATATCTGCAGTTTAAAAAACATAGTTTAAAAAGTCAATTTAGTTCAGATTAGTGCTTATAATGCAATAGTTTAAAATGGGAAACTATCACAACTAAAGGAGAAATGTCACTTTAACTTTCCCTTTGAATCTGCTTTCTTCATTTAAGGAAAGTTGGACGTCATGATTGTTAGTTTCTTTAGGTTCTGTTTTTTTGTTTGTTTTTTCTTGTGAGTATTTATTTCTGTAGGTATCAACGGTTAAGCTAAGGCAAAGAAAAACTGTGACCCATATTTATGGAATTACAACAATCCATGAGATGACAATTTGCAAAGTACTAAAAAAAAGTCAAGAAACTTTAATGATAAAAGAACCCAGGGATCTGCATTCCTGTCCTATATTCTGTTTCTCAATCCTGAAGAGAAACCAGATAGAAAGCCATTGAATTACGTTTTGAGACATTTGAGCATAAAGAGTCTTGTCTCACCCTATAGCCACGAGAAATAAACAAGAAGGAATGCAGGGAAAACTGGGAATTTCTGGCATTGTGTCTGCACACTCTAGGTGGCTCAGAGACTCTGACCCCTGTCTTTGTGAAGTCCAGAAGCACTCTTTCTGGATGCTATCAACATTTTCAGCAGCTTCACAGATGTACTTGTTGGGACAGTCATTGTGCCTGCTCTTCCCAATGGCCCCTCATAATTAAGACTGTTCTTTCTAAAGCTCAAAGTTCAGAGAAGACGCTCCAGGCTGTTCTTTGTGAAGGGGTGGTCCATGTTAAGAATAAAGATGGGCAACAGAATCCATGATGGCTTGGTATGAAGGACCCTGTCCAGTAGGGTCAAAGGCAACTAGTTAAGTCAATTAGACTGTCTCTCTCTGGAATTTATATTAGAGAATACTGGCCAGTAGGCAAAAAGAAGTAGAATATGATAGGTAGAGATAAGCAGAGGAGAAGGTCTTCATTTCCTTTAGAAACTGGCCAGGCCATATTGGTTTCCGGAATTTGTTAGGTTAGAGTTTGAGTCCACGTATACCCTTTTCCCCAAGTATACCAGATAGAATCTAGTTCTTGCTATCAAAATACCTCACTAATGCAAATAATTTGTTATTCTGAAGTTTGGAGTTTTGTTTTGCTTCAAGCTGTCTTCAAGCTACTCTTCTCTTTAGTTGAAGAGCAGGGGATCTTATACTTACTAAACCAAAGAATCTGCCTGGCAGGCCAAATGGAATATATGGGAATACATGGAAAATTTCTTCTCACATTTCTGGAGGAGGAAATGAGTAAAGTAAAAAGCATAATCTGCATGTGGGAGGGGAGGTAAGCCAGGAAATTTATGCTTAATGATCTGAGTCTGGTCTGTGAAATAGGTTATCTGTTTCTAAAGACAGCTAACCCAAGGTGTGAGAGTGACTGAAAATTCTGAAATAACCCATTTGGACGGCATTTTAATATATGGTTGCCTTTGTTGCCTAGCAGTGGGCTCGGCAGAGATATTACATGAGAATATCAATTTGCAGGGACTGAGTCATGATACTTTCTTGACTCTATTCAACAGAATGCAGCTGCAAGGGGAGTAAAAAAAGTAAGGGAAGCAGAGAGAGGAGTTGGCAATGATGTGAAAAACCTTTGTGTCCAGTAAACCAATTTTATTTTCATTTTTCTCTAAATGCCATTCATTATAATATAATTTTTTAATGCCATGCAGAGTACAGCATCCTCTGAAACTCTTATGATCAGCTCTTAACCCAGAATGTGAATACCCAAGAGTGAAGTAAGATCCTGTATTGTTCATAAATAGAGGACTCCCTCAGAGAGGCAGGAAAAGCCATTTCTTTCTTTCAAGTCTCAAACAGGGTCAAGAGGGGCAGCCTCTTAATGCTAATGCTGTGGTCAGGACTAGGGCACTTAAGGTATCCATCCACACATGCTGTGTCTCAGATGGCTTAGTCATTCATGACCCAGATCTGTGAGCTTAGTGGCAGTGGTGGGAGTAGGTGGATTTTCATCTTATTTTTATCTGTATCTTAGTAGTATCCGAATAAAAAGTGGCATGAAACACTTTTAGCTTTTCAGAACAAAGAGAACAGGGTATTTAAATATACAGGGCCTCTCAAAAGTATATCTGAGTTAATGACACTCATTGAAGCACCAAGACCAACACTGGATCCATTAATGAACTTGATTTCTTTTTGGTAAATTATGTGCACTGACATCTACACTTCAAGTTTTTCCTTAAGTTTTGATATCCATATAATGTCAGAGAACATAGCTTAAGGTAACAGTATTATTTACACAGAAAAGTAAACAAGTGCACATAATTTTTAAGGCTTCCTTATTATTTTAAATTCAGCAGCTTACTTTTATAAATTCACTCTATACATTGTTTAAGTATTAACAAAAGAAATATTGCATAATTTTCTTTAGCATTTTAAATATCTAAATAACAGAGAGTTTAAGTAACTTTTTTAAATTGTAAAGAATCACAGTCACATTCCACTGAGGCTTCTTGAACCTTGATAATAGGTTCTTCAAAGTGCTAGATGGAATGTGTGATAGAAAAGATCCTCAACATTTGATCTACATATGCTGACCAAGGAACTTAGAGAAGAGTTGAAAAGGAAATCTCAAAACATATTAAATCATATCTAAAAAATACAGGTACATAATTGAGATTTTAGGATAAAAGATACTACTGAGACAGGCTCTTGGAAATAAATGGTAGGGTGAGTCTCATGGGAGATTTCTCTGAGAAGAAAAGTGGAAAACAATATAGAGAGGTTCAAGGCACCTGGTAATGGGCCAAAACAGAAAAAAGGAAGAAGGTGACGGTCTTGGCATCATTAATCAAATTATCCCATGGGGGTCTCCCAGGGCAGTCGTTATAGCAGATCCTGAACCAAACACCCAGGGGACACTTGGTGGTAGCACAGAGATAATAGTTCTGGGAAGGGACTCTGTCCACCAAGGCTCGGGATATTCAGGAATGAGGATTAGTGCCCAAGGAAGGTTATAGGGTCACCTTGGTGAAATTGCAGCCAACATGGGCTCTGAGGAACCTTGAGAAAACTGTGGTCTGAATTATGAAGCAGCACGTCCCCGGAAGCCTGCATATGGGAGGGGTGGATTTGAGCACACAGGGTAGAATTTAAGACCCCACACTCTGGAGCATGACTCCTGGATTCGAATTGTGGCTTTGTCTCCTGCCGGTTGTATCCTCTGGCAAATCATTTTATTTCTCTGGGGTCTCAATTTCCTAATCTAAAAATGTAGATAAAAGTGATACTATCTTATAGACTTGTTATGATGATTAAATAAGTTACTGTATGAAAAGTACTTAGAGTAAGGCTTGAAATATAAGAAGCGCTGTATTAAATGTTAGCCATTGTTATATGACTTCTATACACTTAAATGTTTCATGTTTAGATTGTATTTTCTGTTAAATTAAACTTTTAAATATATTTTAAGGGACTAGAACTTGTTTCACATTCAGATACTTTTGGACTTTTGGAAGTGGGGAAGTGGGAATATGTCCCCTGCTTTACTTGGGACATACTGATATAAGCAACAAGCATATTTACTTAGGTGATATACTACACAGTATGTAATTCAGTAATAAATGAAGCATATCATGAAATAATACATGTTCTGTAGAATTAAGAAGAAAAGAGTAGTTGGTAACAGAATAATCTGAGAAGATTTTGTGGACGAGGTCCAGAGTTTCAAGGGATGGGTAGGACTGAAAGTTAGATCAGATCCCCCCCTCTATTCTAGTAATTTTATGACTCTTAGGGAGCGTTTTTGATGAGGCTATGCATGTGAGTTAAATAGACAAAGCAGGAATGAATGTATATTGACAACGTGATCTACCCTGACAAGAATTCATCTGGGAATAATAGAGGTGGTGTGGATGAACCTTGATAAAGACAATCATATTTATAAGGTCCTCAAAAGTAAGAGGTAAGAAATGGCAAGTCAAAGACAATTATTGAAGAGAAATGACGTGCCCTAGTTTAGATGACTAGATGCCTTTTAAGTCTGCCATGGAGAACAAGTTATTTACCATAAAGTTGTAGAAAGAAGTTTAATTAACAGAACATACTACATAATATCTGAAAGTAAGAAAATTAGCCTGGCAGAGATATGCAGGCAGAATAATGAGGTCTAGCTCACTGCTAGGAAGTTACTGGCTTCAGATCTACCTCCTGTATTAGTTCACATCCTCTTGAACAGGAAGGGAAGCATGAGTCGACAGAGGCAAGCTCACCCATCTCTAAGATTCTGCCCCTTACAGATCGGAGTGTGTCAGATGAAGTTGGAGGATGTGGAGGGATGGGACTCTGGCAGACAAATAAAGCCTATTTACCTTTTTCCTGTGGCCGTGGCCTGAAAGAGCTTTTTTCATCCAATATAGTTTTTTCCTTTGTTTTAAATTATAGGAGGGATAATTTGTGAACTGCAGCACTATAACTGCTTTGTCCAAGCAATGACATATCAAACACAGGTTGCAGCCCAATCATGTTTTCAACCTCCATCTTTCCTGGCCCTCTCTATGCTCCTCCCCTATCTCCCCACCCTGTCTCAATGACATGTCAATAATTGTGCCTGCCTTACTGCCGCCCACTTTAAAGAAAGGCACCTTGGTCAGACCCTGATGGGATAGCCTGAGGGGACTATTTTTGGTACCATGTTAACCCAGCCACTTCGGGTATAGTTAACTGGACAAGGGATGACAGCTAGACTGGAAGGCTAATTCCTACTCATGAGATCCCCAGAGCTCTCTTGAACTCTGAAGGACCTTCCAGGCTCTGTGAGAGATGTCCTTCTGCTTTTCCTGAGGTAGGCTGTCAGCCCTTCCTTGGGATTTCTCATGCAAGTCCCTTGTCCCCATTAGTTGAGGCAACTTGAGAGTCCCTCATCCTTGAAACCAAGGATCTGAAACACCTCTGCCAGCCTTCAAGCGAGTGTCTTTGGCCACAGACAGTTGTCAACTAATATTTGTAGTTTTCTAAGTGGATATAAACAAAAGCTTCTTTCAGAGGTAACTTTACTAGTAAAGGGCATTTTCAAGACTCAAAAAACCTACCAGACTCACCAAAAGAATTTCTAATGGTAGAACTTCAGAAGCAAACCAGATAGCAGGAAGGAATATTTTTGGCAGGGGCTCTGCCTGGATTTCCTTAATCATATATACTTTCCAATGGTAAACGTTGAAAAAACCCTACAGCATGGGATCAAAGTCTTAGCTTTGGGCCCTAGTCCTAGCTCTATTTCTTACTACTTCTTTTAATTGTGGGCAAGCCTCTTACTTCTTTGGATCTCGGTTTTCTAGTTTGCATATTTACTGTCAGAATAAATTTACTATAAGGGCTCTTCCAGCTCTAATATTCTGTGATTCTGTCATATTGCTTCTACTCAACCACAAGAGCAGCCTATACATTCAAGTTCATGAAACAGAGATTCCTTGCAAAAGTGGAATTCTCCAAGTGTTTAGGACATGCATCCCCATGAACTCCCCTGACACCCCTGGAATGGAGAGAGATTCTGCACTATACATTCTGGAAAAAGGAGAGAAAAGTAATACCTGTGTGGGAACTATAAGTACTGTTTTTTTCAAAAGGACAGAGCATATATCTATTAAAAAATATAATTTGTGTTTCCAAATTTCCAGTTGAAAATATTAGAAAAATTAAAAATTAGACTCAAATAAGTTTCAATATCAATAAATTATAGGAAAGAGCACTGTATTTCTCTACTTAAAATATTTACTAGGATAATAATTACAGCTAACATTTATTGAGCACCTAAAATTTGCTAGCAATTATGTTATCCATTCAAAAACTGAAGTTCAAAAGAATCTTATATTATAAAATGCACCACCCTTCTGACAATAATTTTGAGTCTAACCGACCATCACTGTGCTGTGCCCAGACTCTGAACTTGATGTACGCTAGTGTTGCCCCAGACTTGCTTAATAAAAACTGTATTAAAAATAGAAGATAGTCACCAAATATTCCAATATTTCTATCATCATAGAGATGAAATTAGTGAGAATTTCAGAAACAAAAGTGAAATTAGTGAGTCCATATCTCATCATAAATCTCTTCTTTCCAAATTGTTTTTCTGGACATAGTTCAAGTAGAACAACCAATTTATTTATGTCAGCTCTTGCTCTTTTCAATGACCTCTTATTGAGTAATGTATTATATGAAGAGGCTGGTTAGCAAACAATAGCTTGCTACAGAAACACTGACTCAGGCCTTCTGCTAGACATTCACATTGCTCCTTTTCTCTCCCTTGGGAAAAAGACACAAACTTGTTGTAGAAATGACAGCTTCATACCAATGACTGTTCACCCTAAAATCACCTCAAATGTGAAACATGTGTCTGTATTCATGCATACTCACACATTCACTGCTAATCTTACTTGGTAAAATGACTTGTCGCTTCCAGGTCTGTGTCTTGTGGACGAAGGTTATTATACACATATTTCAGGTCTTGGATTCCACTTAGCTCAGGCAATCCTGCATGTAGCATCTTAGCAACACAAGCAAACACACAAACAAAACAAGATAAATAAAACAGAAACAAAAAACCTCAGAATAAATGTAAATCAAATCTCCATCTTGTCTTCTTATTGAAGAGACATATTCAGCATGGGAAAATAGAGGTAATAAGAGCTCTAATGTCAGAATTTCTGGACCCATCATTTAAAATCTAAATGATCTTGAAAAAGTCTCTTAACCTGTTTGGACCTCTATTTTCACATTTTTAAAGTGGATATAAAAATATCCAAAAAAAAATATCCAACATGTTCTGGGAGAATCAAATGCTAATGACTAAGAAAGAGCTCTATACATATACATTATAACACAAAAATTATATCACAATACCTATTTTCAAGAAGAAAAACTTAATGCCCTAAAACCTGTAAGTGAAGTGTCCAGGTCAAATGGTGTGTAAAGACAGAGAATAAAACTCATCTTTCTGGTTCTTAATCTTAGGCGCCATTCCTTTGCTTTTTATTCTTATGTTCTTTCATGACTCTATGACTCATACTACAAGAACACAATTTTCCCTAGTTAAGCGGTGACTGAATTTACTAAAAGTTATTAAAACAATGAAACAATTAAAGATTAAATTGTACAAAGGCTCAGGTATTTTTTCTGCCAAACTTTGGAAAAATACTTCGCTTAAATTACAGTGTAGATTGAAGGGATAACTTTCTCTTTAGTGATAGGCAAACATCTTAGGAAAAAAATAGATCTTTCTGATATAAATTTGAACTCTGAGAAAAAAAAGAAGAATATCATCAGCGTATCTCATGACTAAAATAAATTATTTCCTACTCTGGGAACAGAGGCACTTTTACAGCAGTGGGAAGTTAAGAACAATGCTGTTGATAGTAACAATAATAGATAAACTGAGAATACAGCAATGGAGGATGGGTGAAGTTGTGATTGACTTAATGAAGTTCAAGTGAGAAAAATGGATTTGAAACTGTTTTCCTTTCCTACTCTTCCCACCCAGGCTGAGGGGATAGCATATATAGGTGGACAGAGGAGAGCAAGATACCTTCCATTTGTTTGCAGAAGAGATCCAGGATAGCTTTCTGGAACATTGGGTATCCTGTGGGTGAGCGACAAGAGATGGGGCCGAAAAGACAAGTAGTGCAGGATGTTTTAGCAATCGGAAAGGTTTTGTACTTTGTCCCAATGGCAAGGAAAGTTCTTTTAGTGTTTTAAAATGAGCATTAAAAGAGTGAATTGTGTTCGAGAAAGATCATCATGGTTATATGTGAAAAACAGATGAAAGTGCAGTCAAATAAGAGGCTGGACTAGTAGACTGTTTAGGAATGATGAAAAGTTATTAGATTTTAAATATACGTAGGAAGTAGAATTGAGAAAACTGGGTGATTGGATATATTTGGAGGGCTGGGTGGGGTCTAAAGCATGAATATAGATTTGGGAGTCATTAGCACGCAGATAGTAATTGAAACCATGGGAATGGATTAGGTAGTCCTGGGAAGTTGTCAGCTGTCTTTCCTCATGGATGTTTTTCCAATGGATGATATCAGATTCATGATATCTAAATTTGAGCAAATTTTCTTCTCCCATAAACTCTTCCTCCGTTTTCCTGTTTCATATTTCATCGTCATCATTGTCCAAATAACAAGAAATTCATATCTTCTTTGATTCTCTTTTTCTTGATTCCCAATGTCAATCACTTAATTCTATAAAAACCCTCTCAACAGTCTCATGTATTCATTCCCTTTTCCACTGCAATTATTGTCCTAGTTCAGCTTCTCATCTTCATTTGCTTAGATAACTTGAATAGCCCTTTTCTAGTTATTCAATTGCTACCTCTCTAATTACATAATTTCTGAGTTATCTGTCTAAAATCCAAGCTAGATGATGGTACTCCCTTCATCAAAAACAAAGAAACTTCTAGGTTCTCAGGTGACTATATATAAAAGTCCAAAATGTTCATTCTGTTCTAAATACCTTTCTTAATCTACCTGCGATCTATCACTTCAATCTCACCATCTACATAGGTCTCCATCTGTGCCACAGCCTGGGTGCACCTGATTCCCCCCATTTCCCACACATGTCATGCCCACCCTCTTTAAGCCTCCACAGACACTTATACTTTTCTTTCAGTCAGGATCCCTTTCCTCTCCTTCCTTGTCTATTGAAATTCTTTTTGAAGGCTCATCTCAAATACATCTTCCTCCTTGAAAGCACCACAGATCCTCTTGATAAGATTTTATAACTTGCTTTCTTTGTACAGTAATCCTATTTTGGTTACATGTCTTTCATAGTATTTATTTCTGCCTAGCTTTAACTACATTTTGTCATGTGTATGTTTGTCACATTAGATTTTAAGTTCTTTGAGAACAAAAATTAGGTTTTTATTCCATGTTGAATTGTCTAAATTGTTAACGTGGTGCTTTGTAAGTAGTTAGAACTTAATGAATGTCTGTGAAATAATGAATGCATGAGTGCATGAATGAAAATATATCTGTCAGGCATTTAAAACCTATAGATAGCAAGTTCAACCCCAACTAATAAACTTAAAATCAACCATAGGGAGATACATTGCCAACAGCAACTAGAGTCTAGATTAGGTTTTATCTTATCAGTTCTGTACTTAGAGTTCTAGAGACATGTGTGTATTTATTGTGGCAGTTTCCCCCGTTATCACACTATGACTGTCCATTTACTATGAACAAGCTTCTTCCCTAGATATGAATTGCTTTCTAGTTTCTCTGGATATTCTGAATTCACACCTGCTCATTTAGGACTCTGTCAAACATTTCCTTGGGAAGTAGACCCTATACTTATCCCTTCCTACACACACACACACACACACACACACACACACACACACACACACACACTACACACCAGGTGCCAAGTGCAGATGGCTTCAAACCCAAGTTCTCTCCCTTTCATGTGGCTGATTAAAGGTAACAAGTGCTAACTTTGCCCCTGTTGATGTGTTTCATTCCTTAGAGAGGAGGCTTTGAGTGATGTGACTCGGCACATCAGAGTATGGATGGCCTCATACCTGGTCCACTTAGTCAGGTCTGTTCACTGACCCACAGAGATGTGGTTCAAGTGCCTCCCTGGCTTAGATTACATGGGTTATAACTTTAATTGGGGCAATAAGAAAGGGAAAGCGTGGCTAGTACAGATAATAAACAGATACGTTCTTTTTTAAAGGATAGGAACATTAATTTTTTTTTTTACTTCTGCTTTTCCCCTACTAAGTCCAAATCTATTTTGATAGTTATGCTCAGGGAAGCAGACACTCTTTGCCACCACGTAGAGAAGTTAGAAAGATTTCTGTTGGGAAATATCTGATATAAAAATGGGTGTGATAAACATTTTAAACTGGGTGAATGGTCCCTATGTTCTTTGGGAGCCTTCCATAATAATTTCTATTGATTTTTTAATAAGAGAAAAGCTGATGAAATACAGGCTTTTATGTTAGTGAATTCAGCTAGCAACATTCTTTGTTCTCTACAGATGTTTTGGTTTTAAGCAAGATGGGAATTTCATGGATTATTTTCCCCAGCTTTTCCCAGGAGTAAACAAAAAGGACTGTGAATATGTGGAAACATGCTGCTCTCAACCAAGGCTGAACAATTAACTCCATAGCAGACTCACCAAACACTTGTGGCTCATAATCCTTTGTTAGTGACCATTCATGGAAGGTAGAATTTATGACCCATATCAAGTATTTCTCAAGTTGTAACTAGGTTATGGCACAGTAGATTAACTTCTTTTTAAGTAAGTTAACACAAAAAAAGTTAGTTTGAGAATTGAGGGAAATATAGATTTCCCACACAGGTAGAAAATAATCTTTTGTAAATTTAAATTTGGTTTTTATTTTATAAGAAGCTCTACCAGAGAAGGTGTGGTCTTGAAACCTTTACTGATGCTTTGGTTACCTACAGAATCCCATAGGAAAAAAATGTGAAGAGAAGAGAATCAAGAGGTAAATAACCAGAAAGAGAGATAATAACACACTGCTGTTTTACATATATTTATTCACTGGTCTAATTGGTCCACATTGCTGCTTATCTCTGTTTTAACTTCTGTAAAAGCTTAAATCTAAGATTGTAAGATTAATCTGAATTAGTACCCTTCACTGCCAAAATTTCTTCATTAGCCTAAAAGTCATGCTTGAATAATTAAAACATAGGGAAATTTTTTGCAAACACTATATACCAGAAACCTTCAGCATCTGATTTTAATATTACTTTATAAGAAATTATTTAAATACTTGATTAAAATACCATATATCTACTTCTTTTAAATGAAATAACGTCATACAAACTCTTTAATGACTATTTAATACATTATGACTCACATGCTAGAAGTTTTCTTTTTAGGTAGGTAGAAACATTTATTAAACAAAAGATAAAAGCCCACCAATAGCTTTTAGAATCAATTTTTTTCCAAAAAGCTGTCCTTTCACATTATTTTAACATGCTTACTTGTCATTCAGCATAATTTTACTGTCACCTGAGAAAGGGTATGAAACGATATTTTTGCTTTTCTGCTTTGAGTTTATTTTTGAAACGTCTGTCACTGGTTGAAGTTGTTAGAATATGGTACTTACTCCTAGTATGCAGTTATTTATAGCATTTTAGACATTTAGAAATGCTGGATACCTCATCTGCCTGTGTACATGAATTTTACCTTTCTTATTAAATTAAAAATTTTAAGACCGACTGGGTCTCACATGTTAATGTATCCTCCACAGCTTCTGGCACATATTAAGTACTCAAGAGCTCATGGATTCATGAGTTAGACCCTGCTACAGCCCAAAAGGATATTAGAGTTGATAACCACTTGGATATTTATTATGAAATGGAGTCAAGGTCATGGACTCAGTCTTTGTAGGCTTTTACCCTTGTTATGAATGCAGATTATGAACTATAAACCATCTCATAATTGCAATATGACCTAATAGAATTGGGAGATAGAATGAAATTCTACCAATATGAATCACTGGCTGTTACTGGAAAGCCAACTTGAAGACTCTGGAGATGGGCAGGACCTTATATATTCAGTTTACATGTGAAGTGACCACAGTGTCTTTCTAAATGAAGGACTACATGTATATAGTATATTTAGAAATCCATATTTTTCAAGACAGAGAGGAAAGAAGTAAGGTGCGGCTGTTGTTTGAAAACTGAAACAAGGAACAAAATCAAATCTTTACTGCAACAAGGTCAACATTTATTTAGCACTACCCAATAAAACTTCTCTGCTATGATGGAAATGTTTTATATCTGTGCTGTCCAATATGTTACCATGAGCCAGATGTGGCTATTGAGCACTTGAAATGTGGCTAGTGAGACTTAGAAGCTGAATTTTAAATTTTATTCAATGTTAATTAACTTAAATTTAAATAACCAAGTGATTCGGGGATACTGTATGGACAGTGCTGTTATAGGTTAACAAGGATCGAGTATAATAAATTAATTGGATTCTACTATGTGACAGGTACTGTGCTAAGTGTTTATATTAATTATCTAATAGGGTTATTATGAAATGTAAATCAGTTAATACACATAAAGCACTTAGCATAATGCTCATGCAAAGGATTCACTATTAGGTCATTTATCAGTCCTACAAGGCAGATGCTATTACCTTCAGTTAATAGACAAGGAAACATGAGTCCTACTGGAGTTAAGTAACATACCTGAGGAATGTAGCTAGTATAATGCCAAGCTAGAATTCAAACCCAGGAAGGCCCTGCACCAAGTCTGTGCCATTAATAGCATCTAGTAGAATTGTCATCTGAAGGCTCTAAACCAGTTATTTTTGATGACTTTATTGACTCCAAACACCATGCTGATTTAAAAATGATGTATTTCTCTACTACAATTTGCTGCAATTACTAGTGTATGTATGTGTCCAAAGGAACCACCACATTTTTCTCCCAGTAGATATGTCTATTAGATCCTTCTCCTCTCACCCTGACTATCTGGTCTGTCCACTGGACAGTGGAAGGAAACATTAAAAAGTCCCCTGTTGTATGGTCACATTATCTTTAATAAAGGAGGCAAGAATATACAATGGAGAAAAGACAGCCTATTCAATAAGTGGTGCTGGGAAAACTGGACAGGTACATGTAAAAGTATGAACTTAGAACACTCCCTAACACCATACACAAAAATAAACTCAAAATGGATTAAAGACCTAAATGTAAGGCCAGAAACTATCAAACTCTTGGAGGGAAACATAGGGAGAACACTCTATGACATAAATCACAGCAAGATCCTTATTGACCCACCTCCTACAGAAATGGAAATAAAAACAAAAATAAACAAATGGGACCTAATGAAACTTCAAAGCTTTTGCACAGCAAAGGAAACCATAAACAAGACCAAAAGACAACCCTCAGAATGGGAGAAAATATTTGCAAATGAAGCAACTGACAAAGGATTAATCTCCAAAATTTACAAGCAGCTCAATATCAAAAAAACAAACAACCCTACCAAAAATGGGCAGAAGACCTAAATAGACACTTCTCCAAAGAAGATATACAGAGTGCCAACAAACACATGAAAGAATGCTCAACATCATTAATCATTAGAGAAATGCAAATCAAAACTACAATGAGATATCATCTCACACCAGTCAGAATGGCCATCATCAAAAAATCTAGAAACAATAAATGCTGGAGAGGGTGTGGAGAAAAGGGAACACTCTTGCACTGTGGGTGGAAATGTAAATTGATACAGCCACTATGGAGAACAGTATGGAGGTTCCTTAAAAAACTAAAAATAGAACTACCATACGACCCAGCAATCCCACTACTGGGCATATACCCTTAGAAAACCAGAACTCACAAAGAGTCATGGGGCTTCCCTGGTGGCGCAGTGGTTGAGAGTCCACCTGCCGATGCAGGGGACACGGATTCGTGCCCCGGTCCGGGAAGATCCCACATGCCGCGGAGCGGCTGATCCCGTGAGCCATGGCCGCTGAGCCTGCGCGTCCGGAGCCTGTGCTCCGCAACGGGAGAAGCCACAGCAGTGAGAGGCCCACGTACCGCAAAAAAAAAAAAAAAAGAGTCGTGTACCAAAATGTTCATTGCAGCTCTATTTATAATAGCCAGGACATGGAAGCAACCTAAGTGTCCATCAACAGATGAATGGATAAAGAAGATGTAGCACATATATACAATGGAATATTACTCAGCCATAAAAAGAAACGAAATTGAGTTATTTGTAGTGAGGTGGATGGACCTAGAGTCTGTCATACAGAGTGAAGTAAGTCAGAAAGAGAAAAACAAATACCATATGCTAACACATATATATGGAATCTAAGAAAAAAGAAAAAGAGTCATGAAGAACCTAGGGGCAAGACAGGAATAAAGACACAGACCTACTAGAGAATGGATTTGAGGATATGGGGAGGGGGAAGGGTAAGCTGTGACAAAGTGGCATGGACATATATACACTACCAAACGTAAAATAGATAGCTAGTGGGAAGCAGCCGCATAGCACAGGGAGATCAACTCGGCGCTTTGTGACCATCTAGAGGGGTGGGATAAGGAGGGTGGGAGGGAGGGAGACGCAAGAGGGAAGAGATATGGGAACATATGTATATGTATAACTGATTCACTTTGTTATAAAGCAGAAACTAACACACCATTGTACAGCAATTATACTCCAATAAAGATGCTAAAAAAAAAAAAATTCCCCTGTTGGTCAACAGAGAGTACCCAGGACCATGACTCAGTAGACTCAATGTAGTAAATGTACCACCCTCGAGTCAAGTTGCTAGGAAGTCACCTTACATTTTTGGCTCTCAGTTTCTTAATCTGGAAAATAAGCAAGTGATCAAAGGCAGAGATTGGGAGGGAAACCAGAAAAAATCCTTGCTTGTTCTACATCACTGGGTTGCCATAATGTGAAAATGAGACAGTATTTTAAAAATACTTTTGAAAAAATTCTAAAGCACAGTACAATTGGTATAATATTCTAAATTACTGTCCTTGACCTTTAATCAAAGTACTGAGATAACCCCTGAATACATCAATATTATTGTGAAGAGAAAGGTTTGAGACAATAACTGTGAACAAATGTTATGAATTATTAAGAAATGTATTTATAAGCTGTACCATGGTGCTTTTAGTTTGTTCATTCCATTCTGTTTTGAATAGCTCTTTGGGGAACTCCAAGCCATTAGGAAAGATAGACTACTGAAAGAGAGCCATAAAGGAAGCTTATTATTTCTGTTATTTCCCCAAGGGACTTACCATTTCTAGCAGGTTTAAGAGCAGGCGGCTGTGTCTTCTGACAATATTATAAGCTCGACAGCAAAGCTCCACAAAATCTTGGAAATGCTGTGGGTTTTTCCCACCCTCTGTAATAAAGTACTCCATCTCTGAAGTAAAAATAAAAGGGGCTCTGTCCCTATAAACCAAAAAACAACACCAACCATAAGCAGGAAGAGAAATGGTTTGAAGGGTTATATTAGGCAGTGACAACAACTTATTTCCATTTGAAATTTTTTGTTATATTCTAATGCATGAACCTCCTTCATTGTAGGACAGCTGGAGAAACTTGCTAACTGTAGACTTTGAATAATGTAGCTGAACTGCAACAGAGAAGGAAGGGTAAGTTATTTTACAAAGTTGACCTATATTGGCTTAAATAGTTAATTCCAAGTTATATTTGATGTGAATATTATTCATTAAAATTAATTTAAGGCCAAATTAATAATTAAGGTGATTTTACATAAAGTATATTTATTGCTAAATTTTTAAATGATAGAACAGATCATTTATTTAACCTCATGGTGCTTTTTTTTTTTTTTTTTTAAAAACCTTTCTCTTTCCCTTAGATGGTATACTGACCCTTTAGGTAAAAAGTTTCAGGCAAAAGCTAAGATATAGTGGGCCAACATCAGTCCCGGGATCCCCCTTTTGGGCCCCACAGCCAGCCACCACTGGGACCCTGTCCTGCCCACCAGTGGGTTGGCAGCCTCCTCTTGAGCCAGAGCTGGACAGCCAACCAGATGGGGGCCAGCCCTGACTACCTGTGCACCCACAGTAGTCTGCCTCATCACAACAGAAGGGCCCACTCAGCCCACATAAAGGGCACCCCTAGAGCATAAAGCTCTGCCGACCAGAGGGTAGTGTGCTGTTGGGCCCCATAGGACATCTCCTACATAAGGCCATTTCTCCAAGGTCAGGAAACATAACTGACTTGCCTAATACTTAGAAATAAACAGAGAATTAGGCAAAATGAGGAGACAAAGAAATATGTTCCAAAGAAGGAACAAAACCCCAGAAGAACTTTGGAAGTGGAGATAAGCAATCTATCCCATAAAGAGTTCAAGGTAGATTGTACAAATGCTCAACAAATTGGGGAGCATTATTTACAATAGCCCAGATATGGAAGCAACCTAAGTGTCTATCGATAGATGAATGGATAAAGAAGACGTGGTGTATATATAACGGAATATTATTCAACCATAAAAAATAATGAAATCTTTCCATTTGCAACAACATGGATGGACCTAGAGGATATTACACTAAATGAAATGTATCAGACAGAGAGAGACATATATACCACATGGTTTCACTCACATGTAGCATTTAAAAAACAAAACAAACAAACATAGCAAAACAGAAACAGACTCAGAGAACAAAGTGGTGGTTGCCAGAGGGGAGGGAGGTGGGGGGATTAGTGAAATAGGTGAGGGAAATTAAGAGTTACAAACTTCTTGTTATAAAATAAATAACTCACAGGGATGTAATGTATAGCATAGAGAATACAGTCAATAATATTGTAATAATTCTGTATGGTGACAGATGGTAACTAGACTTATCATGGTGACCATTTTGTAATGTATAAAATATTGAATCACTATGTTCTACAGCTGAAACTAATTATGATGCTGTAAGTCAGTTATAGTTCCAAAAAAAAAAGAAAAGCTAAGATATGTAATGACAGGTTCTTTCAGAAGGTAATCTGAAAAAACAGATGTTACCAACTTACTGTGATATGCTTAGTAAGGGAAAAAAGAGGTAACTATATTTCATTTCTGGAAAAACAGAAAAACAAAGGACCAGAAAGAAGGACCAGAAGATCCTGTTTTCCCTATATTTGTCAGTTTTTTCTCATGTTATTTGAAACACGAAGAGACCTGAGATGAAGTGTTAGTGCTTCTAATAGCGAGAGCAGAGAGAAGGCTGCTCACCCGCTCTGTGATGAGGTCTCCCTAACTGAATAAGAGCAAGGATGAGACAGAGTTTCATTACTGATTTGGCTAAAGGTCAACTAGAACAGCAGTCCCCAACCTTTTTGGCACCAGGGACCAGTTTCATGGAAGAGAATTTTTCCACGGACCAGGGTGGGAGGGTGTGGTGGTGGTGGGAGGGGATGGTTTTGGGATGATTCAAGTGCATTACATTTACTGTGCACTTTATTTCTATTATTATTACATTGTAATATATAATGAAATAATTATACAACTCACCATAATGCAGAATCAGTGGGAGCCCTGAGTTTGCTTTCACTTGCCACTCACTGATAGGGTTTTGATGTGAGTCTGCAAGCAATTGATTGATTATGGTCTCTGTGCAGGCAAACCTGTCTGCTAATGATAATCTGTATTTGCAGCCACTCCCCAGCGCTAGCATCACTGCCTCAGCTCCACCTCAGATCATCAGGCATTAATTCTCATAAGAAGCACGCAACCTAGATCCCTTGCATGCACAGTTCACAGTAGGGTTTGCCCTCCTATGAGAAACTAATGCCATCTCTGATCTGACAGGAGGCAGAGCTCAGGCGGTAATGAGAGCAAAATACAGATGAAGCTTTGCTCGCTCCCCCGTCGCTCACCTCCTGCTGTGCAGCCCGGCTCCTAACAGGCCACCGACTGGTACCGGTCTGTAGCCTGGGGGTGGGGACCCCTGATCTAGAAGCATTTGAAATGCGAATACAGTTTTGAGTAAAATGTTGTTAAAAACAAAGATTTTTGTTTTTTTACATCTTTATTGGAGTATAATTGCTTTACAATGGTGTGTTAGTTTTTGCTTTATAACAAAGTGAATCAGTTATACATATACATATGTCCCCATATCTCTTCCTTCTTGCGTCTCCCTCCCTCCCACCCTCCCTATCCCACCCCTCTAGGTGGTCACAAAGCACCGAGTTGATCTCCCTGTGCTGTGTGGCTGCTTCCCACTAGCTATCTATTTTAGGTTTAGTAGTGTATATATGTCCATGCCATTCTCTCACTTAGTCACAGCTTACCCTTCCCCCTCCCCATATCCTTAAGTCCATTCTCTAGTAGGTCTGCGTCTTTATTCCCGTCTTGCCCCTAGGTTCTTCATGACCTTTTCTCTTTTTTCTTAGGTTCTATATATATGTGTTAGCATATGGTATTTGTTTTTCTCTTTCTGACTTACTTCACTCTGTATGACAGACTCTAGGTCCATCCACCTCACTACAAATAACTCAATTTCGTTTCTTTTTATGGCTGAGTAATATTCCATTGTATATATGTGCCACATCTTCTTTATCCATTCATCCGATTATGGACACTTAGATTGTTTCCATCTTCTGGCTATTGTAAATAGAGCTGCAATGAACTTTTGGTACATGACTCTTTTTGAATTATGGTTTTCTCAGGGTATATGCCCAGCAGTGGGATTGCTGGGTCATATGGTAGTTCTGTTTATAGTTTTTTAAGGAACCTCCATACTGTTCTCCATAGTGGCTGTACCAATTAACATTCCCACCAGCAGTGCAAGAGTGTTCCCTTTTCTCCACACCCTCTCCAGCATTTATTGTTTCTAGATTTTTTGATGATGGCCATTCTGACCGGTGTGAGATGATATCTCATTGCAGTTTTGATTTGCATTTCTCTAATGATTAGCGATGTTGAACATTCTTTCATGTGTTTGTTGGCACTCTGTATATCTTCTTTGGAGAAATGTCTATTTAGGTCTTCTGCCCATTTTTGGATTGGTCTGTTTGTTTTTTTGTTATTGAGCTGCATGAGCTGCTTGTAAATTTTGGAGATTAATCCTTTGTCAGTTGCTTCATTTGCAAATATTTTCTCCCATTCTGAGGGTTGTCTTTTGGTCTTGTTTATGGTTTCCTTTGCTGTGCAAAAGCTTTGAAGTTTCATTAGGTTTATTTCTGTTTTTATTTCCATTTCTCTAGGAGGTGGGTCAAAAAGGATCTTCCTGTGATTTATGTCATAGAGTGTTCTGCCTACGTTTTCCTCTAAGAGTTTGATAGTTTCTGGCCTTACATTTAGGTTTTTAATCCATTTTGAGCTTATTTTTGTGTATGGTGTTAGGGAGTGATCTAATCTCATACTTTTACATGTACCTGTCCAGTTTTCCCAATACCACTTATTGAAGAGGCTGTCCTTTCTCCACTGTATATTCCTGCCTCCTTTATCAAAGATAAGGTGACCATATGTGCATGGCTTTATCTCTGGGCCTTCTATCCTGTTCCATTGATCTATATTTCTGTTTTTGTGCCAGTACCATACTGCCTTGATTACTGTAGCTCTGTAGTATAGTCTGAAGTCAAGGAGCCTGATTCCTCCAGCTCCATTTTTCGTTCTCAAGATTGCTTTGGCTATTCGGGGTCTTTTGTGTTTCCATACAAATTGTGAAATTTTTTGTTCTAGTTCTGTGAAAAATGCCAGTGGTAGTTTGATAGGGATTGCATTGAATCTGTAAATTGCTTTGGGTAGTAGAGTCATTTTCACAATGTTGATTCTTTCAATCCAAGAACATGGTATATCTCTCCATCTATTTGTATCATCTTTAATTTCTTTCAGCAGTGTCTTATAATTTTCTGCATACAGATCTTTTGTCTCCTTAGGTAGGTTTATTCCTAGATATTTTATTCTTTTTGTTGCAATGGTAAATGGGAGTGTTTTCTTGATTTCACTTTCAGATTTTTCATCAATAGTGTATAGGAATGCCAGAGATTTCTGTGCATTAATTTTGTATCCTGCTACTTTACCAAATTCATTGATTAGCTCTAGTAGTTTTCTGGTAGCATCTTTAGGATTCTCTATGTATAGCATCATGTGGTCTGCAAACAGTGACACCTTTACTTCTTCTTTTCCAATTTGGATTCCTTTTATTTCCTTTTCTTCTCTGATTGCTGTGGCTAAAACTTCCAAAACTATGTTGAACAAGAGTGGTGAGAGTGGGCAACCTTGTCTTGTTCCTGATCTTAGTGGAAATGCTTTCAGTTTTTCACCATTGAGGATGATGTTGGCTGTGGGTTTGTCATATATGACCTTTATTATGTTGAAGTAAGTTCCCTCTATGCCTACTTTCTGGAGGGTTTTTATCATAAATGGGTGTTGAATTTTGTCGAAAGCTTTCTCTGCATCTATTGAGATGACCATATGGTTTTTATCCTTCAATTATTAATATGGTGTATCACATTGATTGATTTGCATATATTGAAGAATCCTTGCATTCCTGGAATAAACCCCACCTGATCATGGTGTGTGATTCTCTTTATGTGCTGTTGGATTCTGTTTGCTAGTATTTTGTTGAGGATTTTTGCATCTATGTTCATCAGTGATATTGGCCTGTAGTTTTCTTTGTGACATCCTTGTCTGGTTTTGGTATCATGGTGATGGTGGCTTTGTAGAATGAGTTTGGGAGTATTCCTCCCTCTGTTATATTTTGGAAGAGTTTGAGAAGGATAGGTGTTAGCTCTTCTCTAAATGTTTGATAGAATTCGCCTGTGAAGCCATCTGGTCCTGGGCTTTTGTTTGTTGGAAGATTTTTAATCAGAGTTTCAATTTCAATGCTTGGGATTGGTCTGTTCATATTTTCTATTTCTTCCTGATTCCGTCTTGGCAGGTTGTGCATTTCTAAGAATTTGTCCATTTCTTCCAGGTTGTCCATTTTATTGGCATAAAGTTGCTTGTAGTAATCTTTCATAATCTTTTGTATTTCTGCAGTGTCAGTTGTTACTTCTCCTTTTTCATTTCTAATTCTATTGATTTGAGTCTTCTCCCTTTTTTTCTTGATGAGTCTGGCTAATGGTTTATCAATTTTGTTTATCTTCTCAAAGAACCAGCTTTTAGTTTTACTGATCTTTGCTGTCATTTCCTTCATTTCTTTTTCATTTATTTCTGATCTGATTTTTATGATTTCTTTCCTTCTGCTAACTTTGGGGTTTTTTGGTTTTTCTTTCTCTAATTGCTTTAGGTGCAAGGTTAGGTTGTTTATTCGAGATGTTTCCTGTTTCTTAAGGTAGGATTGTATTGCTATAAACTTCCCTCTTAGAACTGCTTTGGCTGCATCCCATAGATTTTGGGTTGTCATGTCTCCATTGTCATTTGTTTTTAGGTTTTTAAAATTTCCTCTTTGATTTCTTCAGTGATCACTTCGTCATTAAGTAGTGTATTGTTTAGCCTCCAGGTGTTTGTATTTTTTACAGATTTTTTCCTGTAATTGATATCTAGTCTCATAGGGTTGTGTTTGGCAAAGATACTTGATATAATTTCAATTTTCTTAAATTTACCAAGGCTTGATTTGTGACCCAAGATATGATCTATCCTGGAGAATATTCCATGAGCACTTGAGAAAAATGTGTATTCTCTTGTTTTTGGATGGAAGGTCCTATAAATATCAATTAAGTCCATCTTGTTTAATGTATCATTTAAAACTGTGTTTCCTTATTTATTTTCATTTTGGATGATCTGTCCATTGGTGAAAGTAGGGTGCCAAAGTTCCCTACTATGATTGTGTTATTGTCGACTTCCCCTTTTATGGCTGTTAGTATTTGCCTTATGTATTGAGGTGCTCCTATGTTGGGTTCATAAATATTTCCAATTTTTATATCTTCTTCTTGGACTTTTTGCAGTTTCCTATAATTTTATAAGTATATATTACCCTGTTATTTCCCAAACAAACTACCTCTTCCTTTCCAATAGTTATACCTTTTATTTCTTTTTCTTCTTCTTTTTTTTGCCTCATTGCACAGCTAAGACCATCAGCACAGTGCTGAACAGAAGTAGTGAGAGAGAGCATCCTTGCCTGGTTCCTGATCGCAGGGCAAGATGTTCAGTCTAGTCTTTCAACTGAACATTTGATATGAGCTCTAGATTTTTTCCGGGTGCCCTTTACCACTTGAGAAGATTCCCTTCTATTCCTGGTTTGCTGATTGTTTATGTGAATATTTTGCCATGCACTGTTTCTACATCTAATTGAGATTTTTTTTCTCCTTTATTCTGTTAATGTGGTGAATTATACTGACTGATTTTCAAAGGTCAGCTAAGCTTAGATTGCTGGTAAAAAACCCTCTCTGGGTTATGACCTGTTATTCTTTTTATATATTGCCAGATTCGTTTTGCTAATAGTTTCTTAGGGAGTTTTACATCTGTGTTCACAGAGGACAGTGTTCTGCAATTGTCCTTTTCTTGTTAGGTTCTTGTCTTATTTTAGCCTCACTGAATTAGTTAGGTAGTATTTCCTCCTCTATTCTCTGAAAAAGCATGTGTAAGAATGTCTGAAGTTTTCCCAGTGAGGGGTGCTCCTGGTGTCTTGTGGGTGGAGGTCCCACAAAAAGACCCATCCTGCCCCAGCATCGACAGTGCTGTGCAGGCGGCAGACACTCCGCGAGGGGCGTGCAGCTCACATGCTTCCATGCCCATGAGGCCTCCACACAGTTACATGGCTGCTTCCCCACCTGCTCCTGGTCCAGCATCACCTGGGAGCCTGTCGGAAATGCCAGTTCTCAGGCTCACCAGCCCGGTTGACCAGAAACCCTGGAGAGCCAACCCTGCACGATGGGAGTACCAGACATGATGTAACTCAGAAGATGCAAGAGGAAGGGGAGCAGCAGGGGTTTCCAGCTAATTTCAACACTGCTCCAGAGCTGGGCACAGATCAGATGGAGGACCACGCTACTGGGTGAAAAGTGCCAGCCCTTCTCTATCCCCATGAGCCAGTCCATGGCTGCGCGGGGACCGTTGCGCCCGCCGCCCAACTCTCTCGGCCCTCAGCTCGCGGCGGCGGTGGCAGAGGCCGGAAGTCCATAGAGATTTTTGAATGAACTGAAGACATTTTAAAATTTGAGCCTAGCAGCCTAGATATAACTAAGTTCAGTTCAAGCAGTAACTGAGAAAAGTCAAGGATTATTGAGGAAGCCTCTGAATTTTTTTGGTTAATTTTATGTATATATGTGTATATATGTACATAGTTGTTTGTTTGTTTGTTTTTGGTCATGCTGTGGGGCTTGCAGGATCTCAGTTCCCTGACCAGGGATTGAACCTGGACCTCAGCAGTGAAAGCCTGGAGTCCTAACTTAGGCCACCAGGGAACTACAAGGATAATTGTCTTCTTTACTGTTGCTATGCTTAGCTATTTTAATAAAAACATAGTAGTGAAACTGCACCTCAGATTGGGTCTTGAACCCACTTGCTGGGACTCAAACTCAGCCTAAACCCAGATTGGGACTTGAACCCCCGAGGCCGGAACTTGAACCTGGCCAAAACCCTGATTGGGACTTGAACCCA